>NW_021621022.1:5609006-5624553 GCF_004785775.1 Grammomys surdaster
CTCTCTCTCTCTCTCTCTCTCTCTCTCTCTCTCTCTCTCTCTCTCTCCTTTTCTCCCTCTCTCCCTCCCTCCCTCTCTATCCCTCCCTCCCTCCTTCCCTCTCTTTTTCTCTTTCTGAGAGAAAGTTCCATGTAGCCTACTCTGTCCTCAGCTTTTCTCTGTAGCCAAACATTACAGTTATGAACTATATTCTGGTTTTATGCATTTCTGGAATCCAGCCCAGGGTTCATAGGTAGAGGCAAGCATTCAGTCAACTGAGTTATATTCCTAGCCTATGTTAGACTTTGGCGCGCAGCTTGGAACAGACAACACCAGACCAAACGGTTCTAAAGGGGAGGGGGTTTATTCAGGGCAGAGGGCAAAGGTAGGGAGAGAAACGGGAGAAGATGGTGGAGAAAGAGGAGAGAGAGAGGAGAGAGAAGTGGAGGCTGGCCATGACCACATGGAGAGAGGGGGAAGGGAAGGGAGAAAGGGCGAGGAGAAGCTAGAGGCAAGAGAGTAAGAGAGTAAGAGAGAGAGGAGGAGGCAAGCAGCCCCTTTTATAGTGGGCATGCCTACCTGGCTGTTGCCAGGTAACTGTGGGGAGGAGCATACCTGGGTATTGCCAGATAACTGTGGAGGTGGAGTTTAGACAGAATACTAACAGCCTATTCTTGGCTTCTCCTCATTGATCAGATGGACTCTGCTCTCCTTCTCCAAAAGGGTTGATATTCTCCCCTGGGATGTATCTTGTTAAGCTAACTTCTTGAATATTTCTTTATAGGTTTTCCTAGCACTGTTAAGCTCAGGTGAGCTCTGCTATCACGAAGCCATCTCGCATTGCTTAGTGTAATTCTTGTGCATTCCTCAGTAGGTGCTGATAAGTCTCCATGACGGGGAGCTTAGGAGACGCCTCAATGAATGAAGTACTTTATGCACACGTTTAAAGACCAGAGTTTAGATCCCCAGAATGCAAGATGGGTGATTGTGGAGGCTGGAGGGTAATCTCAGCACATGGGAGGCAGAGGCAGGGGATCCTTGGAGCCCTGGGTTCAAGAGAGAAATCAAGCCTGGTCTAAAAGCAGAAAATAATAGAAGATGCTGGATATCAACAAGTGGCCTCCACATGTACATACATGTGCGTGTGTGCACCCAACACATTTGGTCATGTACAAGACACGCACCCGCACACACATACATAGAAAGGCTGGGATAGTATCTGTTCTTAACCCACGACCACTTTTGAGGGGATGAATAAACGAATTAGTCAACAAAAAGTGAGTTGCTTGCCTACACTGAGTTGGACAACTTTCCTTTTTATTTATAGTGTTTTTCTAGACTGGCTTTTTTTATATTTATGAAATCTAATGTATCCATCTTTCTGACTTTAGGGCCATTTTTAGAATGGCCTTTGTTACCCCAAGATTACATAAATATTCACCCAAACTTCCTTCAGTACTTTTATGGTTTCCTTCATAGGATTTAATTCTTAAATCCATCTGGAATGTATTTCTGAAAGAAAAAAAAATAAAATAGTGCCAGCTATTTTGCTTCAGAGCCAATCTTTCCTAAGTTGAAAACTTTAGCTATATTCAGTTGTGTGATGTCATTAAAGATAATAAGATTTGGGACCAGATTCTGAGTTCAGTTGCACTCACTATACAGGGCTTAGAAAAATCATTCAACTTTCTGAGAAGTGTCCAGAAAAATTTTATGGGAAGAGGGGCTCAAAGGAAGAGAGTGCTCTCAAGAGAGTCCTCATGAACAAGGCTCTCGAAGAGGCAGGATGGCATAAGGACAGCCTGGTGGCTAAGAGTGTCAGCCAGAAGAGTCATCAGTTGTCACTTGCTTCTCTGTGAAATCAGATCAGAGTGATATAAAATTTGTATGATGTATCTTGAAAGTTAAATAAATTACTAAGTGCAGAACACTAATACAGGGTTTGGATCCACAAGGCAGGAATAAACTTAAAAAAAAAAAAAGGAGGCAGGGGTGCCTTTTTTGCTTTTTGTTTGTTTGTTTGTTTGTTTGTTTTGAGACAAGATTTCTCTGTGTACCCCTGGCTGTCCTTGCTTTCACAGGGATTCACCTGCATCTGCCTCTGCCTCTGGAGTACTGGGATTAAAGGCCTGCTCCATCACATTCAGCTGGGATGCCATTCTTTAAGGAGCATGACGGAGACTATTTCTCATTCACATACTTCTGAAGAAAGCTCATCCCCAGCACATGGCCCTAAGTGTACTAGCAGGTAATGTAAGGAAGATAAGGAGAAGACGAGATGACGGTGTCCTCTCAGGGACCCTGCTGATTCTAGCATATTTTAGTTCTTGAAAATGCATTGCCTGTGGCCTGTTCTTAGCCCAGGAAGAGTTGCTGCCAATGTTTTCCAGTGTATGGAAGTGGTTTTATTAAACCCACTGACTGACTATACGGGAATACATATGTGTGGGCTTGTGTGGCCTCCTCCATGATTCCTCCACAAGTGATAATTTCCTTGGAGAAAGAGTATACACTAGTCTTGTCTACTGGAATCAAAGGTTCCTTCTTGGATGGTAAAGGGTCAAAGGGAGATGGGTGTGTCGATAGACTCAGAACACCAAGATGGCAGTGTGGTTGAGGAATCCATGTATTCATGTATGTAGAGGTGTGTGTGTGTGTGTGTGTGTGTGTGTGTGTGATTTTGTTTTGTAATGTGCTTTTGAGACAGACTCTCTCATAGGCTTGGAGCTCACCGTGAGGGATGGTCTGGCTGGTCATCGAGCCCAGGGATCTGCCTGTCTCTACTTTCTCAGTGCTAGTGTTGCAAGTCCTAGTCACTGTGCCTTCATTTTATTTTGATTTTTGCTTTTTTGTTTGGTTTCTTTCTCTTTACATGTATGGATGAAGATGTTCTCATATCTTCATACTTACAAGGCACTCACTTGGACCTATTTTTAATAATATAATGACAATATTTTTGAGAATAGGTGATAAATGTATCACATAATCTATAAAAAAAGAAATGAGAGGAAAGAAGGAGCTACCTCATGAGCCAGTCTTGATGATCTCTTCATTTTCAACTTCGCTCCTTAAGTACACAGTAATCTGGGTGTGTTTTAACTCAGTATTGCCACACTGGATAATAAACACTAACCTTTATTTTTCCTTTCTTCCTTCCCATCCATGTCCCTTGATCACAGGCTCTAAAATGGCTTATCCACTCTGCCCACCAAGAACAAGCAGGGCCAAGCCAATACGCAGTGCCCAGAAACTGTTCCAGCAATGGATGGAATCTGGCTGTTTCCATGGGTTACATGGAGGTACTTGCTACTTGTGCCAAGTAGAACACTCACTTTCCTAGACCCGCTCATCCTCTGCTTGTCATGGAACTAGACAGTATTTGCTGTTCACCTAAGGATGAAATAAGTCTGCTGTCTTGTTGCGTTTTGCTGGGAAGGAAAATATTTTGATTTTCTGACACATTCACTATTAATGCAGAAGCATTGTCAGCTGACAAGTTCCAACAGAGAATTCAATGCCAGCCTGATATCAATGATCATAAGTATGGGTTAGCCATTCAAGTCTGTTAAACCATAAGACAAACGTGTCATTTTTCCCATGAGCAGTTATAGGATACCTGAAAATAGACATGATGTTTCCCTCACCTAGACTTCATACTGGGGAAGCTTTGGGCCCCTGTCCTGGCCTCCACCAGTAAGTTAGGTGAAAGAGATTGGAGATGGGAGTGGAGGACAGGACACACAGTCAGTTCTTCAGATCTCTGGGTTTCCAATAGATATTTTTCTTGTTATTAAACTGAATTTTTCTTTTTATTAATTCTTAAGCAATATGATATAATGGATGCATGAAATTCAGATTTATTTGTTTATGTTATAACCACAACTACTTTATCTGTTTGCTTTTTTATTTGTGTGTATTGCTTGTACATGTCTCTGAGTTTGGGGGGCGGTCAGAGGACGACTTCAGGTGCTGAACCTTACTTCCACCTTGTTTGAGGTAGGGTCCCCAGCTCAGTACACCAATCTGGCTGTCCAGTGAAATTTGAGGGATTTTCTTGTCTTCACCTCCTATCTTCCTGTAGAAGTGTTATGGTTACAGACTGGCTATCATGCCTGGCTTTTATATGGTTTCCAGGAATTCAAATTTAGGCCAGCTTACATGGCAGGCGCTCCACCCACTGATCCGTCTCGCCAGCCCAAAGGTATTCAGTTTATAAAGCCTCCCAGCTCTGTTTTCTGCCTGTCCACATTCAGTTCTTGGGCTGTTAAAGAAGCCCGTCACATTTACCTGTGGTCATCAGCTCAGATGTTTCCATCTTCCATGGCCTTAACTACCTCCGCCAGGCCTTGGGTCCTTCTATTCCTACTTCTTGGGGGATAGTTCCAGCCAACCCTCAGCTCCTCAATGGGATTCCTTACAAGACGTTCAAAGGCAGGACAGAAATTCCCTACCCCTTTTGCACTTTAGGTCAAGCCATTCTCCATTGTAGGGTTGTCAATATCAAAACTATAGGTACCATGGAGGCCAGAAGCATAAACCAGTCCATAAAGGACTTGTCATGCAAACACAAAGACTCAAATTTAGATCCCTAGACCCACATGGTCCCAGCACAGCAGAGGCAGAGGTAGGAGGATTTCTGGGGACTTGTTGGCCAATCAGTGTGGCCGAATCTGTGAGCACCAGGTTCTGTGAGAGACCCTGCAAAACATGACTGGAGATTATTGATTAAGGAAGCCTCCATGTGCAAGCACACATGAACCCTTACACACATATCACAAACATATTTACATACACACACACACATAGACACAGACAGACAGACAGACAGACACACACACACACACACACACACACACACACACACTCAAGTACATCACACCTGACACCTTGGTTTCCAGATCTTAGGCTGTGCCTCTTCCCACATCCTGGAAGGCTGAGCAGGACGGTGGAGATGAACTGGATCTCTTCCTCTGGTGCCATTTACACAGTCCAGGGGCTCTCAAACTCCAGACCATGCAGAGGATAGATGCTCATGCTGATGACAGGGCCAGAGGAACCACAGCTTCTTTCTTTGGCACAGGTGAGAGCACTGTTCTAGTCGGTCTCTCTTCAGTTGGCATCTTGGCATCACTACCTGAGACAACAGAAGGTCAAATGTTGCTCCACTTCAGCTTCTCCTTGAGACTGAGGTGAGAACTGACTTCTGTGCCAGGAGTGCCCACCTATGATGGTGGGGCTGGGGCCGAGGGACGAGCAAGAGCACAAGTACTGGCTTATTTCTTTCACTTAAAAAAAAATGAAAAACCCTAAGACAGACCATCATTGTCCTCTTCTTTGAAGGGGTTGGGTTGTTGGTATTTTCCCCTTCGCTTTTCTGAAAAACAGAATTTTCAGATGGAATTTTATTACTTTTTTTACGCATTGAAAAAATGAGTCACCTTCTTCCTAGAGAACAGACCATGTAGCATGTCATGTCAGAATCTGATGGCTCTGTTGATCTCATCAGACACCAGCAACTGACTGGATAAGGGTTGGTGTGTGGTCTTACAAGCTGCTGAACACATTCCATGAGGCAACTCCACCCACTTACACAAGAACAGGCAAGATTTACTATTTTTATTACTTTCTTACTTAATAGGGAACACTGTTCATTTTCCTGGAAGCAGGGTCTATATTTACATTGACAGTTTTATTCGTGGCCAGTGCAGAGGCTCTAACAAATTACTGTGAACTTGGTGGCTTAAAACAACTGAAACTCATTTCCCTTCCATTATGGAAGCCAGGAGCACGAGGTCAGAGTGTCAGTGGGGCCATGCACCCTTCAGAAGCTCCGAGGAAGATTTCTTCTCCACATTCGCCAGCTGCTGGCAGCTCCAGGTACCCCTCGGTTTATGGTGGTATAATTCTCACTTCCCCTCCGTGTTCACTGACCTCCGCCTCCATGTGTTCTCTCCTTGCTTTGTTTTATAAGATCACTGTCATTGGATTTAAGGATGATCTCATCTCAAAGTCCTTAATTCCATCTTCCAACATTGTTTTTCCAAACAAGGTCATAGGTGCAGGTTGTGCTGATGTGTTTTTCAGGCAGCCACCACTCCACCAAATACCAGCAAGGATGCAGTGTGAAAACCGGAGCTGACTGCTGCTGTATTTCTGATGTGTGTTAATGATTAGAACATGATTGGACACCACTGCCTGTTTTGATCCTATCTAGTTGATTCCACCCCCAAATCTAGCTATTTCTAGACAAAAGACAAACGTTATATGCTAGTTTAAGGAAGAGACACTTGAAAGAGGGGGTTTCTACCATATTAGCATTATAAAAAAAGACCTGCTACTTAGGAAATAAAAGGAGCTTATATTTGGGGTCCGTAGTGGGAGTTCAAGTCCATGTTATGTGGCATCATTGGTTTTTGCCTCTGGTAAGAACAGTGGACTGTAGCAGGAGAGAGTGAGAGGAAGCCAGAGTAGATAGGAAAGGGTGCCACAATTCTTCCTAGGTGGCAGGACCCACATGATCTAAGAAGCTTTCTTTCATTAATGCCCACCTTCTAAAGATTCTACCATCTCCCAATAGCACCACCCTGAGAACCAAGCCTTTAGCACACAGACCTTCGGGATATTTTCACCATGTAAGCTCTATTGGGAATCATTCTGTACATTCTCCCACTAGAAAAAGATCATTAAATGTTGCCTGAAGGCAAATCCTTTGATATGATAAGTCAAAAATCCTCATTTTGTTGAACCTAACTACCCACATTCTCCACACCTGTCCTGGTGGATCCGTTCAAGGACTGGCTGTCCTCATGAACTCTGACCACCATGAAGGAGCTGACACTGAACACACACAAGCAACCGTTCCTGCTTTACAATGTGTCTGCTTTCCATACGCCAACACAGTGGTTCTCAATCTTCTTAATGCTGCAACCATGTAATACAGTTCCTCATGTTGTGGTGACCGCCCTCCACCATAAAATTATTTTAGTTGTTACTTCATAACTGATTTCCCTACTATTATGAACTATAATGTAAACATCTGATATGCAGGTTATCTGATCTGTGACCCCCAAAAGGATCTCCACCCACAGGTTGAGAACCACTGTTCTAGTACTCTGGTCTCCTGCCTCCCTCAATGCTGAAGCATCCTTCTCCAGACCCTTACATGGCAGTCCAGTAGCACACCTCACTCACCAGGGTCACAGTCCCTGCTCCCCTCTTATTACAGATGTGCTGACCCTCTTCCCATCAAGAACCTCTCCTTTGAGGCTGCCTTTCATCACCCCTTCTGGAAGACCTCATCCACATCAAGCCTTTTTCTTCAGCCTCTGCCCTCATTCCAGACATCACATCTGCTGGTTTTCAAGCAACTCCAGGATCTTATGGAAAAGCCTCTTTTGGCCTCAAATTCCCTTCATGTGGTCCTCCTCACCCCCATCTTCCTCTTTGGCAATTCTTCACTTCTTTCGGGCTCTGTCTTAGTTAGGGTTTCTATTGCAGTGAAGAGACACCGTGACCATGACAACTCTAGCGCTGAACAAGGAGCTAAAAGTTGATCCACAGGCAGCAGAAGGAGACTGTATCCACTCTGAGTGGAGCTTGAGCATAGGAGACCTCCAAGCCTTCTACCGAAGTACTTCCTCCAACAAGGCCACATCTGCTCTAATAAGGCCACACCTCCTAATAGTGTCATTCTCTATGGGTCTATGGGGCCATTTTCATTCAAACTACCACGGATTCCATTGACGGGTTCCATGTAGACTTCATTTACACATGTGTCTCAATCTCCTTCCATACTGCCAGCTGCATGGCCCACCTCTCTTTCTTCATCCTCACAAATTTTTATTTGCTGAAGCCCCCTGACCCCTGGAAAATTCTTCATACTCAAGGGTTCATTTTCTCTAGTCTATCTGTGACTTTAAAAAAAAAATCTTCATTCAATTTTTGTCAAGATAAAATCCTGCAGCCAGTTTGCTTACTTCTTTTACCCACTAAGGGAAATTATTTTTTGAAAAGGAAATTTTGGAGAATTATAAATCACATCTGTATCTGCTTCATTGATAGTATTTAAATATTCTCCTGTTGGTATAAAATCTACTAGGGAGATGAGTCTTAAATATTGGTAGGAAATTGTTTTCTGTTAAGGTAACTGCAGCATAGTTTTTCTGTTTTTTGGGGGGGTTTTTTGTTTGTTTGTTTGTTTGTTTTGTTCTGTTTTAAAAATTAGATTATTAAAATGTTTATTTAGGGAAAAAGAATCCCAGTATATCTCTAAGGATTTAAAAGTCATAGAATCCTTTATATATATCTTAATTTGTTTTTTCCTTTGTATTACATTTGTGAATGTGAGTGTGACTGTGATTATGCGTGTGTGTGTGTGTGTGTGTGTGTGTGTGTGTGCACGAGTGTTCCCGCACCTGTGTGAGCGAATCAGAGGACAATCAAGGGAATCAGTTCTTTCCTTCCACCATGTAAGTTCTAAGGGTTAAACTCAGTTGTCAAGCTTGATAGCAAGCACCTTTACCAACTGCGACATCTTGTCAGCCCAGTTTATTTAGTTTTCAATTAGCATACAAAGTGTAAGTTTCCTTATGACATCTGCATACCTAGTTATATTTCACACATTCTGTGCGTCTCTCAAACTCTCTGGCCCCCTCACCCGTCCTGGACCCCTCCACCCTCAGCCCCAGGACACCTGCCCTTGACCCTTCGACCTTCAGCCTCTCACCCTCTTCTCTCAAAACCTTTTTTCTTCCCATCTCATGGTCTCCTTTCTGTTGTCTTGGTCCCACACACCGATGTTCATCTATGACTGGAATTTAGGTTCTGCCTATGAGAGGGAGCCATTTGCCTCTCCCCGGTGCATTTATATCACTTAATATACCATATCTTCAGTTCTATCCATTTCCCTTCCAGTTTCATTTTTCTTTATGGCTGAATAAGATTTCACTGTGAACATGGACCACATTTTCATCATCCACTTATCTGTTGATGAGCCCTTTATAGTTCAGTGAAATTTCACACCCATTATCTCATTTGATGCTTGCCATGATCCTGTAGAAGAAGGCTATTTGTCACGTTTCACACATAGGAAGAAAAAGTTTCAACCAGGCCACGTGATGTATGCTTGCCTGTGTGGATGTGTATGGCATGCATGCCTAGTGCCGGCTAAGTCCAGAAAGGATGCTTGGATCCCCTGAAACTGGGATTACTGGTATGTGAGAAGCACATATAGGTGCTGGAAACCAATCCTTAATCCTCTGCAAGAGCAGCCAGTTCTCTTAACAGCTGAGACATCTCTCCAACCCTCAAAGAATAGCTTTTCAGCCTCAACAGAAAATTGCTGGGGTAATTGATATATTAATCCACTGAACTGAATTTTCTTTTCTGCTTTGTTGAGACAGGGTTTCTCTGTGTAACCCTACCTGTCCTGGAATTTCTTCTGTAAATTAGGCTGGCTTTGAATTTAGAGATCCTCCTGCCTCTGCCTTCCAAGGGTCAGGATTAAGGGTGTGCACCACCAAGCCCAGCAAGCCCAGGAAGCCTACTGCACAGTTGCAGCTGGTGTTTGCCACTTTGTGGGTTCTTCTTTCTTCTCAACCCTTTTCCCATCCTTTCAACCTCCTAAGACTAGGTAGGAGAGGAAAAAGTATAGGAAAGAAAGGGGACTATTACCATGAGACTACTTCCTGCTGATCAGGGGCATCAAGTTCCTTGGGGCAACTTTGATCTTCGAAATAAGAATTTCTAATTTCTTGTTGTTTCTTCTTTGTGTAGAACAACATGACAAACTGAGATCAATAACAACCAGCAGCAGCAACCAACAACCAATTACCTGTCCTGCTTCTCAGGTACATTCAGAGTGGTATAATCTTTGAACTCCAGGTTGTAACAATGTACAACACAAATCAAAACATTATTTTGTATTCCATGAATAGACATAATTAGTAATCATCAATTAAAAAGAAATAAGGATCTCAAAGGAGGAGAAAAGGGGAAAATAAAAGAAAGGGTGGGAAGAGACGGGAAGGGAGGGACTAAAAAAAAAAACTGTAGGTAATTTTAGTGAGTAGCTAACTGAATACCAGTAGATGAACTAATCTCTATGGAACGTGGCTGCCTTTCAGAATCTGACTATTCCACCTTCCCTGCCCCCCTCACGTCTTTAAACAGGTCTGTTCTGACATTTACAGGGGAAGATGAACATCCTGGATGAAGTTTCTTGCAGATACAGTTATCCACTTTGTGAGGTAAAAACACATGAATATTCCCATTCAAATTGTTCTTCACATACCACAAGGCAACCATGTGATCCTACAGAAATTATAAATACTGCACCAATGATACAGCTTCTCTGGGTTTGTTTCTCTGTTTGCTGTTTGTTACATAGCTGGGGATGGTGCCGGACTCTGTTTGAGGAGTTCTCAGAACCCAAGATGTAGGAATGAATGTTCCTCCCATACAGAAGATCTGAGAACTGCCGGCTGTAAAATTATTCTGGTGTTTCTCTGCTTGGCTCCCGGCACTGAGGTGGCAATTATTAAGCTCTGCTATCTGAGCAGGCGCTGGGGAGAAGATACACCAGTAAAATGTAAGCCAGGAGCATGTTGCAGTTGTTCAATGATTAAAAAACATTTCCCCGAAATGTTGGGCTACAAATAAAAAAGTAAATGACATATCTCCAGAGTCAATTGTTGTTCCAGGAATGATGGCAATATTATCGCAGACTATTCAAGGTGAATTTTAGGAATGATGACAGTATTACCGCAGACTATTCAAGGTGAATTTTAAAATGGTAATCCCTATCTCAGGCTTACAAAGAGAAAGTCTAGACTGTTATTCCATGCTCTGTGCTTTACCTCAGTTTCCCGTATGTAAAAATGGCATATGTTTCTTAAATTTACACAAAACCTGGAGAGTTTATTCTGAATTCTTTCAGTACATGAAGAACAGGATAAAAATAGAATTTTTGTTACTTAGCGATCTCATTCCTATTTAGTGAGATACAGTTAATTATGATTTCATAGTGGCTAACTGTGGGAGCCATTCATAGCTAAGAATTGAGTTGAAAAAGCAGACAGCTCTTTCTAGAAGGTCTTTGTCGGGAGAATCCCTGGCTCAGTGATGTGGCTTCCTGCTATTACTTATAGAAAGTCTCAATTCTTCCTTAGAATTTCTCAGATGCCCCATCTATCTGTCTGGCTCTCCCTGATTCCCGGCAATGCTGTGCTTTGTGCTGTTTCCTGCCTGTTGCTCTATCCATTCCTTCCCAGCAGTGCCCTGATCTGTGACTTTGATCACGCTGCTTTCTCAGTGGGATCACCCCTCTCTCCCCTCCCTGGAAGGAAAGTGATCGTTTTTAAAGCTTCTTTAGGTCCATGAAACCTCCAACTGCTCCGGACCACAATCGTCTTACCACTGTGCGATCTGCTCTACTTGCGGTGCCACAGGGGCCTCACATGTTCCCAGCCTTTGTCCATTTTTCAGCCCCATGGATGATCTTTGCTCAAACACAGCACTGTGAGTATACAGAGATACCATCGTTGAGATCCCAAACCCAGTCTGTAAAGTGACGAAGGATTACAGTGTAAGGGGAGGTTTGGTCAGAACCTAGAGAGCTGTGATGGGTAATTTTGTGAATTCACTTGTCAAAAACCACAGGACACCCAGGAGTTTGGTCAAACACTTCTGCAAGTGTGTCTGAGAGGCTGCTTCTGGAGGAAGTGAATATTGAGTTCATTAGTAGACAGGGTAAAGAGGTTGCCCTCCTCAATGTTCACAGGCCCCATCCAAACTGTTGAAGATCTAACTGGAGCAAAACATGACAATGAGGAGGTGGCTTCTGGGTAAAGTGCTATGAGTGTGAAGACAGAAGTTCAGATCATTGGTACCCACATAAAAACAAAGCATGGTAGCACATACCTGCGTCCCAACACTGAGAGGCATAAGACAGGCAGGTCCCAGGGACTCACTGGCCAGCCAGTCTACTGAAACAGCAAGCCTTGGGTTCTGTGAGAGACCCTGAAGCAATAAAATATGATGGCAAATGAAGAAGACACTTGAAAGCAATCTCTTATCTCCATGCATGCACATACTCACCATACCCCACATACTCACACATACATACACACATACATATATACATACACCCCACACTCATACAGACATACTCATATACATATATATATGTGTATATATGTATATATACACATATATATATACCTACACATATATACATATATACGCACCCCATACTCACACACACCCATACACACATATATACATATATATATACATATATATATATACACACACCCCACATACACAAGCATATACATACATGCATATATATATATATCTCACATATACATACATATACAAATACACCACACACACACACACACACATATATATATATACACATGCACCACACATGCATATGCTCACACATACATACATATATAAATACACACACACCACCTACACACATAGATACATATATACATACACACAGACACACACACCTATATATACATATACCACACTCATCACACACATATATGTCACATACCATACACATACATCACATATCTGTACATATCACACACTCATATCACACACATACCACATACATATACTATACTCACATGATATACACACATATATATGTCACACACACCATATGCACACACAGAGCCCATTCATATACACCACACACTCACATCACTCATATATACTACACACACACACATACACACACACACACACACACACACACACACAGAGATGAAAACCAAGGCTCCTACTGCCTATCTGTCTTGGGGATGCTGGTTCTTCTCTTACCTTTGGCCCCAAGCTTGAACTCACATAACCAAGCCTCTTGGTTCTCAGGGCTTTGAACTCTCACTTAAACAACACTGAGCAATGCTCAGTCTCCAGTTTGCCTATGTCAGAGCTTTAGGCCAAAGGAGCTAGTTTCTTATAAGCACTCACTTGTACATTCAGCTCTTCACTGCCTTCTACACCAATGGCTGTCCATAACCACAGGTTAAAGGTGTCCAGGGACCAAACAAGTCCTGATCTCTTCTGTTGCCATCATTCCCTAAATCATAAAACTTTTGTTATTGAATTAATAGCTATTCATTCTCTAAACGTAACAGCTACTAAGTAATATAGTACTTACACTGCATTAGTAATCTAGAAATTATTTAAGATACACAAAATGGTGTGCATAGGAGATAGGATTCTAAGGCATTTTTTAAATGCAAGAGGTGAATATCTATAGATTTGGTTATATCCTTTGGGGGAATCTTAGAGTCAATCCCGTGTGGGCACCTTGAGGTGACCTTGCACAAAACACACATTTTTCAACTTATTGGTGCTGTTTTCCTGAAAAATTCAGCTTCACATAGCTTATAGGGGCTTCAGGTATTATCCCAAGATGGAAGGAGGCTTCTAAGCAGCTTTGTAAATGCCTGAGATGTGCTGGGGTGGTCAGCTAGACTTTGTGTGCCCCTGCTCGGTCATCAGAGACATATAACTTGAATTTACTGCTCCTTGAAGACTAATCTGTATTTAAGATTCTGTGACTGATTTTCTCATTACTCACTAGATAGACTTTTGCCTGTTGATTTAACACCATGTCAACATCGTTAAATTCAATAAAACCCACAGGTTAGCTTGTGTTCTGACTCCCTTTCTTCTCACAGGCCCATCCCTGAGTTCTGTGATCTGTCCACAAATGACATCAGGGTTTCCTTGAAGCATGGTCCACTTTGGACTGTAGCAAACAGACTAAGCTATTTCCATGCCTGCCAGTGCTGAGTCTGTAGGGTCCAGTGTGCAATATGTTTGAGGAACCACCCTTGCCCTTTTTCTTCCCTGGATTGGAAGTGGCCCTGGACAGACAGGATAGCAACCTACCAAGCCTGTCATGGTGTCATGATGTTGGGAGGACTGTAGCCCCCACACCTGCATAACCCTCAGTTATGATTATATCATGTAGGACCGTGAAAGGACAGCATGGTTTCTAGTCAAGCACCAGCTGGAAAATGCCAAAGACCCCACAGGTTGGAGAACCCACAGGTTTGCATGCATTTCACCATGCCCCAAGACTCTAGGCCTCTTGAAGACCTCCATCGATCCATCCCTTTCAGACAAGTAGGACAACACTTCCTACTAGCCCCTCCACAGGTAGAGGGCATGAGTACAGGCCATAGAGCCTCAAGACAGATCTTCATATTAATGAAATACTTAAAAGCTAGAGGGCGTAGCCAATTAAGCATTCCTTCCCAGACCCTCCTCCTTGCAAAAGATATTTAACCTCATGCCCGCCCTGAAAATATCGGGGGTATAGCTTCATCCATTTTCCACCATGACAAAAAATATCTTAAGACCATAGCCTATTTCTCTTCTTTGGGACCCACCATGGGGAACAGTAGAGAAGGTTTTCAACTATCAAGCTGCCATCTAATCTCCTGCAGATGATCTCTCTACATTTCCAGCCATGGAGGCCCAGCCACCCAAGCAAGCAAGCCAAGCCAGCAGTGACCCAGCCAAGCGAGTTGCCATGACAAAGACTCTCATCCCCTCATCCTGGCGGGACACAGCTGGAGCTCATCCTTCCCCATCTCCTCTTCAGCTGCAGGTCAATCTAGCCCATATGCCCCCCATTTGGTTGGCCCTTCCATGGCCTCTCAGCGGTGCCTGAGAGCCCAGAAGCCTGAGAAACAATCGGTTCCCAGCTGCCTCTTGGCCCAGGGACCCCCATCCCAAGAGCTCTGGCTCCATGCAGGACCTCAGACCGTGTTCTTCAACCCCAAGCAGAGCCTTGCGGATTCTCATAGCCCTCTGTGCCAGTGTGGAATGACCACAGTCAAATTCCGGCACCTCTGCCTCTCTGAGCCGTGGCACTAGCCCCTTGTGAGGGCAGACGCAGGACCCATAATTCAACCCAACAACGGACCCACACACACTACAACCCAACAATATCATGTCCAAAGTGATCTGGTCTCTCTAGGTTACAGCCTAAGGATTCAGAGTGCCTCTGTCTGCACTCTGCCATCCTGGACTCTGTGCCACCAGAGCCAGCTCAGCATGGAAGGAAAGAGAAATTTTTTCTAAAGGAACAAAAGATTTTACTTTTATTATTTTAAACTGTTTTTATGTATGTATATGTGGGTACAGGTGCCCAAAGAGGCCAGAGACATGGGATTCTAGCCCTTGGAGCTAGAATTAAAGGTGGTTGTGAGCCAAGCAACATAGGTGCTGGAAACAGCTCCTAGATCCTGTGTGAGAACAGTAAAAATGATTAACTGTTACTCATCTCTCCAGGCCCAGAGAGAATTTTTAAATTCTAGCTGAACATTAAAATCCCCTTGGGGCCTCTTTAAAAACAGCTTGTTGAACTATCAGTCACACAGTATGTTATCCATCACATAAAGCATCCTTACTCACTGTCGTATTTTCAGAGTCACAAAGCTATCGCCTCAGTGGAGAACATGATTATAGTCACATATCCATACACACACACACACACACACACACACACACACACACACACACACACACA
>NW_021621022.1:5624563-5690508 GCF_004785775.1 Grammomys surdaster
ACACACACACACACACACACACACACACACACACACACACACACACAGATCCATCAGCCTCACCCTGCTCACGTCCTCCAGCCCTGGACCATCAATAACCAGCTCCTTGACCCTACACATCCATTATCTGTTCTGCACATTTCCTACACACTGTCTTGTATAATGAGGGGCCTTGTATAACTGAATTCTTTGATGTAGCATAATTTTCCAAAGTCCATCCATGCAACAGAACTTTTTTTTTTCAAGACAGGGTTTCCCTGTATAATCCTTGCTATCCTGGAACTCACTCTGTAGACCAGGCTGGCCTCAAACTCAGATCTGCCTGCTGTTGCCTTCCAAGTACTGGGATTAAAAGAGTGTGCCACCACTGCCTGGCAATACTCTGTTCCTATAGCTGAGTAATATTCAATGTGTGGAGAGACCCTGTTACATTAACCCATCAGTTGATGCCTGTTTGGGCTTGCATATTCTTTTTGCTATTATAGCCAATGCTTTTTTGAACACTCTTTTTCAACTTTTACCTTTTAGGTAGACATCTGCTTTTCATTCCTCTTGGTATCCACTTTTTGAAGTACATTTAATGGAGTAAATAACAACTCTATGTATGCTTTCCTTAACAATTGCTAGGTGTTTGTTGTTGTTTTGTTGTTGTTGTTGTTGGTGGTGGTGGTGGTGGTGGTGGTGGTGGTGGCGGTACAGTGAGTTGTATTTTGAGGTAATCTCATGTAGCCCAGGCTGGCACATAGCTCACCTGAAGATGACCTTGAATATCTGAAGTTGTGGCTCTACTTCCTAAGTTCTGGGATTACAGCTGAGCACCACCACATCTGTTTTCAAGCAATGGTGGAGATCAAAACTCAGCAAAGCTTTTTTGTGTGGAAGCTAGCTCAGTGCCTGGGAACACACCTGCTGAGCTTCCTGTTGGTTGACTGGAAGCTGCAAAGGTATGGAAAGGGGCATGAGTTGATGATCCAGGAGTCCACTATCACTTGAGATGTAACATCATTTGAGATGTGCTGTATCTTGAACCCCCAGTTCATGATTTGTGCACCGGGTGCTCAGTTGCAGGCTTTGGAAACGGATTACTTGAAGTACAAAACTGTTTGAACTTCATGATAAACTGGGACTTCCGGCCACCCTGGAAGGTAAAAACATTCTCATTCTGGGTTTGATCCACGTTTTCTGAATGGATGATGATGCTGGGGAGTAGGGGTTTTGTTTTCATGTTGGTTTTAGCTGTTCACTTATCTAAGTATTTAGGTAATTCCTCACATTTTAATTAGGAAGTTTTTTTTTTTCTTTTTGAGACAGGGTCTAGCTATGTGATCTCTTTAGCCTCTCAAGTATTGATATTATAGGTGTGCATGACAATGCCAGGCCAGGTTACTTCTCTTCCTAATTGAATTGCATATTTTGCTTGCATGTCCCCTATCAGATTATTTGAAGAAATTCTTGTAAGAGTAATTTTTATTCACCTGATTTAATTGTTGCTGGGAGCCATACTGCCTCTGTCTGCTAACCTAGGCCTAGTCCTGGGAGCTTCTAGACTCCGTACAAGATCATCTAGGCCTAGAATGTTTTCAGCCTCTGAGACTTACTGCTGAATAAGCTCACCCTTCCTATTTCTTTCCAATCTTTGACTGGCTGATTCAACTCATCTGTTCTGGCTCAAATTCCTCTCCAAGCCAATGGATTCAATCTGGCTTCTCTAGACTTCTCCTGAATTGCTCTACTTGGCCTCAAACCAACTCTAGCACTCTGTTCTAATCATCTGGATCCTTCTCATTCTCTGGCTCACTCAATCTGTGTCTAGCTTTCTGCAACCTGTTGTTGTAGTTTATAAAAAAATAAGAGAGGCCAGGGATATGTTTGGTGGTGGTACCACTGTAAGGCCAATGCTGAGGCATCACTTCTTCCTCTGAGGTACCAGCTACACAACAGTACAGTATAGAATAGAGTTTATTCAGGACATGAGAGTGTAGTAGAGACAGAGAAAGACACACACACACACACACACACACACACACACACACACATACATACATACACATGTGGGGGAGGGGCAAGCAGCCCCTTTTATAGTGAGTCAGGCATACCTGGCTGTTGCCAGGTAACTGTAGGGTGGAGTCTAGAATAAATGCCAACACCTGTCTCTGGCTGTCTTGATAAAACTCGCTCCTCTTCTTTTTTTCTCTCTGTGCTATGCTGTCTTAAGAAGCATCCCTCTCCTGAGGGTTGTACCTCCTCACACATCCACAGTGATGACTCTTGCCAGTCCTCATTTGTACATAGAAGTCACTATATCTAGAAGAGTAAATGTAACTTTTATTCACCAGATGTGTTATGGTCCAGGAATTGCCTCACAACCAAACGAACACCGATATCAGTCAGATAGAGATAGTTTATTGAGTATACGCCCAGGACTGATTGACCAGGGCCACAGTCCAAACTTGGGAACTGAGCCATGAATCCATGAGTTAAGGCCTAGGGTTTTTAAGCCTGATATCTACAAACATCTATGCCAAATTATTTCACCAATCAGGATTCAGGGATAGAGGATTTCCTTAGGAACATGTCTTTGTTGTACACTTACTCTGCTTCCATTGGTTGGGGTATTCAACTGTGTCAGGGGACTTGCCTTGTCTAACATTCATGTCTCATTTGTCAACCAGGGTGTCAGTTGCCCACTTACATGTCTCTTTCTGCGAGCTAAAAGGTCAGTTCCCAGGGAGCTCTTGGAAACTTAAACTTTATTCAACCCCTACTCAAAATGGAGTAGTGGGGTTTTTTGTTTGTTTGTTTGTTTGTTTTTGTTTTTGTTTTTCGAGATAGGATTTCTCTGTATAGCTCTGGTTGTCCTGGATCTCACTCTGTAGACCAGGCTGGCCTCGAACTCAGAAATCCACCTGCTTCTGCCTCCCAAGTGCTGGGATTAAAGGCGTGTGCCACCACTGCCCGGCCAAAATGGAAATCTTATTTCAAATAGTTTCTTATATCTCTTATGTTGGGGTCTATCCCAGGGGCAGTTTATAAAAGCAAATACCATAAAAGTTTATAAATAGGTGCAGGTAGTGCTGCTGGGTGGTCAGTTCCAGTCCAACCTTATTGTGGTTATATACAAAGCAGTTCTACTGATTTTTATCATGATTGGTTTCCAGGAGCACAGAATATGTAATCAACTTGGCATTAGAAAGTTTCCTAGTAACAATAGAAACATATGAGAAAGTTTCCTACAATGGCAGGCTAGCCAGGTAACAGGTAATAAATCTTAACATCTTACCTAGGCCTTAACAGGTATAATTGTCATCTCAGAGTCTTACTTCTGAATAAGCTCACTCTTTCTAGTTCTTTCTGAACTATGGCTTGCTGGTTAAACTCAGCTGTTCTGCCTCAGAATTCCTCTCTAAGGTGACTGATTCAAACTGGCTTCTCTTGGCTTCTCACTGAAGTGTTTTACTTGGAAAAACTGCCTCTGACTTCTACAAACTGAACTGCACTGACTGCACTGACTTCGTGAACTGAATGGAACTGAGCCAAACTGCAGGAACTCAACTGAACCCAACTGCACTCAACTCAACTCAACTGAACTCCACTGCATTGCCTGAACTCAGCTGAACTACACTCCACCTTGACGCACTCTGTGCTGTTCTCCAGTAGCCTCTTTCCTCACTGTTCTCATGAGAGTTGGGCACATCTGGCTCATTCTGTCAAATCTTTCTCTGATTCTCTACTTTGCCTGTCTCTCAATTAGACATCACTTTCAAATGTTGCTGTTTCCTTCTACAAACTCACATTGCCTATAGTATTTGGGATTAAAGGTATATACTAAGGGTGTGTTTGTATTCCAGCCAAAGGGATTAAAGATGTGTCCAGCCAGATTACACAGACCTAGAGTTTTGGATGTGATCCCTTACCAGAGCAGCCATATGACTGGATTAAAATTTTTCTACACAGGAAGGCCTTCCATTATGTGATGAAGGAGATTGCCCTCATCCTTCAGAAACCCCACACTCGTTCAGCCTCTTTTTCACTGTTCTCTACTGTTTTATTCCAGGTGATGATCTGGGTTTGGGAGCTTCCCCTCCCCCACTGATGCTTAGTTTTTAGCTGGAGTACATGAGTGGAAGGGATAATAAAACAAATCCAAACGCCCCCAGAGAGTGATCTGTGCTATGAAGAAAAGTAACGGAAGGCCATGAGGTGGACTGTGCTGGATAAAGTGGGAAGGGTAGAAGGTTGTATGTCCTTCACTCGGAAGTCTGGAGATACACTTGTGAAACAACTTGTGGAATGCACACAGCACCCAGGGAAGCAAGGGATGTCTGGATCCCAATCCCACTCTCTCCACGTATACCACATCCCATCAGTCTACCTGCTATAGGGTAAATAATGCCCCTAAAATTCAGGTATTTGAAGCACTAACCCTAGCAGGGCCTATGAGGAGGTAGTTAAAGGGAGCTGAATAAATAGTGGGATTAGAGACTTTGTCAAAAAAGACCAGAATCAGTGAGGGGGCTCCATGGATTCAGGAGACTGAGGTCAAGCCTGAAGACCTGAGTTCAAGCCCCCAAGGACCTACATGGTGGAAAGAGTGTACCAGCTCCTGCAAGCTTCCCTCTAACTACAACAAGCACACTACACACACACACACACCACCACCACCACTACCACCACAACACATATAAACACACCACATATGTTTTTAAAGAAAAGGCCAGAAGACCGTCTGTCATTCTCACAGTAAACGCCCTTCCTGAGGCCAACCTCGGTTAGTGGGCTCACATTCTCGGACACAGCCTTCACAGATGACATGTTCAAGTAATTCATCAGCTTAGCCTTGACGTTCATAGCAGCTCCACATCCAAGCCTTGTAAACATCTCAGAAGAGATTTAAACAGCTCTCAATTGTTGTCTTGTTCTTTGGGCACAAGCTCAATGTGGTGGTGGGGGAGGGGTGGCCAGGGAGACAGGCTGTTATTCTCTCCCAGACTCTATCAGCTTCCCTGGGCAATTCACCCAGTGCAGGAGCAGCGAAGCGTGAGCTTTATCCTCAATGCCGCACACCCAGGCATATTAACCCAATTATTTTATTAAATGGATTATAGAAAATTTCTTTTATCTGCCGCTCTAAGAATCCCTACCAGCAAAAACACTGATATTTAAAACCTGGATTTGGAGGGGAGGGAATTTTTATTAGAATTCAGTGTATCCCATGTTAGTAAAATGCAGCTGTTTATAATGCATTGCATGGGCCACGGGAAACATAAGGAAATACGTGCTCAGTCCTTTGCTAGCTGCTGGGTGAGGCACATGAGACCCCCGGAAAACATTCAAAGGCAATATGATTCCTAAGAGGCACAGATGACCTAAGAACACACACTGAAACATTCTCTGTCCCTACCAAAATGCCAGTAAAGGTTTGAGAGGCAGGAAAACCAGTGCCACATCCATGTACACGTATTCACATGTGTTCATATGTATATGTGCAGTAGTGCTTAACCAGCTAGACACCTTTCCAGCCTCTGTTCATCTACTCTCAAAACACATATGCCATCACATAGGAGCCTGAAAGCCAACAGTGGGCAAGTCCTCCTTTGAAAGGACAAGCAGAAAGACATTAAATCCACCTTGTTTTATATCAAGAGAAGATATCATGCTCCAATACAGAGTTACCCAAAACAAGGACATTGTAAAGAAACGTGTCATCTTCGTTATTATATAAGACCAGGGCAGGTTGGTAATCTTAAGACACGGACTATAGAAGACTCTGTATGAAGAGCGGAAGTGGGATATTGACACTGAGTGGATGCCACATACAACCTCATTATACAGACGAGAAACCCAGAACTAACCTAGAAGACAGAAGAAATGATTGAAACAAACACATAAATTAAGACATGAGAAAAGAGTCGAGCGGTGGTGGTGCATGCCTTTAATCCCAGCACTTAGGAGGCAGAGCCAGGCGGATTTCCAAGTTCAAGCCCAGCCTGGTCTACAGAGTGAGTTCCAGGACAGCCAGGGCTACACAGAGAAATCCTGTCTCGAAAAACCAAAAAAAAAAAAAAAGGTGTGAGAAAAGAAGCTTAAAACTGGGCAGTGGTGAGCAGGCCTGCATTTTAGCATTTAGGGAGTAGAATCAGAGGAAAAAAATTATACATACATACATACATACATACATGCGCATATATATATATATATATATGTATGTATGTATGTATGACTAAAATTTAAGTGCCATTATCATACACTTCTCTGCACTAGAACCTTATACCACAATATACACAGCAAAATCTGCTGCAAAGATGAAAGGAAAAACAACAGAAAGGAAATAACACTGGGAACTCCTCAGATACAGAATGTCCCTGGTCCATGACAAACGAATCTACAGAATATGAATAACTTAATGGTTACCTGTGACACAGTGCCATTTAATTATAAAACCACCTTCTTTTCCAGGCATACATAAGTTATTGGCATACTTTCCAGCACTATTTTAGTAGGTGGTAACAGAACTCAAGAAGACCATAGTAGAAATGGTTCAGATACAAGTCCTCTGGACAATGCAAATAAAATTTAACTTAGTAGCAAAAACAAGAGAGAGAAGTGTGTGTGTGTGTGTGTGTGTGTGTGTGTGTGTGTGTGTTCAAGCCCTTGGAAAATGTTCTAAATGACTCTGAGGTCAAAACTAGGATCAGAAGAGGTGGCTCGATGATTAAGAGCTTAGACCTCTCTTGCACAGGGCCAGCATTCAGTTCCGAGCACCCACACTGGGTGGCTCACAACCACCTGTTAGTCAAATTCCCCCAGATCTGATGCCCTCTTCAGGCCTCCATAGACACTGCACTGCTGTGCACATAGCTACACACACACACACACACACACACACACACAAATCCAATTAAAAACAAAAAGAAATCTTAAAAACCTAAGAAAGGGATAAAGGCAACATCAAAGACTGTTAGGGTTATAAAATATACACATTTATAAACATTTTCAAGATGCTACTAAAATTGCCTACAAATGAGTCCTAAACGTCACAGCACAAACTACTCTTGTGTAACATAAACAACTAGAGAGCATAGCAAGGGGACGCCTGCTACAGTGATGGCTCAGTGGCCAAGAGCACTCGCTGCTCTTACAGAGGACACAGGCTCATTTCCCAGCACATTTCCCACAAGAGGCAACCCACATCTACCTATAACTCCAGCTCCTGAGGAGTCAACATAATCTTCTGAAACACATGCACACACAGACCCACACACGCACACAGAGACACACACACACAGATTCATACACCATATACCCATGCACACACAGATGCGTACCTATATATATCACACACATGAAGACACACATACACAAACATGTACACACAAATACACATAGATCTATACACACAGACATGTATGTACCCACACATGTATACAGTTTTTAAAAATTAACAATTTTTAAAAACAATTCCTGCATAGATGGTAGAAGGGCTCCCAAGGTTTTACCTCCAGCCAGGGAACTATTGGCAGTTGACAGAAAAAGAGTCACTTTCCTTTAGGGGTATGGCCAATGCCAGGTTCTCCAGTCTCCAGTGGATGGCTCTATATTTAAGCAGCTTGTGGATAGCTAGTATTATAGATTCAAGTGCTCATGTGTTAGTAAATGCCAAAATATGGACATCCACACTCTACTGTAAAGATCATCTGCATAGGGCACTCTAACAAGACGTCTTCAGAAGGAGCAGTCTGGTTCCAAACGTTTGATCAATATTTAGATAAAGTCCCCCTCCCCAAAATCTCAGCTTGTTCATGTTCTCCAGTAACATTTAAAAATGACATAATCATTCTCTGAATTATCCTCTAAAAGTAAATTAAAAGTTACAGCTTTTGTAATGGGAAAAAGGATAGCTGGATGTCTTTAAGAATTCCCCTGGGACCGAAGGAACTAGAGACTTATATTTAATAAAATAGAAACTCCTTAAAATGATATTGCGGGTTTAATGTTCCCATTAAATTTCTCCCCATTCTGCAAGGAAAACATTTTCTTTCTGTCTCTGTGTACATTTACCAGCCATGACCCTCGGCACTCCAGTCTGGCTCGCTGACGAATCGTGACTCCAGAGGCTGGGGACACAAGCTGCTTGCTTTGAGTCACAGTTGTCTGAGCCAAAGATGTCAGTTTTGTTCTGTCTGTTCCTTACTTCGAACAAGGTTCCTGGAAACGGGACTTTGAGTTCAGCAGTGTTTATAAACCAAGTGGGTGTATCCCAGCATTACACCTGTGCTGAGGAGAAGGATGAAGGCCAGTTACCTATGTGTCACCAAGTTAAATTTTCTCCTTTCTGTATAAGTTAATGCTTTTTTTTTAAAGGGGGAGGAAAAGATGTGTATGTATGTATACATGCATGTACGTGCAGGTGCATGTGTGATAAGCACATGTATATGCATGTGGAAGCCTGAAGTCCACCTTGGAACTTGTTTCTGAGGAGCCATTCACCTTTTTGAGACAGGTCTCTGACTGGTCTGGAACTGGCCAAATGGCCAATACCGACTGGCCACTGAGCCCCGGGGATCTAACTGCTGCCTCCTCCTCGGCATTAAGATTAAAAGCATGAGCTAATAATCCATACTCAGATCTGGCATCAGGCCTCAAGCTCACACAGCAAAAACTTACGGGCTCAGATACCTCTTGAATCCAAGAGACTTGTTATTTATTATTTATTTTATGTGAACAGGTGTTTTGACTGCTTATATGTCTGTGTATTGTGTGCACATATGGTGATTTCAGAGGCCAGAGGAGGGCATTGGACCCCCTGGAGCTGGAGTTACAGATGGCCGTGAGCCATGTGAATGCTGAGAACTGAACCCAGGTTGCCTGGAAGAGCACCAGGTGCTCTTAACCACTGAGCCATCTCTCCAGCCCCAGAACTGGTTGTTATTAAAAGGGAGTTTGAAAGCACAGCAACCAAATGCCATGTGACTGTTTAAAGTTACAGGTTGGAAATACTTTGCATAGAACTAGGGAAACTCAACTACAGACTGGGCATGAACCAACGTAAGAGAGTTACTGTTGCCTTCACTGTGAAAGTATTGTGTACATTTCAGCAAAAGTAGCCATTTTTAAGAAGAATATTCTGAAGCACTTAGTAACGGTGGAAGGTGAGACATGTGTTTTTTAAAAATTAGCCGATGTAGCAAGATGTAAATTGCTAGTGATTATAGAGGACAGATTTGGGGTGCTTATTATAGCAATTGGTCTGTTTTCTTTTGTTAAGTTTTGTTAGGTTTCAATGGTAAAGTAGAATATCTCAAACACTTTTAGAGCTCCAAGGGGACTCAGAGAACAGTGTGTGTGTGTGTGTGTGTGTGTGTGTGTGTGTGTGTGTGTGTGTATGTGTGTGTGTGTGTGCTATACTTGCTTATATAGGTACATGTGAAGCCAGGAGGTTGATGCCTGAATATCCCTTTTAATCATTTCTTCTCTTCTCTCCTCCTCCTCCTCCTCTTCCTCCTCCTCCTCCTCCTCTTCCTCCTCCTCCTCCTCCTCTTTTTCCTCCTCCTCTTCCTCCTTCTCCTCCTCTTCCTTCTCTTTCTCCAAGATCTCCCTGTCTCTGTCCCACTACCCTGAGTGCTGAGACTATAAAACACACCTAGGAGCTTTTGCATAGCTTATGAGATGCAAACTCAGCTCCCCATGCTTGCAAAGCAAGTACTTTGACCACTGAGCCCTTTCTTTCTTCAGCACCCAAAGAACACATACTCAAATACTCTCAAAGGTGTTGAAGTCACTCTTTCCAGTGATAGGCACATTCTCCAAGGCTACATATATGATTGATTGACAGAAGAACTCGGAGGCCTCCTCTCCCGAATCCCAGGTCAGCTCTGCAGCTACATTCTGCTTCTTAGAATCAGCCCTGACCACCTCAGCTTTGAGACTAACTCAACGTGGCTACTACTGCAGAGCCATCAACTTCACCTCTTTCTTGCCAGCCTCAGGCATCTTCACCAGGGTTACTTCTGCTGCCACTGTACAGTGACAGAAGCCCTAGTCCCACCACCTCTGTACCCAGTGTCACCTTAGCTGTTGTCCCCAGCAGCAACTCTACAGTGGGACAGCTAGTCCCACTTGGACTGCTTCTGTCATGGGTCACCAAAATTCTACCAGAGTCCAAGCAGGCCTTTTTGTCATGTTTAGCAGGGCAAAATTCCTCCAAAATTGCTTTATTCCCATGAGATGCTTGGATTGAACTAACTTTGCATTTCTCTAATAAGTGACTCTGCTTTGGGGGTTAGGGTTATGCATCTTCAAAATTCGTTAGCAGTGAACAGGAGGGAGTTTCTGGAGATTAAATGTATTGTTCCCTCCGCAGGAAGATCCTGCTAAGATGGGTTAGGAAAAAATTGTAAAAACAAAACCCAACGTGGTCACACAAGTCATACTGATGAAAAAATTTTAAATTTTACATTTATTTATTTATTGGGGAAGGGGTGTTGACAGGCCAGCACACGTGGAGGTTGGAGAACAACCTTTGGGAGTCAGTTCTCCCCTTTCATCATGGATGTTCTGGGGTTGGAGGGTGAAACTCAGGTAGTCAGGCTTGGCAGCAAGTGGTCCTGCCTGCTGAGCCATCTCACTGTCCTGATAAAGAAAACTCAAAGTTGTAAATTCTCGTACACTACTCTAGATTTATCATCTTTACATTTACATCTTGATCCCTGCTGCCATTCTTTCTTCTTCCTCTCTCTCTCTGTCTCTCTCTGTCTCTCTTTGTCTCTGTCTCTCTGTCTATGTCTCCCTGTTTCTGTCTGTCTCTGTCTCTATCTCTGTCTCTCTCTGTCTCTCTGTCTCTGTCTCTCTCTCTCTCTCTCTCTCTCTCTCTCTCTCTCTCTCTGTCTCTCTCTCTCTCTCTCATAATTTAACTGCAGGCTTTAACTTCCTACCTTATTGCACACCTTTGAAGTGTATGCCATTGCATTCCAACACACAGCCAAGCAGTGAGATGCTTGCACAGGTCAGGGAAGTCAGTACATTTATCACCTCATGAATTCGCCTCCTTCTCCTGTTTTTGTCACTGCAGATTTTTAGCACGTGATGTAAGACTGTGGATGACCCATCTCCTCTTGGCTTTCGACCTCAGCTTTTCCAGCCCATGCTATGAAAACCATCTCCTCTGTGAGCTTTGCCTCCCCCTTACACGTCTGTGAGGAGAGTTGCTGAAGGTAAATGAGACTAAAGATGAAGCAAATGCTGCACTCTGAGAAGATGGAGTTGGAGGGAAAGAGAGAGAAGCATTAACATCTCACTTTCTTGAAAATGATGTCGCTGTCACTTTCGCCAGCCTGTCTCATATTTTGTTAAGGAACTTTAGTTTCCTTGCTTCAGCGAGAAATTATTTTCTACTGTTAGATTCTTGCTTCTCTCCAGATACATGTGGTACCTATCCTCTGAGGGTTAATGGCGAACAGGTAAATATGGAACACAGGAAAGCATCAATCACCCCAGGAAAAATCCATCAGCAAAGCACATTACCCTGCTCTCCTGGTTTCTGGAGTGATGCTCTCTAACTGTATCTATCCTCCTGCTGTATTGCTTCACTCCATTGTCTGACAATTGGCTCTGGATATATAGATTTTTAAATTTCTGTGTGTATATGTGTGTGTGTGTTCTTGACTCACATGTGTGCGCACGCTTGCATTCATATGTGTAGATGCCCATGGAAGCCAGAAGAGGACATTGGATCTCTTGCCACTGGAGTTATAGGCAATTGTGAGTCACCCAATGTGGATGCTGGGAACTGGACTCTGGTCTTCTGGAAGGGCAGCTTCTGCTCTTGACTGCTGCGCCATCCCTTACTTAACTGCTTTGAAAATGAGCCTGAGTGAGTGGTCTTGAGTCTGCTGCAACCTTAAGACAGGAAATCCTTCACTTGGACATGCTGAATTCATCACTGTTATGAGTGCATTCTTGCCCTCATGCCCTCCCACCTGAAATCCTGCTCCACCTGTAGCAGCTGTCACCCCATTCACCACCACACACCCTGTTTGTGGTTCAACATGGGTGTGGGATGTGTTTCATCGCATACACACGCAATCCTTCCCACAGACACAAAAACTGAAATCTCTTCTGTGCATTTTGCTTTTCCCTTTTGCAGTTGAATCCTCTTACTGTTCCAGCTGACTTTGCTCCGGATGACCTCGCTTGCTACAGAAGAGAATCTTCTAGTCCCTCTGGATTCTGGATGCAATGGCATGGGAGCAGTTTGTGTGATGCAGAGCAGGAGGGCATCCTGTGTTTGCTTCGCACATCCCGAGTTTGCCAGGGTCTCAAAGGAGAATGGCTGACATCGTTCTATCTGAATTTGGCGTAGCATTAACCCTTCTCTCACTGCGGATACACACGGCTCTTCTGGAAGCCTGGAATGGTTGAAATGCCTTGATGGCCAAAGTTAATGCCAGCTCATGGGAGAAATTTTGTGAACGGGGGTCAGGAGATCTGCTCACACTACATACAGTACAATGTCCTTTTGGAGTCTCTGATCTGGGGGAAGATGAACTACAAGGAACAGGTGTGTTGAGGGTAGCAGGGAAAAGGACTTTGTTCTTGTGCAGAGTAGAAGCTGAGATGTCTGAGCGGTGATGGGCAAACTGTGGAAAGCAGAGCTCATCTATGATGGCAGCAGATAAGGATGACATTTGCATGTGAATCAAAATACTGAGGAGAGAACCACACCATAAATCTGTCATTTAGTGATATGGCTCCTGTAATGGAGACTTCTGTGTACCAAACATGCTCTGATTGCCAGCTATACACTGTATAGACCAAGCATACATGGTACATGGGGTGGGGTGGTCTCTGTAAATACCAAGGTCAGTAGCCTGTCAATCCATGTGTGGCAAGAAGGAAGTGTGGTTCAACACACTCAGTAGATGGTGTTGACTCAAACTTCTAGAATAGGACACCAAGCAGTATTGGAAAAAAAGGTTTCCCAGTAAAACACTATCCTTAGTGCATAATAAAACATAAGGCATAATGACATTGAAACGCTTTTCAAAATACATGTCATCTCTTCCATAAAGATGGGTTCTATAGATAGACTACACCTGTCATCCTAAGGGGTTTGGGGAAAATCTGCTATGGTCTCAGTCTTACAGATAGCACAGAGATCACCTAGGCTAGTAAACATTCCCAGTCCTGTTTCTAAGAGTCTCGGAGATCCAGATGTGGCCTTGATCATACAGATAATGGAGTTCACCAGACTATTAATCTCATTCATCCCCAGCCTTCTGGGAGGAAAATAGGCTATACATTGTCTCCCTTGAAGAGACAGCTTTGTGTGTTTAACACTCCTGCTTTCCCCAGTGTTTCTCTGTGAGCACAAGGATCTTGTGCCCTCCGCAACATGGCACATCAGTTTAATACCTGGTGGTGTCTGTCTGAGGTGGTTTTGGCCCGTGGTGAGATCTCTGGTTCAACACTCTATTGGAGACTGAAGGGTTGATTGTCATCTTAGGTCAACCAGTTGGAGCTTGCCTAGTGACAGCAGGTACTTGGTAAGTGATTATAGAATTTAGTGCCCTTTCACTGACCAGACTTTGATAGCAGGGAAACTCTTTAATCAGAAAGATACAAGAGTAATAAATGTCACAATCCAGCTACATTTGAGGCCTGAAATATGATCACACCAGTGTTAAATTTCCCTTCTGTGTTACTATAACATATTAGTGTCATTACACTTGCGCCTCTGAAGTCCTCAGGCATCTGTCTCACCATCTCATTCTTAACATTTGGCACAGTGCTTTTCTAAACAGATATTAAATAAAAATCTGCTGAAAAAGACATCCTTAGCAAGCGTTGTCTCGTGTTAAATAATAGAAGCAACAAACTCAGAAGAACATGTCGAATGAAAGGAAATCTGTTCACGTGCTCTCTCTCTCTTAAGTGCTCTCTCTCTCTCATGCTACAGTGAGTGGGGTTTCCTTTGTACTCATTATTGAGAATTCTCCTCTCTGGTATCCTAATACAGGGCACTGTACCAGGTATTCCAGGACTCTGCTAGGGAAGTGTAACATACACAGTAGCTCCATGGCTGCTCTCTCACACACAGAACCAAAGGACTCATGGAGATAAGTAAACACACAACCAGCCTGAGCCTCCCAAAGAAGCCCAGGGGGAGCTAGACTCCCAACAAATGATATTTTCCTACTGGGTTCAGAAATCTCAATCCATAACTACATGGCATGTTGGTTCCTAGAGATTTTCAATGAGCTATGTCTGTGTATATTGCCTTCAATGTTGCATTGAAAACATGCCAGGCAATCCTCCCCCTGCCAATGCCAACCTACAAGAACATTTACCAGCAAACAGGTGTTCCATCCCTGCTGTGCCTGGCACCTACAGATCCTCATAGAAAAGGATTCTGCAAAATTAAGCTATAAAAGAACTAAAACATAATTATTTCAGGCTTCATGGCTTTCAAACATCTCAGTTGCATATAGTTGTTGGGGGATTGTTGCCTGGTGATTTTTTTATACACTTTAAAAATATATAAAACATTCTTAGATGGAGAACCATAAAGCATCAGACTGTACAGGACTCCAGGATGACACTCCATAACCCACCAATGATCATCGTTGTACTAGTAACAGTAGCCAGGGAGGGAACCAGCCTAGGAGGCCACCGACAAATACATGGATAAGAAACTGTATTAATCTAGGAGCAGTGGATTTTAAATTGCTGGGAAGAAGTATGAAACCATAGTATTTGCAGGAAAATAGATGGAATTAGACTCATTATATTAAGTGAAATAAAGCAGACAAAATGACAAATAGCATATTCTCTCTCATTGTGGGACATAGAGTTTAAGTTATATATGTACAATATGCTTATGTGTGCATGCATGTGTTTATATGCATGGATAAGGGTCATGACACTAGAGATTCTGAGCGGAAGATCTTTGAACTAGGGGTGGAGAGGCTAACGGAACTCAGCATAAATGAATGCAAAGAGAAGGCTATGGGAGGGAGAGAAGAAAGCTGGGGCATATGCGCAGAGCATGGGTGAGTGCAGTGGGGTAGAGGAACACATTCCTATAGATTAGCATGTCACATATGTCTGAAAATACTATGATGAAACTTGTCACTTTACATATAAAAAAAATCTACTGGACTGGCAAGATGGCTCAATGAATAAAGGTGCTTGCCACCAAACCTGGCTATCAGAGCTTGATCTCTGGAACAAATGGTAGAAGGAAAGAACCAACTTCAAACAAATTGTCTCCTGACTCTACATAGGTACAGCACATACATAGAGGCACACAGAGAGAGTGAGAGAGAAACACACACACACACACCATTAATAAACAAATAAATTAATGTAAACATTTAAGGAACATTAATAAAAGTAAGTTAGAGGGTCATTTTACTCGTGATAGCTTCCTAGCTTCTGAGAAATGTCGACTAGCTGCTGGAAGATAGTATCATTGTTTCCCCTTGATAATGCATGCAACATGCAGTTCACTGTATTTGGGGCATTTTTGTATTGAGAAGAGCTACTGGTTTAGTCTCTAAAAACCTGTCTGTCCCTGAGTCACTGTGTGATTCAGCCCTCAGCTCACTTGCTTTCTCTGAGCTTTAGTTACCTTGTCTTAATCATTTTAAAACGTATTTTTATCTTGCATGTTTGAGCACTTTGCCTGCAGATATGCACCTGTACCACCTGCACACAGAGCCTTAGGGGTGAGGAGAAGGCACTGGCTCCTTCAGACCTGAGTTACAGGTGGTTGTGAGCTGCTATGCAGGTGCTGGGAACAGAAGTCTGGTCTCCTATAAGAGCATTAAGTGTGTTCTTAATCACTGAGCCATCTCTCCAGCCCCTAGTTTTAAAAAAAATTTAGAAACTTCAATATTTTTAAAAAATACAAATATAATATTGCACACCAAATTTAACCAGACCCGAAGTCTACACACTCAGGGAACTTCTCTATAGTTAGGATTGTCTTAAAACTCTGCTCCATTGCCTGAGAAAAGGAATGTGAAAATTCTTTACAAACTCTAAACTGTACTTAAGCCCTTGCTGTGGGGACTGTGAATGCCATTGAACTCCAAGAAAATATTAATTCTCACAGGGAATCCTGGATTACTTTGTGTGGATAAGGTTCCAATGATAGAGTGTGGGAAAACCCTAAAGAAATATTGGTTTGGATCATAAATTATTATCAAGCTACGAGCTTTTCTTAGAAACTGTTGTTTTGTTTACATGGGAAACTACTTTTGGGGGAGAAAGTTGTGGTTTCTTGACTTTCCATATTCAATGGATTAAAAACCACAAAAGACAAAAATCATTTTTGTAAAAAATATTTTGAGAAGTCAATTATAAATGCTAAGGGTTTTGTCTTCCTGACTTTAAAATGACTGGAGTCATTTCTAGAGAAAAAAATTAGATCTTACTGATAATTTGCATAATACACCTCACTAGAGAAACAGTTACATGCAAATGCTTGCCTGTCTAATATATTTAGAAATTATACAGCATTGAATATCACTGAACTGTAGCCACTGACAAAAGCGTTGACTTTATAGTCTTCCTTCAACTCTCTAAGGGTATACTGATGACAAAGTAAGACCATTTATAAAATATGTATTAGAAGTCATATCTAATTCTACCCTTTGTCTTCTTATCTTTAATATGCTTTATCATTATTTATATGTAGCATTTGACATTTATAGCTTTAGGGGGAACAAAACTTGACATTTTGAAACCTGATTTTTCCAGTTTCTTCACTCCCTGGGTCCTCTATATGTCACAAAGACATGACAAGTCTCCAGGCTTTTCTATTGTTCCCAAATGTTCTCCTCATTAACAGTGAAAAATACACACACACACACACACATACACACACACACACACACACACACACCAAAGTCTGATGACCAGAGCAGCAGTACCGACCTGTGAGAAAAGATGTGTCCAATGGATGAGTAGTGATGTGAGCCTTTAAGGAAGGATAACAGAGTGAACAGAGCAGATGAAGGAGGAAGGGATAGAATCAAAGCACATCACACATATTTACATGGAATACTGAAGGGATAAATAACAAAGGCCAGTGAAATAAACAAAAGGAAAACTAAACGGACAGGTCCACGAAGCTCAAAAAGGACCACTTCAAAACAACACATGCATGCCAGCCAAGCTGATAAAATTCAAGGAGAACTTCTGCTAAACAGAGCCTGCTACTTCAGGAAGACAGTGATGGACATCTGACAGGCTCGCTGTCTCTTCCTTCCTTCTAGTAAAAAAAAACTTTAGCTATTAGTATGGCTGATTTTTTTTAAAACAACTTTTTTTCTTTTCTATGTTTATTTATTGTGTGTGAGCAGTGTGTGAACAGCCTCTGCAGTGTGTGTGGGGATCAGAGGGCAATCTGCAGTAATTGGTTTCTTCTGCTTTGTGTCCTAGGAGTCAAACTCTAGTCATTGGTAGCAAGTTCCTTTACTGCTGAACCATCTCACAAGTTCTGGCTTTAATGTCATGGTAAATATATATATATATATTTCACCAACCTTCTCTGGTGAAACCTTTCTGGTCCATTCTATTCCCTGCTGGTATCTGAACCCACACTGGAATACTATGGAGCCTTAACTCACTGTCACATAGAACCAAGATCAACATGTTAGAATCTCACATACAGACTCGATTATCCACCCATCCTGCTATGCTCACTGTTAGCTGCAGAATTTTTAGAGGCAGAACTAAGAAACAAATTTTATGGGAGAAAAGATTGGACGCTAACCTTGAAGTTGGTTTTAAAAGACAAACATGTTATTTTATCCTAAACTTTGTGTGTTTGGTGTGGTCATCTCTAGAAAGTTGACGAATGTCAACCCCAAACAAGTTAGTCTGAAATATTGTTTCTTACTTCATTAGAAACTGACAATTATTTTTCATAGTTTAGAAACACATTTGTCACTGAAAATAGCAAGTAGACACTGAGGATCATCTGTTTTTTCAAGAGTTCTTTTTATTTGTTTTTCTCAGCTGATTGTGAAACCCTCTGCCTTAGTTACTTTTCTATCGCTGTAGCAAGACATCATCAAGGCAACTGTAGAAGGAAGAGTACATTTGTGGCATACAGTTCCAGGAGAGTTTCCCAGAGACTTCCTAGTTGCTGTTGATGCAAAAAATGGACTTTTAAATGTATCTTTTCTCTTTTTCTTCCCTCTTAAGCTTATTAAAGTCCTCTCCATTGGGGTCATTGATTGCTCCCACTGAGTGCAATAATGATAGGGTGCTTTCAGGACTTTTTTTTTTTTTCAAAAAAAAGCAATAGAATTTGCTGTCTTGATTTTTGCTGATATGAGGAACAAGACTGTCTTACCAATTTATGTCTCATGACTTCTAGAAGTTAAATATGATACATCATTGGCAGTTAAATTAACAAGACTGGCTAGAAGTCTGGGTATTGATCCAGAGCACAAGCTTAGCCTTCAATAAAAAGAATAAAAGCCTCCCCTGTTTCAAGTCTTCAAATGGTCTCATACTTTTTGCTGCACTGGGGCTAGAAGAAATTGAGGAGCCTCTCTGTCCTAATGCTCTACAGAGTCTTCATTTCAAAAAGACTTCCAAAAACATTTTAAAGAATTATGTATGTTCTTATGTAAATAGGTATGCATGATTTTTGTGTGAATGTGTGTTTGTGGAGGTCAGAAGTCAATGTACTTCACATGCCCCTCAGTCTACCTTGTTTGTTGAGGAGTCTTTCGCTGGCCTGGAGCTCACTGCTTCTGCTAGGCTGGCTGGCCATCTATCTCTAGGGAACCTCCTGTCTCTACTTCCCCAATGCTGGGATTACAAGTATGTGCCACAATGCTTTGTTTCTTCATGTAGGTTCTGGGATTCGAACTCAGATCTTCATGCTTGCAATAGCGAGCAATTTACAGACTAAAGTATCTCTCCGGTCCTTCAGAAAGCCTTGGAAACAAGTTTTGATTCTCATTTGGTTCACATGACATAATTTCAGTCCTAAAATAAGTCCTAAACATGGAAGGGAAATTCAATGAGTCAAGAGGGTAAGGGTAAATTCTTCCATGAGGTCACCCTTCCTCATCACAGAGGGAAAATCTTACAAACTCATGGAATGTGCACATGAAACACAGGCAGATGCAGTTCTTCAGTAACCTAGGCATACATTTGACAGGGAATGGAAGCAAGGGTGATTGGTGGGGTGGCAGACATGCTGTCTTAGCAGGCTTGAGATGCTATTTGATCAAGGAACCAAGAACAGTTGATTGACGTGGCCCAAGTCATATTTGGTCATGGGATAGCAAACAAGGAGAGTCTATCCCTGCAAACAAGTTTATAACATGTTCCTTTAAATGTCTGTGAGAAGAAGAAATAAGAAATCTCAAAAGTGCTCACTCAAGGTATTAATTTCACTCTTCCAAAAAGCAGAAAAGAGGGCATAATTAGGCATAAAAGGAACTTATTGAAGAAATATCTGTGACGGGAAGATCCAAACCATGCAATAAAGGGGGACGTAAGCAAGGGTGTTTGGTGGAGTGCTAGCTGCCTTAGACTTGAGATACTATTTGATCAAGGGACCAAGTACTCTTGATTGATGTGCCTCAAGTCATATATGCTCTACAAGAACAAAGCTGCCTGAGCAGCTAGGGCTAAGGGAAGCCCTACTGGGCTATACTGTAAATTGAAGATGGCATGTGACCTCACCCTGTTTGCAGGAGGTTATTTTCCCAGGATGCTGTGGTTTGGGGCAATTGATGGCAAAGACATAATTACAATCTCAGGAAGTTTCCTGCCACGATGTCTGTGCACTGTCTGGTTTCCGTGGGTTGTCCGAGGACGGGAGCGCAGTGCTCATTTGGGGAATTGTGATTTGTTACCTTAACCACAGCCTTCTGCTTTTCATTTTCCTCCTGTTTTAACTTCCTAAGTCTTAAGAGAATTAACAGATAACGCAGGTCTCAGTGACAGATGCTAACGTTAAGTCATCTTCTGCTTCTCATCATAGATCCCAGAAAACGTCCTGATTTCATTGTGCATTGTTTTTAGAAGCTGATTGACAGGTCACCTTTTTTTTTTTTTAATGCTCCAAATCTTTTACTCTTTCTCATTAATCGTTAACTCAATCCTACTAGCCTAAGAGGCCCAGGTATGTTCTGATTGGCCAGTTCTTCTCCAATCAGACTGCTTCTTCCAAAGTTACTGAATGCTTACAAGCGCACAAGACACACACAGACACACACACACAGACACACACAGACACACACACAGAGAGAGAGAGAGAGAGAGAGAGAGAGAGAGAGAGAGAGAGAGAGAGAGAGAGAAGCACATGCCTTATGACTTCCCTCTGTCCAGTTGCCTCTCCCATTTCTACCTATCAACCTGAATCTGGCTTATCCTGCAATCCTTCAATCAAGCGGTGTCATCCACAAGCTTTCCCAGACCCTCGCCATCACCGGCATTTCTTGACCCCACCACAACTGCTCACACAATACTTCAGAATGAAGCCAGAGAAACCTCACCTTGAGTTTCTGAGTTTTAGAGAGTCCAGCTCTGACTCTCTTGAGCCACAGACTTCTCCTTGACATAAAGGGACCCATGGGACTAAAGTTTGGTTCCTGGTTGGAGCCTGAACCTCGAATTTCTCCTGTCTCCATCCTCTCTGGACAGACATCACAGATTTGTACTTGCTACTGCCAACAGGTGGCTCTCAGAAGGCCTGGGCTAAGGGGCTCAATTGCTTAAAAGCAGGTGTCCTTGGTCAGCTTTTCCAAGTGTGCAACGTTGGAGCCTTCTGACGTCATCATTTTCCCAAGTAAAATTTCAAGTTCAGCATCCATGGCCTATGCTAGATTATAGGCATATTTCTACTAAAAGTAAACCAAAAATGTGCAGGAATAAAGGAACTCACAAGATTAATTCATTCAGAAGATTAATGGTGAGCATCAATCAGGACCGCAAGCTACGCTCTTCAGAGTTGATTTCATGAAGCATCACTAACAGTCTTGTTGAGTTTCATTGTTCTCTTCAAAACTTAGGAAGTCAAGACCCAAAACCCGGAAAAGCCTCACAGGAGGTGGGACTTTCTCCTCGGGTCTTCTTGGTCATAGTCTCTTCACTGCACCTTCCAGGAGTCTGAGTCACTGGTGTCACCATGCTTTAAAGGATGACTAGAGTGACTAAAGAACGTGTGTGGTAGGCACACAAAGTTTATCCAGCCATAGGAACAAAATGATGTCATTTGCAAGAAATATATGGAACTGCCAATCATTGTGCTAAGTGAAATAAGCTGGACTCAGGAAGTAAGACGTTGTATGTGTGTAACTTGATCTATGCATCTATGTGTATAACATACATAAATATTACATATGACATGAAGGTAGGATGTAGAACTATTTGGAAAAATGTAGGAACTAAATAGAGGATAATGGGGTAAATATGATCAAAGCACATTACATTTGAATAAAAATGTCATGTTTATAAGCTATTATTTCAGATAATAAATATAAGCTGATAAGAAAATTAAGAATAAGTAGCAGAATACTAGCTTCCCATTCGTCAATTGGGGGTTAGCAACCAGAAGGCTTGTGCTGAGAATTCAAGCTGCAAAGACTGAAATTCTAAAGCTGATGAGGTTTGGAAACCTACCTGGTTGAAGCAAATGGCCACTGTGGTTTGTGCAATAGCTGGTTAGTGATTGGTTTGGACATCATCTCATGTGTTGAGTTTAGAGGTTTAGAAATTCCAAAGATCTTAGTTCATGTTTCCCTCCATAGCCTGTTTTCTTGCAGATAAAACCACTTGTGTTGGAGCTGGGAGATGGTGGCTCATGCCTTTAATCCCAGCACTTGGGAGGCAGAGGCAGGCAGATATATGAGTTCGAGAGTTCGAGACTAGCCTGGTCTACAGAGTGAGTTCCAAGACAGCCAGGGCTATACAGAGAAACCCTGTCTCGAAAAAAACAAACAAACAAACAAACAAACAAAAAACCACATGTGTTATCTGCTATGTAACAGGTATCAACAAGAAGGAATGTTCATAATGAAGGATAAGAGAATATAAAACTAAGCAATGGCTCTCCCTCTAGGGGACAAGATTCCCAAAGAACAACTCCTCTACATTTATTTGACAAGAGGTGACAGTCCTAGAGCTTCTAGAACAGTCTCCTCCAAATGGGGAGGGATCTTAGTCTCCAGGGTTGAAAGAACTGAATTCCTTGTCTGTGTATCCACTTGGCTTCCTCTGTACACCAAGTTCGTGAAGAAGCAAGCCATTTATGCATATGCTCTTTAAATGCTACTAAAATCAAAACAAATCAGATGTAGTAGGTATGGGTATTATGTCTCTAGGCTGAGGGGTGATAAGATTTTATACATAAAGGAGAAAGAAATCTAAGTACTAAGTCTTCAGTGTCCTAGAACCTTTGGTCTCGGAGCTGTCTCTACATTCTGTGGCATACTGTTATTAAAAGTCTCTAAACATCATTTTTTGGAAAATGACTAATGTTAACACATGTTTGTTGAGGAGAAGGAGCAAAAATATAGGGCTCTAGTGATCCTAGTCATTGTTTCATACATACATGCAAGAGATGACTACCTACTACATACAAGAGATGACTACCTACTACATGCAAGAGATGACTACCTACTACATGCAAGAGAAGACTATACCTACTGCATCCAAGAGATGACTACCTACTACATGCAAGAGATGACTACCTACTACATGCAAGAGACGACTACCTACTACATACAAGAGATGACTACCTACTGCATGCAAGAGACAACTACCTACTGCATGCAAGAGACAACTCCCTACTGCATGCAAGAGACAACTACCTACTACATGCAAGAGACGACTACCTACTACATGCAAGAGACGACTACCTACTACATGCAAGAGACAACTACCTACTACATGCAAGAGACGACTACCTACTATATGCAAGAGATGACTACCTACTACATGCAAGAGACGACTACCTACTACATGCAAGAGATGACTACCTATTGCATGCAAGAGAAGACTATACCTACTGCATGTAGGAGAAGACTGAACCTACTGCATGCAGCTGCAGCCCCAAGCTCCTAGGTTACCTCTGTCTTACCAGATTTAAGGGATCCTAACAAGCATTTGTAAAAATCATGCTCGGTCAGAGTCAATGACAATTAAAGATGTAGGAAATGGGAACCATACTGGGGGAAAATCTTGTTTGCTCTTAATTCTCTGAAATTCTCTTAACTTCCCATAATCCTAAGTTAAGCAGAGCATGGAATTTGTCTAGAAGAGATAAATAAATAAAATTGGTTGTGTGAACTCTCCTCTCAAACAATTTTTTTTAAAAAAGAAGAAGGATAAGAAACTCTCCTCCAAAATTATATTTTCTTTTGAGAACTGGAAACAAATGCACTTAAAGACACTAGTTGTGGGAGAGACTGCCTTGAGAACATATAATTTTTAAAACTCTGTGTAACCAAATGAAAGGTGGGTCATATTTTAAAAGGCCTTGTTTTCCTTGAACTATTGCAATCAAATCTAAGGAATCATCTCTGGGCTTGTGTACTTTTTAAACATCTGCAAATAATGTCAAGCACCTGCACATTTGCCACCACCAGCCACACACTTCCTGACTAAAACAAACCCAGAACAGGAGTTGGACTGAACTTTTCAAAGTAACCTTTGGGGAAATTCTGTTATCCATTCAGTAAGAACTTGGAAGGGAGTCTGGTTTTGGTTGGTTGGTTTTTGTGTTTTTGTTGTTGTTGTTTTTGTTTGTTTGTTTTTTAATGTATATATCAGCCTCTGATAGGTGGAGACCCAGAGAAGGGAAGGAGAGGGAAGGGGATCAGAATCAAGAGTGGAGGGAGGAGGGTAGAAAAGAGGAAGGGGTAAACGGGAAGAGAAGACACGGAGGAGAGATCGAAAAGGGACCGAGAAATGGAGAGGGAGAGAGATGAATCCACTTTCTGAGTAAAAAGGAGGACAATAACCTGAGTAAGAAGGAGGACAAGTTTTACGAGATTGTGCGGGTTGCTGCAGAGGAATACGGTAACAGCTGGAGATTACGGTACTCGCTAGGCTACCGCCTGCCTGTACTACGTCAACCCCAGCAGCAAAGTTACGAGCCGCTCTTTTCTGGTGTACAGGAACTGAATATCAAACTGGTGATCGTGGAGTTATTGGCTCGCTGTATTTGTCATTTCTTTTCTCTGTTTTCAGTCTTTATTTTTAAAGATCCAGGAGAAACAGAAGCGACCCCGGAGTTTGAAGTGCTCGGCCGTGGTGGGGTGAGTCAGCGGGTGCTAAGGACTGGGTCTTGGTCTTTGGAAACTGTTCCCTGTCCTCCTGCAGAGAAGCTGGTGCTGAAGCTTCTGAAGGAAGGACTGAAGGTCCGCTTCTCCTGGCGTCAGGGCCTCCGCAGCCGCGCAGCAGGTGAGTAGCGCAGCGGTGCGGAGCGCGGGCATCCCGCAGGGCCGGGTTATGGGGTGGGCCGGTATGCCCCAAGACCTCCACTTAGCTCCGCCTCTCTGCTTTGGGACCGGCTTTGATACTAGCACCCCAAACCACCAGGTTTCCCTGATTTGCCATGGGAAGTTACCTTCTCGTTAACAAGTGTCATTTTAACCCACATATAAACCCCAGGTGGGAGAAAGCGGGTTCCGCAGTAGTGGCGCGGTTTGGTTATCACCTGTGAGGGCTTGAACTTGTGATTTTTCACAGCAGCCTGCTCCTAAGATAGCTGCTTTAGGGCTCAACCCCGAAAGACAAAGCATGCACCTTCCCAAGCCCCAAACCCCTGTCTTGTGTCTCCTAGTCTGGTCCTTTTGCAGTGTAGAAATCGGTTTAGGTAAATCATGACCCCTAGCCCAGAAAATCCCAGGCACCCCCGACTGCTGGCACGGGGACTTGATTTTTTTTTTAAGTCCCTTAAGGAATCCGCAGTGACTGCTACTAGCAAAGCCTGTTCCGAGGAGTAATGCGCTCCCACCCAGGTCTCCCAGAAAGCCCGGGTGTGGCTCAAGACTGGAATCCCTAGAGCGAGCGCCCCTTGGAGATTCTGCCTAAATCCTTCAGGGCCCTGTTTAGCCCTGGGGATTGGCTTTGCTGGGAACCTGGCTCTTTCTTGAGGGTGGCTTGGCTGGTAGGCAGACCCGCGCGCTCTGCTCCCACGAGCGCAAATTCCGCGGGAGTGAGCGTGCGCGTGGCCCTGCGGTTCCGTGCTCTCTAAGGTTCGCACTCCCAGGCCGCCCTCTCCAGGTGACTAGGGTGCAACCTGTTCAAAGGGCGACAAGGAGGATCCTCCAGATTCCACCGGCTAGCCTCTGTGCGACAACTGCAGCTGCAGTCCAGCATGTGGAGCTGAGGTGGTGGTGCAGGAAGGGGGCGTTTCGGGGTTTTATTTTCTCCAACCTATCTCTCGAAATTCAGCTTCCAGCTACTGCAGCTTGGGGTTTTGTTGTCATTATTCGAGGTGCGGAGATTGTTTTGATTATTTTGCTTGCTTTTTGTTTTAAATTTTGAACTTGGTCAGCCAAGGCTAGGTGAAGCATTCAAAGGCAGCTTCCCAGAGGGGAGGATTGGGGAGAACTGCAGAGGGGGACAAAGCACGCAGTCCCCTCCCTTGTCCCGTGTTGCCTACGTCAGGGCCGCACAAAGCCACTCATGGACTGCAGAGCGGCGTGCTCACAGCAAGAGTCTGGTTACTGGGCGAGCTCCCCAGGGCCTGGCTGTCCAGGGCTCCTGGCTGACGGTCTGCCTTTTTCTTTGTGTTTGTTTATTTTCAGCTGGATTCGGATAAACGAAGCTCCAGGGTCACTTCGGTCTCAGTAAATATTTCAGACCTATGTCACCTAACCAGAACTCCTAGAAGCTGGAGCTAGCGCTAGTGGTATCCCTTAGATGGGTGGCCAAGTTGAGAGTAACTGCGGGTCAGCTGCAGCGCCCAGATGCCCAGCGTCCCTGCCTTGAGCTTCGAAGGCTGAGCCACACTTAGCTGCCATTTCAGCAAAGACTTGTGAATTTCTAGTTGTGTGGATGCATAGGATGGATCAGACAGCACAGAAAAGCGGAGTTTTGTAATTTCTGGTTGCTTTCACAGCATGTCCTTTTAAACCTTGGAAAGGTGTTCTCAGAAGCCCAGAGCTCCCCTGGTCATGTCACCTTTAATGCTCTGTGCCTTAACCTGCCCCTCTGAGGGTTCCCAGGGCTGCCCCTGGTGGTTTGCAACAGGTGTGTTCTCTCCCTCCCCCAGCCCAACCCAGATAGCAGGATTCCCCCAAACTGAGATTTTTTGACTTGGCTTCCTCACACCTGCTTCCGCCCCCCACCAGAGGGTGGCCATCCAAAGCCGGACCTTGACCCCTCCCTGGGACCATGGTGCTTCTCTCTGAAAATGCTTCCGAAGGCTCCAACAGCACCCACCCGCCAGCACCAGTGAACATTTCTAAGGCCATTCTGCTTGGGGTGATCTTGGGGGGCCTCATTATTTTCGGAGTCCTGGGGAACATTTTAGTGATCCTCTCAGTGGCCTGTCATCGGCATCTGCACTCGGTGACTCACTACTACATTGTCAACCTGGCTGTGGCAGACCTCCTCCTCACCTCCACCGTGCTGCCCTTCTCTGCCATCTTTGAGATCCTGGGCTACTGGGCCTTTGGCAGGGTGTTTTGCAACATCTGGGCGGCGGTGGACGTCTTATGCTGCACAGCGTCCATCATGGGCCTCTGCATCATCTCCATCGACCGATACATTGGTGTGAGCTACCCGCTGCGCTACCCCACCATTGTCACCCAGAGGAGGGGCGTCAGAGCTCTGCTCTGCGTCTGGGCGCTTTCCTTGGTCATCTCCATCGGACCCCTGTTTGGCTGGAGGCAGCCGGCTCCGGAGGATGAGACCATTTGCCAGATCAATGAGGAGCCGGGCTACGTGCTGTTCTCAGCGCTGGGCTCTTTCTACGTGCCACTGGCCATCATCCTGGTTATGTACTGTCGAGTCTACGTAGTAGCCAAGAGAGAAAGCCGGGGCCTCAAGTCCGGCCTCAAGACCGACAAGTCAGACTCGGAACAAGTGACACTCCGTATCCACCGTAAAAATGCCCCTGCAGAAGGCGGCGGAGTAAGCAGTGCCAAGAATAAGACTCACTTCTCCGTGAGGCTACTCAAGTTTTCCCGAGAGAAGAAAGCCGCCAAGACACTGGGCATCGTGGTGGGTTGCTTCGTCCTCTGCTGGCTGCCGTTCTTCCTCGTGATGCCCATTGGTGAGTGTTCTCAGCCCCACTGCTTAACAGTTAGGGAGGAGGTGGGGAGTCTCCGTAGGAGACCCACCAGCTAAGGTGGAAAAGGGGTGTGCATTTCAAAGGCACAGGAAGGACTCCCTGGTGGGAACTGGAGTTTCTTCTCCCCTTTTATCCCAGTCGTCTTTGCATTGGGTCTTAGGGAACTACTTCCTCAACTGCAGTAAAGATGTCTGGCTGCTACAGATTTGTTCGTCTCTTTAAGGAGAATGCTAACGTTTCTTAAAGTCCTTAAACCTGGTTAACTTAAATCCAGTCAGTCTCTTTAGAGTTCTCAAAGCAGACTACTAGATACTTCTCCTGTTCTGCTATGAGTGGGGAAGAAAGTCCTTTTGGCTTGAAAAATACACACCATGCTTGTTCTGGGCAAACGTGTGGGTGTCCTTGTGAGTTAGCTCGGTCACCCCGCTGTGTTGTTAGAGTGTCTGCTTAGGCTTTGTCCCTGCTCATTTTGTTCCCTGAATTCAGTGTGGAAGAGTTTTCTTTTTCATGCTCAAACTCATTAAAAACCCGTAGAGAATCCACCGTTAAAAACTCCAGTAAGCAAATGTGACCCGTTCATTTTAGCAGTGAGTTTGAAAACAGACACCAACCTTATCCAAAACCATCCCGGAAGTTGCAGATGATAGCTTGAAAACAGTACAACAATGTTGCAAATCCAATTTTTGCGGATGCAAAATTAGCTGTTGTCAAAATTAATTAGCTCATTATATATAAGTATCAACAACAAGCCAATCCACTGGGAACAGTCTCCTATCTCCAAAAGGCCTTCCATGCCTTTCCAAAGCACTTCTTTGCTATTTTAGTTTGTAAACTAAAATACAGACTCACATACTGGTTAACACCAACTATAACAAACACAAAATCATAGCTAGTGTTCCCACTAAAGTTCCTTTGATCCCAGTGTCAATTACAGTACTATACTGTGTTACACAGTGCCATTCTGTGTCAGAATAACAGGTCTAGGTTTTTGAGTGTGAACTGTTTCTCAGATGTTGACCAGTCTTTTCAACAACTTTCACTGCTACCACGCATGAAAGAAAGATACTTTTCAACAATATAGCCACCAGCCTCATGTAGCTGTTTTAATGTTAACTAAAATTAAATTATCCCCAAATTCCATCTCTCAATCCCACTAGCCACTTTCCAAGCACTCAGCTGTGGCCAGTAGTTACATTTTGAGACAGTAGAGGCACAGATGATTTCTACAGTTGCAGGATTTCTGTGGATCGGGGCTACTGCAGAGGCTGACCCTACGTGGCCTTCCTCGTGCCTGCCTGTCCCTGTCCCTGTCCCTGTCTCTTCCTGGAAGGATGTTGGAGCTTTGAGGTTACTGGGGTGACGCTCGTTACTCTAGCCACTCGGCTTCCTTTCTTTCCCACACTCCATCTCTTTCTGCCTCCCGGAGAGTACACTAGTATAGCTGCACCCTCTCACCCCACAAATGCTTGCTGGGCCCTTGTTTCAGCCACTGAGGGTGAACAAGGCAGAAAGTCCTTACTCATGAAATAGACATGTGCACATATGACCTAAAAATGTGAAGGACCAATGAGCACTGCCAGAAAGTCCCCAGAATGAGAGGCCAGGTAGCATAAGGACAATGGAACCTGGAACCGGTGTTCTGAGAACTATCATGGAGTGTAGGGGATAGATATTCCAGCAGAGCCCTGACTGAACTAAGCTAGTAAAATCCCAGATTGACAGAGGGACCAGTGGCTGCAAAGATGGGAAAGCCTCACCTGCTCAAGCCAGGGCAAGAGTAGATAAGATCACGTGATCATGTCATGTAGAGTCTTTTTTTTGGTCAAAGTAAAATTTGCATAAATGGTGATATATTTGACAGAGACTGAAAAGAATAGAGAATGAGAAATGAGGGGAAGGCTGTGAAAAGTGGGACATCTGAACATAGCTCTCCCACTATGCTGGGAATGTCTTTTAGACATCTGAGTATCTTTCAGGTAGGCAGAAGGTGTGTGAACTTGGAGCTTTGAGGGTACACGGGCTAAGGGTAAAACCTTGGGTACACCAATGTGTACAGCGAGAGTCACAGGAGGCATCTAGAGAAAAGACAGAGAAGAACCAAGCTTCAGAAGTGTCAGTCAAGGAGGAAAGCAGGCAACAAAAGAAAGGAGGACTGTGTGCAACCCAGGAGGTGGGAGGAAAATTGGGAAAAACAAGAATAGTCAATTGTGTGACACACAGCTCCCAGGGAGAGCAAGTGGAAGTCGCCTTGGCAGTGAGGTGGTCCTGAATGGTGGACAGCAATCAGGTGAGGCTGATAGCTCCTATAGAGTGCTGGGAACAGAAGCCCTACTATGCATCCTCCAGGGAGAATGGAAGATCAAATGGGATGGGGGAAGGCAGACAACTCTTAGGGAGAGTTTTGCCAGAGACACTAGGAAAGGGTGTTGCTTGAGAAAGATCCAGGGGCAATTCTCAAAAGTGGAAGTTAGGCCTTAATGTTTATAGTCTAATGGGAAAGGTCAGATAGAGCGGGACAGCAATGGCATAGGCAAGAGCCAAGAGAAATGCCCAAAAGGAAGAAATGATGAAGCAGTCAACAGATGTGAGCACCACAGCAAGAAGGAGAACGAGAGCATTGGAGAGCCCTCAGAGCACTTCAATATCCCCAGTGAACTAAGAAGCAGAGAGAAGGAACAAGGAATGTGTCCACTGGACGGCAAGGGATAGGACATGAGCTATCTTAGGAATGAGAGCCTGTATATTATGAAAATTTAGTCAAGACACACCAGTGTCCCAAGGGCCTATTTGGAATTTATGGTCATGCATCTGAAACAGAGCAGGGAAGAAGGCTATACCATGCTCTCTGAGAGCTTCGTAGCTGAGGGGTACCGGGTGTGGCTGAGGATGGATAGGTTCTCTAGGGAACAGGATAAAGAGGGCATATCTCAGAGGAATGGACACCGTGGATCAGGGAATCAGATCAGGACCCACACAGAGCAGATGCTGGAAAGAGTCAGAGGTGATAGATACCTGGGACTTTAGGGTTGTGCTGGTGACTGGAGCTCTAAAGGAGATGGGGTGTGACTACCCAGATCCCAGTGTACTTAATCAATGAATGCTTGGAACTTAGTATCTTCTCCTAAATGCTGCACTCTCAAGGAGTTAATAATGCCGGAGTAAAGATGTTGTGACAGAGGGACTTGTGATTTTAAAAATAAATTAAATAAGTAAGTAAGTAAGTAAGTAAGTAAGTAAGTATTGGACACAGAAGAAAATTGAAACCTATAGTTCACAGTGTGTCAGTAGGCTACTCAGTGGACCAGGAGACCCCTAAACTCACCAATGTGTGACTGGCAATTTCCTCTTAATACCAAAGAAATATGAAAGTATTTCTCCCAGGAGGTATGGACAGGTGATAAGTCCCACACAGCAAAGCAGAAAGAATAGAAAGATACATACAGCACACCCTTGCTTTCCAGGGCCTGGCAAGTTAATTAAAAAGACATAGGTCTGAAAGAAAGATACTCAAACAGCATCAGTCCCAAGTGCTGAGGAATATAGCAGTTAAGTTCATCTGGAAGTCACTGTAGAAGCTTCTAGAAGTAGCACTGCTGATGGAGCAAGTTCAGAGAGCAGGACTTTGGCTGGGCCAGCAGTGAGATGTAACTCGTTTTCATTAGCAGCCTTAAGTGCCCTTTTCACACAGGATGTGAACAAAAAAAAATAAATAGGCCATTATGTTATCAATCCCCAAGAGAAGAGGTATCAATCTGCACCAGGCAACCCCGGTTTTAAAAGATTAGAGATAAAGCAGCATCCAGAAGGAAGTGGATATGCCGAGCTGGGACATGAAACACCCACAAGCTGGCTATCTAAGAAAAATCAAATGAGTGAGTTCAATTTCATCACCAAAAGTTCCTGACCACTGAGGTGCCATGGCTCATACCTGTAGCCTTAGCACTTGGCAGGTGGTGACAGAGATTGAGAGTTCAAGGTCACCCTCCGCTGTACTACACTCAAACTACGATGAGTTTAAAAATGGTCTGAGCTTTGAGAGATAGTGTCTTTCAGAAATCCCCAACTGGAGACCAGAGGGAAGGATTTTTTTTTTTCTTTGTATTCTGCCTTTGTTATGACACGCCCCTTTCCTCCAAGCTTTTTCACTGAGCCTAGGGTACGTGCAGGATTGGCCTGTGTGTCTGCCGGTGAGAACTAACTGGACTGCTTTTCTAAGCTAAGTCTTGCTTGTCCTGTTTCCTTTTTGCAAGCCAAATGTTTGGTTGAAGCTCAGAAGCCATTCAGCTGAGGGAGGTGACACTGGTGGCTGCTATCAGCCATTCTGACTTTGCAGTGACAGCTTGTAAAAAGTGAGTGTTGATGGCAGAGAGACTAGGAAAGTGTTAGCACTGAGGAAAGGAAGGGTGGGGACTGAGCCCTAAGGAAGAGCCAGCAGTTGCATGATATCATCTTTGAAACTTGACCCCTTGTCTGTCATCTGTCGCCTACTACTTCCTGAGGCTTGAGATTCAGACCTCAGCTCTACGTTTTCATAAAAAAAGGAACACCATACAGATTCCTGTATGGTGTTGCCTAGCTCAGAGCAAATGACAATAATTACTGATCCTGTTAGAATTCATACGGATCATTACAGACGTGTTGACATACGGCTGTTGCCATGGGTATGTGGCTGTTGCCATGGAGGGGGGATGTCCCTGCAAGCCTGAGAGGGAAAGAGCATCAGAAAACAAGAAGTGAAGGGGACATTTATTGAACATATGTCCGAAATCTGTGTACAGTATGATGTTTTGATACAGTGCCTGGCATTGCCATTGGACCTACACCACTGCTTCAGCATCAAAGGAGCCAATGAATTGGGTTGGAATTTGACTTATAAGGGCAGAGAACATTTGAGAATCTTGAGGAAGACAGGAGACATGGCAGCAAGGGAGAGTGTGTTCTGAGCTGAGACGCTCAGGTGAAGGAAGGGCTGTCGAGATGTTTACCAAACGGAAGCAGAAAAAACAATGTGTTTACTCAATAAAATTCCGTAGTCTACCTATTATGTCTTAGAATCACTGGCAATAACAATGAGTCCCTGAAAGTCAGAACAATTAAAGACACAGCAGGGCTTCAGACAAGTTCAGATAAGTGAGAACACAGCAAATTGAAAGCGCTGACTCGTAGAATGGCTTTTAAATGTCACATAATGACTGGTTCCTCAGTGGGTGTATAACAGGTGCCAATCATTGCTTTCCTGTAGGTAACATGGGACCAGGCCCACGGATACTATAGAAAAGAATGAAGTCTCACAGACATGGTGTGAAGGTAGTCTAATCGTGATTAGGGTTTAAGAGAATAAAAAGATAGGATTTCAGGTATTCCTGCCACATCATAAACCACCTCGAAACACTGGCAAAAAAAAAACACCCGTCTTAACTATGTGTGAGTCTGTGGACATAAGTCAGAACTCAGCCTGGCTGGTGGTCAAAACTGGCTGGCCTTCATGGTGGCCTCTTTTCTTCCAGTGCTCTAAATCGAATTTCTTATTGGGGGACCATGTGTCTTCCATCATAGAACATTAGCTACCAGGCCTCTGTGGAACAGACTGTATTCACCTCTGGCCCAACATCACTGCTCTCTCTCTGTGGATCACAGCAAGCCAGGAGACCCACCTAATCCAAAAGAAAGAGAAGCAGACCAGTCTCTTGATACAGGAGTAATGAATACATAGAGGGATGGGGGATTATTATGATCTTGCCAAGTTCTGTCCCCAAGAGTGTGAAACAGCCTCTCTCTTCTATCTATCAGCTACAAGGAGAATTTGCCATAAGCTGGACTTCCCACAACAATCAAAGTCCTTTATTTTCCTTCTTGCCAGTTTCCAGTTTCCAGAGTGAGACCCACACAAACAACCCTGAATTGTACGCAATGCTAGAAAGTGGCTCTGGATGGTACCTTAAAACTCATACAGTGGTCTAGGGTAGTCCTAGGCACTAAGAGCTGGCATTCTCTCCCAGAATAACTGGTTGATCACTAGTGGTTAAAAGTGAGTGGGAGATCTGGGTATACGGCTATGTTGGTAGAGTGTTTAGCTAGCATGCCTGAAGCTCTAGGTTCTATACCCAGCACTGAATAAACCAAACATGGTGGTGCACACCTGGAGTCCCCACACTCTAAGATAGGGGCAGGAGGTTCAGCGGTTCAAGATCCTTACCCACTATATAGTTAGTTCAAGGGCCAGCCTTGTCTAAAGTGGGGGAGGGGAAGGAGGAAACAGAATGTGCAAAGAATCTGGCAGAGCTAACCAGATGCCCACAGGGATTTTCCAGATGGTCACTGTGGTCAGAGTTAACCCACATCTTATGAAGCTGCAAAGAGATGTGCCGGATCAGGCAAGGTTTGAGAGCCATATTTATAAGTTGTTTTTAATCCGATGACAGCCAGGGCACAGAGATGACAAGCTCATATTTCGACATCTCAAAGATGAACGTAAGATTGTGGCTAGACCAGTTGGGAGACCTTTGCGTTGGACAGGCTAAGCTATCTCTCTCCTGCCAGGTACAGTCTGTATCACGTGCTCTTTCCAGGGTTCTGCAGGCCTCTGGGGTTCCTTCTTGGTCAGCACCTTCTGAGCTCTGACTTACAAGAAAACACGCCTCATCATCACAAATAGTATATCCGCAGTTGGCTTTAAATGAACTTAGTCTCCCTCCACAAGACAAATTTGCCTTGAAGATATACCGTCGTATTCAGAGCACTGTGCTGCAGGCTGGGGAGCTATTGGCGGTGACCCCTGCAGTGCTGCGAACAATAGCTGAGTCTTTTAAAGCTTCTGTAGTCTGGCAAGTTCCTAGGCTGAGGAAGCCTGGCTCTGTAGGCACCACCTAGCACTTTGAGGTGAGGAAGAGAATATCTTCTGAGGCATTTTCTTTGTCTAATGAGTTTCTTCTGCTCCCACCCTACTATTTAGCTTGCCAGTCTGACACTTACATAGTGGCCTTTCATTTTTAATAGCGGATTTCTCTGCTATTCGAGCATTTCTTCCCACATTTGTGTTAGTCATTTATATATATATATTTTTCCCTTTGACAAAATTGCTTGTCTGTGCTTTGAGGGCACTTTTCTCCTTCATTGTCTTCAGTAATCACTCATAAATACTGGCTTGTCTGCCTTCTGCGGAACTCAGATGGGCCAAGATGATGCAGCTGCTTTATATTCCAAAGAAACATCTGCTCTTTCTTTCAGATTTCCACAGCAACACACACATACACACACAGAGAGAGCCACTCCCACAGTTAATAACATCCCAAATCAGCTCCCTCAGATCTGATCATTTCTTGTCATCCTACCTGCCCTGTCTCCTTCATGTGACTCGGTGCCTTGGTCCACTTTGATGCCATTCCACACCAGGTCATTTCTAAACAACAGAAACTTACTTTCCATGGCTCTGAAGCTGGTAGGTCTAAGATCAAGGTGCCAGCAGACTCATGCAGTGAGACCCTATGTTCTAGTTCATACATTGTTCTAGCTGTCAAGGTGAAAGAATGGAACTTTGGGGGTCTTCTCCTCATCCCATCCCAAAGCCCCTCCCTCCTAATACCATTCTACTGAAGGCTGAGATGTCAACATACACACTTTGGAGGACATGAATCCTGAGAGCAGAGGACTTGGCCTTCCAGAATTCTTCTCGAACACACTGACTATACCAGATCTTGTAGAACTCCAGGGTTGTCAGGGGCAGGAAATAAGAGATTGTGTTGGTCAGCTTTCCATACTATAACAAAATGTCTGAGGTAATTAACTTATAAATTTTAAAAAAAGTTGTTTTGGTGCATGGCTCAGCAGGTTGCAGTCTAAAGTCTGGTGGCCTCATTGCTCTGGGCCTCAGATAAAGACAACGCACCATGATGTGAGAGTGTAGCAGAGCAAGTACTTAACTCCAGGAGCCAGAAAATCAACCAAGAGATGAGAGAACAAGAATCCCCTAACCCTTGGGAGCTCACTCTCAGTGACTTTAGGACCTTCTGTAAATCCCCACCTCCTGAAAGTCCCCAGAGTGCTGGTCTAGGTAGCAAGCTTTTATGGAACCCACTACAGGATGTTTTGGTACACAGACTATAGCCCTAAATTTGTCTTATTAGTTTGTGTGTTTCTAGTGTTCTGCAAGGTGAGGTTGGTTAGCCCAGTGGTTGGCCCTTGGATAGCCATGGTCTCTAACTCTCACACCTGAGGAACCTCAGGCTGCTCTTCCACAGACCACTGCTCCCCTGATGACCCTGCCACACCCTATCCTCACTACGACTATTGACCCTAAAGGTCTGACTGTGATTCCACTAGCCCATGGCTAAGGTTCACATGCTTTATTACCATTGGGCAGGGGGTCACTCAGAATCAAGAGTCCCCTTGCCCACCTTTGGTAACTTCCTGAGCCAAATTCACAGTCGTGCTTTCTTTCTGCGCTCAGAACAAAGAGGTCTGCGGGCTCCATGCGCAAGTGTGCTGCCAAAGACTTGCTCTCTGTCCCAGATCAGCTCCACAGCCCTCAGATCTAGACCACCTTCCCCACACACTGGGAATGGAAAGTTCGAGAAACTTCCTCAGCCCTCTCTTGTCTTCAGACAATTTTAGTGGCTCCTCCATCTGTGCTGAGGAGGAGCACAGAACAAGTGACTTTTCCCACCATCTCTGTCCCTTCTCTTCACAGTTCCTCAGGGTAGACAGGGACAAGGTCTCTTCCTCTGACAAATAAATGAGACTCTGCTGAGAATCTTGTTGCCACTTCCCAGGGTGACACACAGATTCTGTGAAAGAGCCATAGCTAGTGGGCTGAGACAAAACCAAGTTTTAAAAGAAGAATGGAGATATGTTTATATAATCTTTATACTCGGTGGCCATTTTTATTTGCATCTTTATGGGGTTTGTTTGTTTTCAGTCATGTAGACATAGAAAATAGTTATGCAGCCAAATATTTCAATCCATTTCTTTATGGAATGTGACCTCTGGGGATACTTGAAGGCGCTTCCCCAGCGGGACTCGGAGAGCCTATTTCCTTCAAAGCCTCATATATAGTCTATCTGGAAGTTTTTTGTTCGTATTTTGGTAAATGACACATAACAGTATTAATTTTGAAATGGTTTTAGATCTATCTCCATAGATTTATTGAGTAATCCATCAGATGCTATCGCGCTTTGAAAGGAAATGCCGTTTGTCGTAGTAAAGGGGACTTTGGATCTGTTTTATTTCTGTCCCATTCATCCGTCTCCCTGCTTTAGCACTGAGGCTGCATTAATTGAATAACTGTGCCCTTGTAACACTGCAGTTTCCTTTAACCTTTCGGTTTCCCTACACACTGTAAAGGATGTCAATCACGTTAAGACCTCTCTCTGGCTTACAACTCAGGAGTGAGTGCTCCCTTTCAAAACTGTGCCTTGCACTTTCAGATGTCCAGTCTTCCCGGGAAGCTCGAGAATGTGATTCCAGACCCACCTTGGAATTGTTATTGTTGCTCTAATTTGATTACGTGTGTCCCAAAAATCATTTGTGACAGTGACATTAAAACACATACGCACACAACAGTGGCTATCGGTTCTGGGTCAATATACCTCATCAAATTGAGGCAGAATCTTTCTATAGTTTATAGTTCAGGCTCAGTTTTAAAATGCATTTCAATTCATTTCCATTTTGGCATGTAGCTTCACCAAAACTGCATCTACAATTTCATCAAACATTGATTTTTTTAAAAATCGTTTTTGGTGACATTGATGTAATCAGTTTTATTTTGTACCATTGTCCTAGCTTATATCCTTGGATTAGGTGCTGTGTGAATAGGAGGCTGCCCCACTAAACATTTACTTCTAGTTTGTATTTTTGCTTCCACATGGAGTCAGTCTGTCATCTTTACCCCTTTTGGGTACAAGCTTTATAAAGCAAATTGTAACACATTGACTTTTTTTTTTTTGACCATCAGTAACAGTTGAACTAGTATAAGAATTATGTGTGCCCTGAAGCTTTGAAAAATTTGCCCCATAAAACACTTGGGCTCCGTTCCTTTTATGGATGTAAGCCTTTGAGACGCCTTCCTATTCCTTCCATGGATACTCATCTATTCTGATTGTCAGGTTTGATAATTTTTATTTTATTTGCTATCTTCCCCTCTCCTTGAAGATGAGCATTTCAGTTTGGATTTCTGCATCACATTGTATAATTTTGTATAATTGTATAATTTTTCTTCTCTTGGATGTCCTCCTCCTCCTCCTTAGATATCACAAACTTTTCCTGGGTTTACTGTGACAAACTGGAAGAGACTCCATTTTATGAGTTCATTGGCTTGATTTTTTTTGTTTGTTTGTTTATTTTTTGTTTTTTCTTTCAACAAATTCATATTCTGGGTTTATTATTCTCATTTGTTTTCCAATTAATTGATTTAGTCTCTGGGAGTTTCTCTCTCTCATTTCCTGGTTACAGTTTTGTTTTTTCAGTGTCAGCTTGACCACAATGTTTGTGTGCTTTGGTTCTTTCTTGTTAAAGATTGGAAACAATCATAGCTTTTCATCCCCCTCTAAGCAAATTCTCATTTCTTCTCCTAACGTTTTACTCTCTAGTTTTTTCATCTGCTTGGTATTTCTAATTTTGGGGTTTTTTTTCCTTTCTTTTGTTCCATGTAGACATCAAAGAGTCTTTGTGGTAGTGGTTAATTTGAAAATAATTGGTATTTTATTGCCTAGTTTCTTAAAATTAATTCTAATTTACTCCATTCTAGTCGGAAAAAAATGTAAACTTAGTAATTTTTAGCTATGGAAAGAATTGAGGCTTTTAGAATTAATAAATGATCAATAATTCCCAGGCTTGCTAGAGTTCACGTGTAATAGATTTATGTTGGTGATTCATTTCTCTCAGTTTTGCCCTTATCCATTATCTAGTTTGTCAAGTGTTCTGAGGGCTGGTGAACTCCCACTGCTCCTGAATTGCTTGTGGGTACTTCTATGTAGCGAGATGGAAAGCTGTCGTTGTCAGCCTGGGGCTGCTATCACAGAGCAGCACAGATTAGTGGCTTAAATGTCATCCTTTCCTCCTCACAGCTCTGAGACTGATGACTCCTGGTCAGGGGGAGGTATGATCAGTTTCCAGACTCACAGTCACCTTCCCTGGGTCTTCCTTCATGTGGCAAAAGGAGACTCAGACCCCCTTCTTCTTATAAGGACACCAGTGCCCCTCGCGAGTCTCCACCCTCATGGCCTCTCTGAATTCTAACTACTTCCCATCTTCCCAAACTCCTCCACACTGAAGACTGGAGCTTCGGTATACCAGTGGGGAACACGCGTCCTTCCGAGCCACTGGTGTGTGGGCGCCACTTACGGAATTAGTTCAATTCTTGCACTTCCGAATAGAAGCTACAACACTGATGGAAACTGGGGAAACTGAGGCCCAACTTGGAATCAGGGATTTCTTGCTGGTCCTGTGTGGCTGCCTTCTGAGAGCCAGTGCAAAGGGCCTCATTCCCCAGCCCAAGCTCTAGGCTCTCACCCACAGGACGCCGCCCATCTTTTGGATTCTGCCTGTCTATCCAAGGGAAGAGGGGCTTGCATTAGACTAGTAGCTTTCAAACCAAGTTTCAGAAATCTATGCAAACTATATCCAAGATATAAACTGGATGTAAGTGGTGCCTTGCCGATGACAGCCAACTGGAAACCCTGAGTAACGAGCACTAAGCAACACCCTCCCCCACCCCCTTCCTGCTGGCAGCCCTGAAAGATCAGAACACAGGTTGCTCTTCGCCAAGGGTATCGAATTCCAGACTCAGTACATGGCCCTGAGAGGACTGTTGCAAGGAGAGCAGCCTGCCTTTTCCAGAGGGAAGGAGGCGAAGCTGACCTGGGCTCATGGGCTGTCGTTCTTCTGGAATGCCCGCAGAGCAGTAGCCTTTGCCCAAAAAGGGTTTGAGAAGGGAACAGTTTGCACGCTCACTTTTATTTTTTAATGTGCTATTCACATTCAGCTTATTGCCAGCCATCTAGTTGCAAATTAGAAACCCGCTGTTCACAAACTGACCATGTAGATCTGTCCCTCATTATGAGAAATGTTTTAGCAGTACCCCTGCAGTCTACAATGGTGTTGGCTTGTCTTTTCTCGTGATTTCACTAACACTGGCCAATTAGTAATATGCAATCTGAGAAAGAGGAAAAAAACCCTGAGCCATATTCCATGCATCCCAGGCTGGTTCAACCTCCTTATAGCGTGAAGGATAACCTTGTACTTCTGATCCTCCTGTTTCTGTCTCCCAAATGTACGGATGATGGGCATGTGCCACCATAGCTTACTGGGCTTCCCACATCTTAAATAATGATTTTTTTTTTAATTCTCAGATCCCTGAAGGTTCTCAAAGTCTTTCTATCTGTGTGTGTGTGTGTGTGTGTGTGTTTAATTGTGACCCTTCACGTGACATATGATTTGCTATTTTAACCACTTGAAAGTGCCAGTTCAGCAGCTCTTGACAGTGCTATGCAGCCACCACCACTAATTAGCTCGTCTCCATCTCCTCCACATGAAACTGTATCCATTAGAGTGATTCCTCTTTGCCCCTGGCAGCCATCCATCCTCCTTCATCTGTATGATTGCTTCGTCCTTAACACTATATCCATAAGGAATCACAGAACGTGTGGCCTTCCGTATGTCCTGCTCTTCTGAAAGTCACCCATGTTGCGACACTTGTCATTCGTGACATGCTAATATTTCATTGTGTGGATATACAGTATCTGACTGAGCTGTCCATCCACCGCTGGGCAGTTGAATGGTTTCTACCTTTGAGCCAGTTTTGAATATTTGCCAAGATGAATATTCATGTACCAGTCTTTGAATGTCTGCCGTAGTCCATTTGGATCCATAATCAGAAGTGGAATTGCTGAATCATCTGAGACTTCTATGTTTAGTTTGCAGAGGGTCTGCCAAACCGTTTCCCACAGCAGCTGCCCCAGTTTCTACAGCTGCCTGATGCGATGCACGGTGCACAAGGACCCACTCTTTCCAACCCAACCACCACTTCTTATTGTCTTGCCTGTGATGGTTACAGCTGTGGACACGGAGTGTGCAGCAGTACTCAGATGCTCGGCATTTCCTCATGACTCATGATGTCCTGAGGCTTTCTCTGTGCTCATGGTGCCTTTGTTATCTGCTCTGGAGTAGTGTCTACCTGCTTGAGTCACTTGCCCACTTTGAATTGGGTTGTTTGCTGCGTATTGCCGGGTCTTCGGAGTTATTTGTGTCTATACTAGATCCTTATCAGTTTCATGAATTCACAGACGTTTCTACTCTTTAGGTTGTTCTTTCCCTCCTTCCTCCCTTTGCCTTCTTGTTATTCCTTCTTCCTCTTTTTGTAGTTTCTATATATAACCTCTTTCAACCTCAAACTCACCATTGTTCCCCTCAGCAGACCTACTGCTGGAATGTCAGACACATTATTACAAGGCACCATTTTCTTCATAATGTCCTTTGATGAACATCTATCATTATTTATTTATTTATTTATTTATTTATTTATTTATTTTTGAAACAGGGTTTCTCTGTATAGCCGTGACTATAATGGTACTCACTCTGTAGACCAGGCTGCCCTCAAACTCAGAGACTTGCCTGGCTCTGCCTCCTGAGTGTTGTTGGGATTAAAGGCACACACCACCATCCTGCTTTTAAGTTTTATACGGTGTAGTTTATCTATCTTTTCTTTTGTTGTTTGTGTTGGCTTGCCATATATCAGAACCACTGCCTAATCCAAGACTAGAAAGATTTATTCCTATGTTTATGTCTAAGATTTCTGTGGCCTCGGTTCTTACAGTTAGTTTGTTGATAGGCTGTAAATTAATTTTTGTATTTGAGGTGAGGTAAGGTTCTACCTCACTTTTCAGTATGGGGAAATCCAGTTGTTTAAGCAACGCTACTGAAGCAACTGTTCTCTCCCCCACTAAAGGGCTATGGCTCAGGAGCACAATGTTAACTTCCGCGTTCAGAGTCCTAAAGGTGACTTCAGCTGTCTTCTCCATTGCTCCCACAGTACAGTCACATTCTCACTAAACTCCAGCTCAACGCTTTGCTTATGCCAGCTGGCAACCAGCCTCAGGGCCGCGTCTGCCTCTGCCCGGCTAGCACTGTTTACTGACATGAGGCACTACTCTCAGCTTTCCTTCCATTGTGGTTAACGTCAGTGCCTGAGATCAGAACTCAGGTCCTCCCACTTGTTTGTCGGGTACTGTACTGTCTCAGCTGTCTCCTGGGCTCCACTCCACTACGTGGAATCCATTGCATATTCCATAGGTTTGTTATCTCTACACTAAAAACACACTGTTTGGACTATTATAGCTTTGTGATACCTTTTGAAATTGCTACCTGCCACTTTTCCATCTCTGGATGCTAAATGGATGCTTTCAAGATGATTACTTCTCATAGAAAATTGTGTAATGTAGTGTGGAAGTTATTTTCTTTGGAATGTCCAATTTCAAAACCTACCAAGACAGAAAGTTCAACATTATTAATAAGTTGTAGTGCTGATAAATTATTTTTAAATGTTCCAAGAGATGAAAATGCTATGATTCAGTGTCTATACACAGTAAGTTATCGAGAGGCACATCAGGTGTAAATATAATTAAAATAATAATGGAGGCCATAGCCTGACCTGATGAGAAATCACTTGGCAGGGAATCCAGTTTGAACTCATGAACCTATTTGTATATTTTAAACTTGTCCAATGTGTTTCACAAGTGTTTACATTTTATTTGAGCACAGATACACTAGAAATATTACACAATATATAGCATATAATTTCTTACCTTTATAAAAATATAAATTCCAAAATACATTTAACTCCCAAGATTTTGGGAAAGGAGTTATAGGTAGCTACCACACAATGCTCTGATGATTTCCAGTCTCCAACCAGAAACACACCAAGATAATGAATAGATTTGTTTTATGCATGTAACATTGACGGCACCAACGGGCTCTGCTGGCCAGGGCATCGTGTTCCTCCTGGGTCCATTGTGATTCCAGACAATTCTCCTCCTTCTGCTTAGCTTATAGTTTTCAAATTTGAGCCAGGAGGTGGTGGCACATGACTTTAATCCCAGCACTCAGGAGGCAGAGGCAGATGGATATCTGTGAGTTTTGAGGCCAGCCTAATCTACAGAGTTAGTTCCAGGTCAGCCAAGGCTACACCGACAAACCCTCACTTGACCAAACAAAATAAAACAAAACAGCAAATTTGTATCTTAAGATCAGTTTCTTTGATTGAGCTTTACCCTTCTGGATTATCCCTTCAGACCAAAATGTGCAGGCCATCCCTGAGGTGTGTCATGTTCTGCTTCAGGCATAGCCAGTCCAATATCATAGCTTACTTTACTCTATAACTTACCAGTAAGACTTTAAGACAGTATTTTCACCATGTTTTCTGCTCCTATAAATGAGGCTCATAGAGGATAAATAATTCACCAGATATTACCAAGCTATTACACGACAGAAACATTCTCAGTGTTTTTCTTCTCTATCCTGTTCACTTTCTTTGGCAATTGAAGCATTAACTATGACTTCAGGAGAAAATCGATAATCCCGCATTTTCTACTCTACCTTTGTCATGAATAGCTCATATTTCCCCCTGTATGAAGGGAAGAAGAGAAATGACTTGAAGCTGAAAAAAGCCATGCAGAGCAGAGAAGTAGGGGAGCAGAGAGCAAATTATTAACTCTGGGGTCTAATGTCCACTGAGTTTTCCAGGGTTTTCATGTCCAGTGCTAACCCAGAACTTGCTGATTAATCATGAAGCATTTATGAAGCATTGGGCATTTACAGTGCCCTCAGTCCTGAACTGAGTCTCGTGAAGCACTTGGAACAAGAACCATTGCCCACTTTGAGAGACATGGTTCTGCAAACCAAGCAACAGTCATCAGGACAACATCATGTTTGTTAGGAATGGGCTAGAGATTCGGAGATAAGATGTAGCAGGGAGGGAGAGCCTGGGTAGTCACAGGCTACTCGGTGGACGCAAGGAGTTTCCAATGGGGTCTTGAAAGGTAGGACTGGAAAAGTTGTCTGAAATACCAAGGCAGGAGCAAGAAATGCATGCTCATAGCCTAGTGAGATAATCAGTGGTGTGTGTGTGTGTGTGTGTGTGTGTGTGTGTGTGTGTGTGTGTGTATGTGCATGTTTGCGTGTGTGTGTGTGTGCATATGTGTGTGTGTTTGTGTACACATGTGTATGTAGAAGAGGTGTTGCATAGGCTTAAAAATCATGGATTAAACAATGATCATATTTCATGGGACATTATCCTTAATGTCTTTTTGAAAACCAGATAAAGATTTGAGTCTTGAACTAAGAACTAAGGAGCCCCTGAAGTTTTGGAGGATGGCTAAGTATCAATGAAACCGAGTTAGCATGAGTTCAGAGACAGGTACAGAGATGAAAGGTCAGGCTGGATTGTTAGACTTTAATGACAAGTGTACGACATGGAGACAGGCAGGGGAGATGTAGAAACATTTCAAAGAAGTTGGTGGGAGTCAGAGGACACACACATGTGGGAAAGTCAGAGTGAAATTCATAAGCATTCAAGCATGGAGGGCAGGGTGGTAAATATGACAGGCAGTCAGGTGGCCCCAGAGGCTTGAGGTTTGATGATATTCCACCAGATATTGTGGCATAAAAATGAAGTTCTTTGCAATTGTGCTGCCCTATAAGATGGTCCCTGAAAACATGGGATCTGATTAAGTAACTTCCCAAGAGTCATGCAAATTAAATTTGAATTAGATAAAGCTAAACATCAGAGTCACCGAGTTTCAAGAGTTGTAGCTCTACACGGAGCTGGTGGCTCACATATTGGACAGCACAGAGAGAAAATAGTCCATCTTCTGAAAGAGTTCTCTTGGATAAGACTGGTTTGGAGAGCAAGAGCCAGTATTGGTGCTTTGTAAGAGAGAGAGAGCAGAGAGCAAGGAACCCATTTCCCTGTTCTGGATGCAGATGAGGAAACCATGAGTATAAGACACTGGGTATTTCTCAAGAAAGGCTGAGAGATGAACTTTAGGACATAGAGGAAACTGGAAGGAATAAACAGAAGAACAGATGGAAATCCCCTGAGGTTGGAGGCAATTGGAGCATTTAGGATAGCATAAAACTTTGACAAAAAAAGAAGAGACAATAGTCAAACACAGCAACTAAGCCTAGAAGGAAAGAAAACCATTTTCTTTCATTTCTCAAGGACCTAAAAAGGGTTTCTCTATTGGGAAAATGTCTCCATAAGATTGGCCTATAGGCAACTGGGTATGTCTTGGTTAATGGTTGATGTAGGCGGGCCTAGCTCACCATGGGCAGCGCCACCCCTGGAAAGGTCCTCGATTGCATAAGAAAGCAGGTAGAGCAAGCAATGAGGACCAAACTGGTAGAGAACTCCTTCATGGCTTCTGCTTCTGTCCCTGCCTCCACGTTGCTGCCCCGACTCTCCTCAATGGTGGACCGTGACTTTGGAGTTATAAGATGTAACAAACCCTTTTTTCACCCCCAGGTTGCTTTTGGTCATGGTGTTTTTCTCACAGAAATAGAAACCAACTAAGGCAGCAACTTAAGGGCGAAAGGAATTTACTTCGGCTCACAATTCGAAGTTGCTGTCCGTCATAGTGGGGAAGCCCCATGGTGGTGGCGGGAACACGGGGCAGCTGGTGACATTGTAACTGCTGTCAGGAAGCAGAAAAAGATGGATTTTTATATTTGGTTTCTCCTTTTCACTCAGTCCAAGACCCCACCCCTTGGAATAGTGTCAATGCACACACACATTTACTGTGGGTCTTCTGGGCTAGGTTATCCAGCTCTAGAAACTCCCACACAGATGTTCGTCCCCTACATACTGTCAAGATGACACAGTATTGGCCATCAACAGTAGCCGCAGAAATGATGGCCTTCACATTTGGATGGGCGAGAAATGGCAGAAGAGAATAGAGTCTGGGACCTCAGGTGAAAGGAGCCACAGGTGGACGGGAATACAAAAACATCCCAGCACATCTGATCACCTTTGGTTTCCCTAATATTCTTCTTTTTGATCGGTTTGCTCTTAAACCTTAATTAGCTGCAGTCTGATACAAGATGCTTTATGTATAGTCACTAATGTATTCCATGAAGACATTTAGAGCAACAGGCATTTCCATTCTCATTTCAAGATAGTGTGGCAGAGCGTGATGAAGTAACTCACCCAGGGTCATGCAACAGGCATGTGGTGGAGCAAGAACTGGAGTCTGGATTTCCTCGGTGCCAAATCTCATGCCCTCGGTGTCCCCTATGCCCTCCAGACCAGCACGCTAGAGCGCTAGTCTACTTCTGCCGTGGTGAGTGGCTGGCTGGTCCTCAGCTGTGCCCATGCCCACATAAGGATTCATTTGCTCTCCTCAGCCATAATTCTCCCTTGTTACTAAGAGGTGGAAAATGGGCGTGGGAAGTAACACAAATAACACCTCCCGGTGTCAACCCAGCCTCCATGGGGACAAAAGTGCTTTAGCAACTCTTCCAAAGTAACCAAGGAAAAGCTTGACCTTCGAGCAGTTTCTCCATTTAGAGTTAAATTTGTCTTCAAACAAATATAGTTTGAGTAAATCAAGACCTCCTGTTTCAGCTATGTAACTGGGAAGGTGGTATTTCTAATCTGATTTAAGATTTTTCTTTTGCCAAATTCCATGAGGCAATGAGAGAGAGAGAGAGAGAGAGAGAGAGAGAGAGAGAGAGAGAGAGAATGCCAACTATCAGAACAAAAAGAGAAATATCCCGAAAGTACATTGTAATAAGCTATCACTGTGCTCATCGTAAATAGTACTGATACTTTCTAAACTCATCTGGGGTTCTCATGGTAACTGCCTTTGTTCCAGCTGATTTGAATCACGATGTTTGTGTAGAACCCATTGGCAAGAATTGGATGTGTGTTGAAGGTCAGGTGTCAATATCAAATCGATCTTCTGGGACAAATACCAGAAAGAAAACTCCTGTGCACAATACCATCCCAGTCACCACCTACCCACACTCTGTACCAGCATGGGAAACTAAGAGGTGCTTCTCAGTGCTACCCAGAATCACCTTCTTCTCAAAGTCAGTCCAACGCCTGCATCCCACTGTGAGCATCTCTACACTCCAACTGTGTCCCTTGGAAGGGAATCATAGCCATGAGCTCTTAGGTTAGTAATTTTGACTCTGAGTGTTCTTGGATAAGAGTGTTTCGTAAGGGTCAAGATGGAGATTTGACAGCACGAGCCACACACAAACTTAGAAACTACATATTCGCCTCCTGTGATTCACCAAGGCACAAAGATGCAAGTCAGGTCCAAGGTCTGTGGGCAGCTCCATGCAAAGATGTCTCATACGGAGATCAAATAGTATGGGGTAGTGCCAAGGGGCTGTTCTCTCTCTTGACCTTGACCAACTTCGCATGCCTGACCCTCCAGTCCCAAGAAAGTCATGAGACCAGTTTGTGTGTTTTCTCCCCTACCCCATACCCTTCTCTCCATCCCCAGGCCCTCCCTGCTTCTGATTTTTAGTCTCTGGGAAAGACTGAGAAAAGAACATGCCCCTTTCACCAAATCAGTTCCATCCCTTGAAATGAACCCCAGTGCACCTCTTCTAGGAAGCCATCCCAGACTGGACCAAGGTCTCAGAATATCTTTAAGAAACATATTGAAACCTTAGTGAATGCCAGATTCTAAAAGACACTGCCTTCACGGTTGGTCTGTGACCAAGTTCAACATGGGGCTCACGGTCACACAGGTAGAGTCAAAGAAGATCAGAGGTCACTCTAGGCTCATAGCCTATCACTTTATGGGACAATTAGCAGTGTGTGTGTGTGTGTGTGTGTGTGTGTGTGTGTGTGTGAGAGAGAGAGAGAGAGAGAGAGAGAGAGAGAGAGAGAGAGAGAGAGAGAGAGAGTTCATGTGGATGAGCATGCTCATAGAGACAAGCTATTAACGTTATGCATCTTACTACCTTATGTTTTGAGACGGAGTCCCTTACTGGACCTGGCGCTCACTGATTCAGCTAGACTAGCTGGCCAACAAATCCCAAAATTCAACAAAAATTCTCTTGTTTTTGCCTTCTAGCACATAGATTACAAGCACATGCCACCATATTCAGCTTTTCTATGAAGGTATTGGGCATCTCGACTCAGGTCTTATTGCTTGTGTGGTAAACACTTTGTCAACCGAGCCATCTTCCAGACACATATCTTTATTTTCTGTGCATTAGGGAAGGTATGAGTGTGGCTGTGTGGGCCTATAGAAGCTAGAAGTCAGTCTCAGGAGCTGTTCCTCCAGTGCTCTTCACCTTGTGTTTTGAAACAGGGTCTTCCTCTGGCCTGAAGCTCACCAAGCAGGGTAAGCTGGCTGGCCATTGAGTTCTCAGGATGTGTTTGGCTCTGCTTTCCCGGCGCTTATGTTATGAGTGCTTTTCCACACATCTGGCTTTTTTAAAAGCATAGATTCTGAGGCTTAAATGCAGGTTCTTGTACTTACATGTCAAGCACTTTATTGACTGAGCCAGCTCTCCAGCCCTGTATTACATACTTTAGATCCCCATGTCTGTATGCGGCTGAACTTGATCTGTCCTTTAATGGCAGATCCTCAGAATGGAAACCTGGCCTTTATTAGTTTGAGTTCAATATCTAACTTCCCCAAAATAGAGCTAAGAACACAGTTAGGATCGTAATACTCTGAGGACGTAGTTGGGGACACTTAGGCTACTTAGGTCAGAGAGGAGGTGGCCCTGTGCAGAGTGAAGATGTGTGTCCAGACAGCTGGGTGGCTCCCTGAGCCACAGGGCTACAGAGGAGCACCTTGGGCTAGTATTTTATCTGCCATTATTTTTGTTTGTTTGTGTTTGTTTGTTTGTTTGTTTGTTTTGTAGTTACATAATCCATGGCAGTCATGAGTTCAAACATTTTACTTGCCTGAACTCTCCCCTGCTCTATACCTTAACTAAGACCGTTCCTTGTCTCCAGGCCTTGGTGCCCCATCAACAGAACCGCTGAGATGGCTTAGGCCATCAGCACTTAAGCCCCAGAGGATAGTCTGTGATCCTAACCTGGATCTGTCTTACTCATATTTGAATTCCCAGGCATCAGAAGTAAGTGCTGAAGAAGTATTTATTGAATGAAATTAAAGAGAGTCAAAGTCTCTTTGTATTTCATCAGAGAGTACAGGGCCAGCTGTGGTTTATTTAATCTGAGCAGGTAGGATTTTCAGCCTGTCACCTAGACTCCAGCAGTAGTGAGTTGATCTTTAAGTAGGTCCACGTTGGTATCTTAGGATGTAGATTCAGACAAGTGCTGGATTTGGGCCATGTGTTGTTGAATATGTGAATACACACTGGAAAAACAATTTGGTTTTCCAAGGTGCTTAAATATAAACTTAAGAATGTATCCTAGCAGCCCTTTGATGCCTAGGAGGGAAAAAATTATGGGGTGAAACATCTGTATGATTAACTGCTTGTCCTGATTTGTACTCAATTACTTGGCTTAATTTTACACAGCTTGGAGAAGCAAGAGTCTTGTGATTGGGTGTAGACAGCCAACTGGAACAACTTAAGCCAAGGGGAAAAACTCTGAATTGTTCTGATTGTGTATCCCGCTTACAACAAGTTGCTGAATTCTATTTCCTTGCCTTCTGTGGTACTTCTGTAAAGAGTAAAGTAATACAGAGAAGCAGATGTCAAAGTCACTAAAGGTTACTTTAATGGGTGTCCTTTAAAGGGAGGTGGCTCAGTTGGCAAAATGTCTGCCTTACAACTCTGAAGGCTTCACTTAGCTATGTTAAAAATCCCACCACCAAGGAAGCAGAGATAGATTATCCTGGGGCTTTCTGGCCAGACAGCATACACTACTTGGCACTCCTTTCCAGGCCAGGGAAAGAATTGCTCCTCAACCCCAGAAATGGACAGTACTGAGAAATAACACCTAGGGTTGTTTTCTGGATTCACATGTACACACACACACACACAATGAGAGAGAGAGGCAGAGAGAAGCAGAGAGAGAAAGAGAGAGAGAGAGAGAGAGAGAGAGAGAGAGAGAGAGAGAGAGAGGAACTATTGAAGTTGGGACTATTCTGGATCACAAGTCCAATCACAGAACCCTTTGCAAACAAGCTAGCTCACCAGTGCAGGCATCTGAATAGCCCCTCAAAGTAGACTTCTCTATCCATCCAAGCTGGTGTTAGATGGTACCACATCTCCAAGAAGCATCAGACAGTCTCCTCCAATACTTATTAGAGCCTTTAATGGTAATCTTCTTGCTTCTCCTTTTATCACTTTGTGGGTGAATTTTTTTTTAACATGAAATCTATCCTCCTGAAGCTGTTTTCATCCTACATGGGATGAAAATCATAGGGGCAAAAATGACATGGCAATCTCTTTAGATGGGGCTAAAAGCATGTAAGCAGGAAAAGATGAAGTCGACAAGTATTAGTTTTAGCACAACGCACATGGTCAACTGTTTCACAGTACCTTTGTGTTGGTCAAATTACTTTCCTCATTTTGTACTAATACTTCTTGGGCCCAGTAGGTACAGGGTCATGAGTTAGGGAATGGCTGGGCTTGTATTCTAACCTGGACCTCCAGAGTCTAGCATCAGCGCCATTCCCAACTGTGTGGCTCATCCTGTCTGCTACGAACCTCTGTACTCTCCTCTACCCTTTGGAATATCATTTGACTGTGCACTGCCTAGTGTGACTTTAACAATAACCTTGTCTCACCACACACCTAAACACTACTGCTGGGTCCTGGCTCAGAACACAGGAGGAGCACTCCTTTTGAACAACCATTGAAGTTTTGCTTGAAAGTTCCAAGACCTATTTGTGGTTTGCAACTTGGCATAGGAGAGCTACTGGCTGGCTTCATGCACTCATGCATATACTAAACCTGCAAAAGTTGCTTTGGTTATCTCTCTCTATATATCTCTTTCTCACTCATTCTGCTTTTACCGTGAATAGGTCTTACTATAGCCCAGGCTGCCCTCAACTCATGATCCTCCTGTCTCAGTCTTCCAGTCTGTAGGATTGTAGGTATGCACTACCATACTCAGCCACCTCTATGTTCTTAGCATTTAATAAGTCTTTAGTGACTTAGTAGCAATGTGTTACATTCTTTGTTTCTGAAACACACATGCTTTCTGACTGACAGGTCATTTGCCACTTCCTCTTACATACTGATACAGTGTGGGAGCCTCAGCATTGGCCCCAAGAAAGGGGCGCTGGAATACTGGCATTTGTGACCATGTGTCCAGCAGAGCAGCCAGTTCTGCTTACTGAGCTGTAGATTAGAGGCCCTAGTCCATTGCTAAATACTTAACTCTATTAAGGTGTCTGAAGAACACAAGATCACCAAGGAGAACATAACCAAACACATTCCAGCTTTGACACTACTGCCACACACACACTCAGGTTACGCCCTGGGCCCACAAAATGGGATTTGTAACAAGTTCCTCATGGAGCTCAGAGTTGAATTATTGAAGAAGTTTACATGCCATAAACAGTGAGCCATTATGGAAGTATAAGACAGTGTTGCATAGCTCGTGGAGGATCCTCTCCAAAGGAAGCCAGGCTTTGATGAGCTACATGACAGTCAACAAGGGCCGCCTAAGAAAGCAAAGTGTTTGGAGACGTTGATAGCAACAGGAGACCAACTTCCTGTCTGCTGTTGGACATAGTAAAACCAACAGCTGCTTTTCTCCTTTCTCTTCTTCACTTCATTTTTACAATGATCTCTCTTACATTTACAATCAGCACCTGCCAGACTTGAAAATGCCAGCTCTCCACGCAAAGGATCGTGATCATGTGAGGCCTCAGAAGTCTGGCAGACACATTAAACATTAAAACTGGGGTCTATGCCCTTCGCCTATATAGCACGAAGCCCACAGGAAGTGGGAGGCATCCAGTGTTCCAGCTGGATGGTCACTGCTCTGCCAGATGTTTGTTGTCATGGAGACCCAGCCACAGGATGTGCACTGAGCTCCAGATTCTCTCAGTGCCGTCAATAGACACAGGTCCAAATTGTAGGCCAGCATTGCTTTATCTAAGACAATGCCTGGGTAGTTCCAGGACAAGGGCTCTCCTGGGCTGGTGGACTGGGGTAGAGGAAGCCCCTATGCAAAAATCATATACATGAGAACCCACAGTTGCCTGAGGAGCGAGAGCTGATTTCTGTGTCCAGAAATGTCGACTGGTAATTGAAAGAAAGCCCCATCTGTATTTTATCACCAATGTTTATAAATGGACACAACTTCATTCTTATTTGAGTGTGTGTGTGTGTACAATGTGCATGTGTGTGTGCATGCCATGGTGCATATGTAAAGGTGAGGGGACAGGTTGTGGATCTCATTGTTTCCTCTCACCTTTCTGAGTGCTCTGGGATCAAATGCTTGTGACCAGGCTTCACAATCGGCACTTTTACCCACTGAGCCCTCTTGCCTGCCTGTATGCAACTATAAGATACCTTTCAAAATCTAAGCAGCCAACATTCATTCCCTGCTCCGCCTCATTCTGTCTTTTCATTCATATTGATACCTCCAGATGACAATAAGAATGTTTTTGGCCAGTGTTAATAAACTATGGTTTGGAGTTCTGTTCACTAATATACTCAAACGGATAAAACTGATATATTCACAGTATAGGCATGTCCCTTTGAAGAAAGTAAGTTTGCTGTAAGCCAGCCCATTTGTGCAACTTTCGTTGTTACTCTTCTGTACCTTTTTGTACCCCTAGGTATTTCATGCTTTTACTACTAAAGTGAATGGAATCCTATCCTCTATTGTGTCAAATGCTGGTTGTGTCATTACTAAATAAAGCCACAGGTTTTAGGTATTTATTGCTTAACCAGATATGTCCCTGCTTTCTTATTATACTGCTAAATACTTCCAGCTAATCCTTGTTTATTATTCAAGTATATAAACACTATCCTAATTTACTGGTGTCTCTTCTTTCCAGTTCTCATAGCTGGAACTTCTCTTGGCTGTCCGAATTGGCTGTTATTTCTATAACAGTCTCATCTTCATTTCTTTCTCTATTGCTATAATAAAATACTCTGACAGAAGTAACTTAAGGGAGAAAGGACTTATTCTGGCTCATGGTTTAAGGGACAGTCCAGGTGAGGAAGTTGAGAAATCAGGAGCTTGAAGCCTGCTGGTCATGTTCTATCTATAGCCAGGAGACTGGAGAAAAATAAATGTTTGTTAGTGTTCAGCAGTCTTTCTCTATGTTATGCTCTCCAGGATCTGTTACTTAGAGAATGGTGCCACCCACAGTGGGCAGGTCTTCCCATCTAATCAAAAATAATCTCTCACAGATACTCCCTGAAGCTTGTCTCCTGGGTGATTCTAAACTCTATGCAGGTGATAGTATTACAGGCACCATAGCAATAGTATAGAATAGTATAGAGGAAATATTTGAATATTTCTATTTAAATAAAAATAGAAATAAAATAGTATATTTGCAGAAAATATCCAGTTGGAATACTACAATCTTCTGAACTGTTCTTTCCATATCAAAAGCATCAGGTTACTTTGAGGTTGTATGAGAGTCTTCATCCTTCCTCCAACACTTATTAATAAAAGCAGAATCTCACACTGAGTGGCGATGTTGGGAGGAACTAGCAGGCTGAACGCATCCTTTCTACTTGCTTTGAGGATACAGTTGGGAGAGAAAGTGTCTAGTGATGAGGTCCTTCCATTTTTATAGCATCTTAATTAGTCTCAAGAGAAGAGCCTGAGTCACACTGGGATGCTTGTTTAGGGCAGAGGCAGAGCAAGTACTTTCATTTCTCAGCACTCTGAGTCACTCTCTGCCTAAGGCAGACAGTGGGGTGTCTGCCTGGAGTCTTTACTTTGTATTTTATTCTTGGTGCCAACTATGAATCCATATTCAAGGTACTCCAGACAAATCAGAGGGAGATAAAATTTATCCCTTAGTTCTATTTTCATCTCATTCAAAAATAGAAAGCAGATTGTTCTCAGGAACTGTTATGCACTCAGACGGGAGGCTGCGCACCTGCTGCCACTGTGACAAGGTCAGAGGAAATCGTTGGTCCTGAGACAGCACCCGAACAGCAGGAGCCAGGGACTTATCTGTCTCCCCTTGAAAAGAAGTCCTGCCAAACTTAGAGTTATTGTTATTGATGCATTGTATAATTCAAGATCCAAAGAAGCTTACTTTTCCTAGTACAATTGTGCACACATGGCCATCACTTCACAGACTCACACAACCTGTACTCATGCCCTGAGTGCTACAATGAACCATCTGCCTGCCCACATCCACTCCAGAGTGTGTGGATGGTTGGCAGCAGGTAACTGAATGTCTGCCCTGATGGCTGTTCTCTACAGATGGGAGATACCTCCTTCCTCAGAGCAGAAATCCCAATGGCTAATCCATGTCCTTATTAGATACCTATATCCATAGGGATGCCATCTTTGCTACAATTTCTACTGCTGAGATGAAACACCTTGACCAAAAGTAACTTGGAGAGGTTTACTTTATTCACAGTTCCAGATATAGTTCATTATCAAAAGCAGTGAGGGCAGGGATTCAAGCAGGACAGGAATCTGGAGGGAGGCAGTAGCTGATACAGAAGCCACGGAGAGGTACTTCTTAATCCCTTGCTTATCATGGCTTGATCAGCCTTTCTTATAAAACCCAGGACCACTAGTGTGGGATAGCATCGTCCACAATGGGCTAGGCCCTCTCCCATCAATCACTAATTAAGAAAATGCCCTACTGCTGGATGTTATGGAGCCATTTTCTCAATTGAAGTTCCCTCCTTTCCGATAACTATAGCTGGTGTCAAGTTGATAGAAAACTGGCCAACACAGATGCCCGCTATCCACAGATAGGTTAAGGCCTTTGTCCTGGCTTTGTTTTAGCCCAGTTCTTTCCCCATTCCGCTTGCCTTGCTCCCCACAGCCGTAATACTTGGGAAAGGTCCAATAAACTGATTAAAGGTGAATCTTCAACTCAGCCTCCTTCCCTAACCTACAGAGTCTGTTTGACCTCACTGTTTGTTTGTAAATGTATACATTCATGCATATTTTGGGGTGTGTGTGTGTGTGTGTGTGTGTGTGTGTGTCTGTGTATGTGTGTGTAAACTAGAAGTCACCTTTCATTGTCTTTCTTCGAATGCCACCTATCTTGGTGTCTTAAAAGGCAGTGTCACTGGTCTGGAACTGGCCACGTAGGCTAGCCTGCCCTGCCATGGAGCCCAGGGATATGCATTTGTCTGCCTCCCCAGTGCAGGGTTTACAAGCTCTTGCCACTACACCTGACTTTTCTCACATTAATTCTGGGGATCAAACTTAGGTCTTTGAACTTGCAAAACAAATACTCTACCAACTGGACCATCTTTCCAGCTGCCCGCCTTTCCTTTCTGTCAGTCTTTTGTCCCACATACAACCTGATTTGTACCTGCATTTTTCATCTTCATGTTTTCAGTGAAAGCTATCTGTAGTGTATCAAAGGCTTTACTTCCTCTGTAACCACCACATACCTTGTTCTAGACCCCACTAACAGTGCCTCACTGGGCAAAGGTGTTTTTACTACTGGAAGATAGACTTCTTTCTAACAGGAGGGTACCAAATGAAGGGGCATCCGTGCTTTCTGTTGTAAAACAGATGTCACCAGCTCCCTTTCTCAGGAGGCTGGAGCATGTTTCTCTGGCCACGAAGGAGAACAGCCCGATGTTTCTTGGCCTTGTAAGCATCCCACCTGCAAATCAAAGGGCAAGCCAGGCCTCTTGGTTCACAGCTGTGTCACCTCTCACTGCTCCTGTGTGGATGGTAGGAGGAATTTGGCAGGAAAAAGGAAAGGCTGGTGATCTCAAAGAAAGGAAAGGACCTGGGCTCTTCAAGGCTTCTTCCTCTAAGCAAATGAGGAACTAGCAGGGCATCCTCCCCTCCTCAGCCTGCAAATCAGAGACAGAAGTGAGCCAGCCTGGAGTGTAGGGCTATCCAAGGCAGAGAGTACATGGGCTGCTACTACTCCTGACAGCCCCCAAAAAGGGGTGGAGAGCATTGGAGGGTGGAAATTGAAGATGGAGAAAGGATAGGGAGAAATCAGCATGCAGCAGCACCCAGAGGATCCTCAGTTCCCTGTGAGTATGACACTATGTTCTTCTCATCTGAGGGGAACAGAGAACAGGAAAAGGACTTTGATGTCTCTCCTCTCAGAATGCCTATTCTTAAATTTAAGAAAACCCACTTGGCCTATTTAGGTATGATGTACCTCCTCCAATGTCTAAGATACCAACTATGGCCTGGAATTTCCATGACCTCTAAACTCTCTCTCTCTCTCTCTCTCTCTCTCTCTCTCTCTCTCTCTCTCTTTCTCTCTGTGTGTGTGTGTGTGTGTGTGTGTGTGTGTGTGTGTGTTCGCGTAATGTGTACTTGCAGAGGCCAGAGGAAGATGTCAAGTGTCCTTCGAAATTACACCTTGTCTTATCTCCGTACGACAAGGTCTCTACTAAAGCTAGAGCTGGGTTTGAAGCCAACAAGTCCCAGTGCTCAGCCTCTGACACCGCTCATACCCCAGCACTGGAGTTACAAAGGTACAGGCTCACGCACAGCTGGGTTTTTACATGAGTTCAAGCTCAGGTCCTCGTGTTTACTGTCACGTATTATCTTGGCTTGGATAACCTCAGCCCCAGCTAGAGCTTTCATAACCTGGTCATCCTCAGTGAAGAGGTGCTGTCAGGGGCTGGCTCCCACACAGGCTCAAGAAGATAGTATCAGCCTATCTGCTTAAGTTGTCCGTGGACACAGCATCACCACTGTGTTCCTGTCTTGGCATTGTTGGCATCTCCTCTCCCCTCATCAGTGTGTGAAATGAAACTGCCCCTATAGGCTGATTTGTGGCAGAGCCATTATCCATAACAAGCATTTCATAACTCTGTCTATTTTTACCAGTTGCTTTGGATCTCCCTCATTAGCTCTGTTGGGCATGCTGTTATCTTAATCTTCATAAGGTCCCTGTGAGTTTGACAGATCTGCAGGGGCTGTCTGTGTGGCTGCCAGGGAAATGTGATTAGGTTATAACTCCACAATACGAGGCTCCTGAACTTCCCTCTTCCCCACCATCTGCACCCCAGATTCATCTCTCAAGCATATCTCTTAAACCATGAGAAACTATGAAATTGTCCGCGTATAAGGGTGAACAAAGGCACTTATATGGAAGAACATCTGTGCTTTCTTTTTTTTTTTAAAGATTTATTTATTTATTTTATTTATGAGTACACTGTAGCTGTCTTCAGACACACCAGAAGAGGGCATCGAATCTCATTACAGATGGTTGTGAGCCACCATGTGGTTGCTGGGATTTGAACTCAGGACCTCTGGAAGAGCAGTCAGTGCTCTTAACCGCTGAGCCATCTCTCCAGCCCCACATCTGTGCTTTCAACAACCCATTCAATCTTGTGTAAATCAGTAGATAAACAACAAAAAGTAAGAACGAGACCCACACATACCAACCTTATTCCCCTCTCAGACCCTGCTGTGGCAATGCAGGCCTGCTCTGATAGGTCCCAAAGGAGTTTCCACAACATTCAAGGGTAGAGCTGGCTCTGTGAACTTAGATGGTTCTTCTAGAATCATCTAAGCAGGAAAATCATCTAGGTGTTGGCATCAGAAATGACTGTGGATGGTATGGCTCATTTCTTAGCCAGTGCCTTAAGTAAACCATCATACCTCTGGATACCCATGTACACATTTGACTCTTGTTGCATCGACAACCAGTGAGAAGGTTCACTGTGCTGTCCCTCCAACTAAATGCCTTTGGGCTTCTTTTGTATTAATGCTTCCTTTTCTGTATTAAAGGGATGACAACTGACTCCAGGGTATCATCTATGAGTGTGTGTGCATGTGTGCATGTACATCTCTGTGTGTGTGTGCATCTCTGTGTATGTGTGCACATGTGTATGTGCACACGCATGTGTGTGCATGTATGTGTTTGTGTATGCATGAGTGTCTGTGTGAGTGTATGTGGTGTAGTGTGTGTGTGTGTGTGTGTGTGTGTGTGTGTGCACCCATGTATATTGAAGCCCAGGAACAATCTTGGACATTGCTCCTCAGGTACCAGTCTCACTCTTTTGAGGCAGTCCTTTAGTAAACTTAAGGCTAGTTGGGCTGGGTAGCAAGTGTCAGCCACCCACCATCTCTGCCTCTCTTGTGCTGTAATCACAGTCACACACTACCACACTCAGTTTTTTGTTTGTTTGCTTGCTTGTTTGTTTTCTAACATTGTTCCAGGGGTCTGGGATTCAAACTCAGTTCTTCATGCTTTCAAAACAATAACGTTTTTAACTGAGCCATCTCCCCCAGCTCCTATGGTACTGTCTTTTATGGTCTTTCGTCAAGGGTCCAAAAGTGTGGTATCATAACACAGAAAAAGCTTCTGTTTGGGATTCTAGAGATGGTAGAAGAGAACATCGTTTCAAGCCAGTTGTTAAGAGGAGTTTAGGGAGCACAGTCATTCACAACCATGTTCTCTCTTTTCTTGGAAACAAGGATGTCCAGGTCAGTGTTCAAGTTCAATGACAGTTGAAAGAGGAATATGCCCTCCAGGCTTTCTTCTAGTGTTGGTCTAGTATCTACAGTCTTATGCTTTCTTGAAATGTGCTGGTAGTAGTAAACATGGGACATTCAGGGTAGAAGGTGACACCTCTCAAACTGTGATGAGCACAAATAAGAATTACCCAGGAAGTGAGTTGCATGCACATATTCCCTGTTCATCCCCCAAGAAGCCTGACTCTCGGCCTGAAGATGTTCCCACTGGATCTACCACATGTCACACACTTGAATATAATAGAGACTCAAGGTCTTGTCTACCCTCACATACCATTTCAGCATTTGACATTCCTGCTCTCTAAAATATCCCAGTATACCTCTAACACACACACACACACACACACACACACAGCATTTATAAATAAGGATCCATAATCCCTTCAAATGGATAAGTTTCTGTTTGGCATGTCTTCATCTTCTCTCAGGTCTTTTTCTTCTGTGAGGATGCCCTGAATCCCATCACTCTATCTCTACTTATCTATGTAATAAGCACAAGTATAAGAAGAGCACTATGGTTTCAGAAGTGGAGTCAAGGATCATGTGATCTAGATGCATCTCTTTAATGTCTTATTGAACATCTTATCACATTGCTGGCTTTTTGTTTGTTGATGGCTCTCTCCTTTTCCCATTTGTATCTAGGAATATTTCCCTAGAATTACATGTTTGTTAATGATATGACATTAGTGGAAACTTGTGGGACTGTGGCTTGTGCTCGGGCGTGAGTTCTGTTGGAGACTGAGTTGTGGATCCCTCGTGTCTGCCTCCCCAGGTGACTGAAACCATGGCTCAGTGGGCAGAAGCTCAGGAATTTGACTGAGTTTACTCCACAGGTGCCAAGTATACGACTGGCTATGGGAAGCCACAGAGCTTCACTTCAGGCATGGAGAGATCCCACTCTGAGGCCCGTGTGGGCCAGAGCTCTTGGGTTGGAGACCCCTGGCAAGAAGGTGGGTGGGGGTTGACTGGTCTCAGACTCTTGGGCTCCTAGGCACCACTGGGAGGCCATGGAAGAGTTGAGATGGGGCATACGGGCTAGAGCAACCCACAGCGGAAAGGGGCAGAGGGGGAGAAGATGAGCTCCGGTGGGCCCACAGGGAATTGAGACTCTTGGTCATAGTGACCTGCTTGGCTGGATCATGGCTGGGTTTCCATGGCTGGAACATAGAAAAGTCCTCCTCGGGAGATTAGATGGTGGCTTGTTAGTTGAAGACTTTCTCCACGGTCACCCATGGCAGGCCACAAAGATAAGAGGAAGTCCATGATCTTAAAACATTTTTTGTCATGGCAGAAAATGGATGAAGCTGTACCCTGTGTTCTCAGGGCAGGCCTGAGTTTAAATACCTTTTGCAAGTAGGAGGAGGATCTAGGAAGGAATGCTTAATTGGCTATGTCCTCTGGCCTTTAGATATCTCATTAATATGAAGATCTCTTGAGGCTCTGTGGCCTGTAGTCATGCCCTCTACCTCTTCTATGTGACACAAACCTCTCTCTGAGAAGGGCTGTAGAGGGCTGTCCTAAGTGGAAGGAACCAGGGCCCAGGAGCAAGGCTGAACACCTACCATCCATTTAGGGTCTCCAGGGTTCGAGGCCTGCTCTCGACCAGGTAATCAGCTGCCTGTCACAGCCTACCACCTCACAAAAACTATTGTAGTACTATGTGCAGATGCTGGTACTCATGTGTGTGAGTATGCATGTGTCTGTGTCTGTGTCTGTGTCTGTGCCTGTGCCTGTGCCTGTGCCTGTGCCTGTGCCTGTGTCTGTGTCTGTGTCTCTGTCTGTGTCTGTGTCTCTGTCTGTGTCTGTGTCTCTGTCTGTATCTGTGTGTGCATGCGTGAGTGCATGCCTGTCTATCTGTCTGTCTGTCTGTGTGCAAGTGGGGGGGCAATGGCCCACATTGAATGTCTTTCTGTATCAGCCTCAACCATGATTATTTTAGACATGGTTTCTTGCTGAATCCAAAGCTCACTGATTCAGATAGCTGGGCTGACTGGCCAGGGGATCTCAGTGACGTTTCTGTCCCTGGCTCCTTCTCCACTCCCACCCCCACCCATGCCCAGCACTGGAGTTACATACAGGCCACAATGTCCAGCTGTTACATGAGTACTGGGGGTCCAAGCTCAGGTTCTTGTGCTTGTATAGCAATGGCTTGACCCATGACACCATTTCCTTCTGCATTTTTCTATACTGTTCAAGGAGTACATAGATCTTTATTATCTTGCTTTTCAGAAAGACTGTCAGTGAGCTGGGGGCAGTTCTGTGTGATAGATAATGCAAGCTCACAGTTGAATTTGCCTTGGATGTGGCCATATTTTCATCAACCCCCTCTTCATACCATCTTGTGTGGAGCAAGATTTACCCAGACTCTGGGGTTAGCAGTGGCTAAGACAGGCAGGCTGCCTATGCTGTATTAGTCATTGTGGATAATGGCCCAACGCCAACTCAAGTGACAGGTTGAAGCCACTACTGTTACTAGTGTGTCTGAGATCCCAGAAATCAAAATCTAGTGTGGCTCTAAAGTCACTGTTGCAAAGTTATACATATATGTATCAGACATAGGATACCTGCCAAGCACCTTGAGCATGCAGCCCCTAAGGTAGGCACTCTATTGTTCCCACTGTAAAGGAAGAGGCACGGAAATCCTAAGGCAATGGGAGCTGGCATCTGAGAAAGGCAGAATTTGAGCCAGGTCCTGGCCTTCTACTCAGAATGCTCTGTGTTTGATTATGACATGCCCCTGACAAGGCCATAGGCATTGCTTTGTTATGTTGCTTTCATTGTTCAGCTCCACTAGGTACCAGCTCAGGAAACACAAGGGCTTGAAAGAACTAGAACACCAAGCCATGGCTTCATAGAAAAAGGTTCTTCAGGGAAGGAAGTCCTCTGAAAACAAGTCAATTCTGCCATGCTATGGAAATGCCAGTGTTACTGAAGAGGACCGGGGCGGGGGAGGAAGGAAGAAAGTAGGAAACCAAGTCAGATCTCATTTTCTCAATTATTTTGTAACAAGCCTACATCTGCACATCCCAACTTGTCTCCAGCCTATTTTTATACCCATACCAAATTCCTCACCTGTCCCACCCTTACATCCCCACCTCCCCTCCCTGACCTTTTTCCTGGCTACGTCCTCAAATCATCCATCAGTCCCCAGCCTGTTCTGGAAATGAGAAGCACCTATGGTTTAAAGTGTTACTGCCTGACAAAGGACATGGACATGACCTCTTCCAGGAAGAGATGAGAACAAGGAAAGAGAGCTAGCAGATCTGAGCTTAGCAACAGATCTGGTCCCCAGGGAGGGACTTGGGAATTAAGTTTCACAGATAAGTAGGAAGGGTTTGTTTAGACAGCAATATTCCTTAATATGAGAAAGAGAATGAATGAATGAATGAATGAATGAATGAATGGGTGTCTGAGACACTTGGGACAGGGTTTTGATCCTTGTGTGAAGTCCCATGTTAGTTTCACACAGTTTCACAGATAAGAAGGTAAGGTATCTCAGTGCTTTGGTCTGAATATTTGAATCCTCAAATCTCTATGAAGAAACCTTGTCACCAGTGTGGTGGCAGCAAGGGTTGAGAACTTTAGATGGTGATGAGGTCATGAGGACACATAGCCCTGATGGTCAAGATCACTGCCCCAGTCTGTGGGGACACAGCTACAAGAATCAGGAAACTGACGCTCATTAGACATTGAATCTGCCAGCACCTTGATCTAGGACTTCCCAGCCTCTAGAACCATGAATCTCTATTGCTTATAATCCATGTAATGTAAGCTACTCTGTAATAGATGCCTGAATGAACCGAGACAGAAATGATATGGGACCTGCCTACCACCTTGCTGGTGAGTGACAGAGCTGACATCGCAATCTGTGTCTGTCTTACTCCAAAACACTTCTACGAAACCTCCACACCCTCTATCCAAAACTATCAGCTACAGTGAACGCCAGAATCTATAGCCTGCTGTCTGTTGTCCTGTGGTGGTTCTTAGAAATGCTAGGTACTCCATAATTACAAGTTGTCTCTGTGCTGAATCACAAGGGTACCCATGGTCACAGCTAGTGCTACCATGAAAAAAGGATATGTTCTTGTACTCCATTTTATAGATGGAGACACTGAGTCACAAACTTGTTCAATCATGCATGACTGTGTCATCCATACAAACAGCACCCTGGCTCTCTAGACAAGGAGAAGCACAGTGTTCTGGAAATCAAGAAAGAGACCTACTGGTTGCTGTGTGTATGGGGCAGGTAATGTCCATGAAGATGGCTCTCTCTCTCATGTGTGTGTGTGTGTGTGTGTGTGTGTGTGTCTGTGTGTGTGTGTATTCATGTGCATACAGGAGATGATATAACGTGTTCTCTATCCTCTCTACCCTGTTTTATCCTCTCTACCCTGTTCACTTGAACACCTAAGACAGAGTCACTGAACCTAGCACTGAACTGGCAGCCAGTAAGCTGTGGCAACCCACCTGTCTCCATCCCTCAGTGTTGGCATTACAGATGCATATTTAGCCAGATGGGTTGACAAGATCCAAATTCAGATCCTCCTACTTGTGCAGCAAGTGCTCTCACCCACTGAGCTATCTCCCCAACTCTATACCACAACATTTTAAAGGCCTTAAAGAAATGCTCTATTTCTTTAAAACAAGAATAAAAATAAACCTTATGTCAAATAAAGCATACTGATGCACAGTAAAGTCATCTTTGTACCAGTAAGAGCTGTAAAATATAATTGTTAGTATTCTACATATCAGAAGGGTTCCATAAAAGCAAAAGTAGTAGGAACTAGGGCAGTCACAACGTCACATGCTATCCTCCTGTGGTCTCCTCCATGCTGATCTGTCGAAGCCAATGAGGGAGTGATCTAACTACAGATGGGAGGAGTCTAGGTCCCTCCTATGGTACATGTAACTGTCAATCACAAACACAGATTCAAGAGATTGTTCGTCACCTTCACCAATTGCTTGAGCATTTCTTATGCTATTTTCCTTGACAAAGTGAGAGTGTTAGAGCTACGAGTTCTGAGGGAAGCCACAGAAAGAAATCTGATCTGCTCTGAGCCATGACAGGCAGAAAGTGGTAGCTCAGCGGAGCCCAGCCCATGGTCACTGTCTCCACAAGGAGAATGAGGTCAACTTGTGGGGGTGGTGGCCTCAACCACAAGGAGAGGAAGGCAGCGCTCACAGGGAAGAATGTGCTTCTGGCATGGCCAGAACCTAGTTCCGTATCTGGAACACTGGAGGAATTCAAGAAATGAAGTCTGCTCCCTCACGCAAATACAGTGGGCACACTTAGAAGCCAGCTTTCTACTGTAATAGCTGTTCCATGGGCAATCCACATTGCCCAGCACTATGCTTACACAGCCTTTGCAAAACACTGAAGGTATGGCACCTAACATTGCTTGTCAATTCCACAGGACCTAGAACCTATCTCTGGGAGAAGTATTTTAGATTAGGCTAAATGAGATGGGAAGGCCCTTCCTGATTGTGGGCAACACCACCCCATGGGCTGGGGTCCCAGGCTTATAAAAAGGAGAAAGATAAGCCTTCCTCTGTCTCCCTGCGTCTACAGATACAATGTGATGAGCTGCCTGCATTCCTCTAGTCACACCTTCCCCGCCATGACAGATGGTATGAACTGTGAGCCAAAATAAACCCTCCCTTCCTTAAGATGATCTTGTTAGCTACTTGATTATAGCAAGAAGACAAGTAACCACCACAGAAGGCTAATCCCTTCTCATGAGATGGTCACGTCAGGACTGGCACACATGATGGATGCAATTTGGATGAAGTGGTGAGCTAATTTCCGACCTAAGAGATGATGGGAGGAAGGTGGACATAGGCAGAGGAATTATGTTATCAGGTTGACAGGTCAATATGGCCTTGGGGATCAAGAGCCCCCAGGACGACCAACACAGAATGGCCATGACCACCTCTAAGGTGAGAAAATGAAGTGCATCTTCTCTCCACATCCTTCTCATCTCTTAAAACAACCCAACCCTCAGTTTTTGATTGGAGAAGAGCTACAGGTACCTTTCCATCATGGAGTATCCATCCCAAGCAACTTAAAAATGAGGAAAAGGCTGTTTTATCCTTCAGTATCATAAGTGTCAGTCCACTGGCCACATGGCCTGGTTGCCTCTGGTGCTGGAGTAAAGCAATGTATCATGAAAGGCATGGATCATATGGTAGGAGAAACTGCTCACCTCATGATCTCCAGAAAGCATCGAGGAGAGAAAGAACCATAGCTTCAACACACCTTTCAAGGACATGACTCCAAAGATCTCCAATTTCAGTTAGGCCACATCTTCCAGACTTTCCACCATCTCTCTGGAGCAACCAACCTTTTGGGCCATGGCTTCTGAGGGAGTTTGGAAATTCAAAGCATAATGAACAAGAATGAGAAGAAAACTGCTAGGGGCTAGAAAGAAGAAATCGGGTTAGGGATTGATGACCCACAGAAGCCATTAGTAAAGAAGTCATCCATTTCAAAATATCCCCATCCAGGGCCCATAAATAACTTGGGGTTTGGGGTGAGGGAGTATTTCACTCCGGAGTTGAGCACCCAGAACTTAAGTAAAAAGCCAGGTATGTTGTGCATATTTTGTAATGTCAGGACCAGGAAGGCAGAGACAGCATAGCCAACCAATAAGCCCCAGATCCCAGTAAGAGACTCTGTCTCTAAAAACCAGGATGGACAGTAATTGAGACACAGCATATGAGGTTGACCTCTGGCATCCACTTTACACATACATATACAGGCATTTGTGCACTTGTACTCTAAGGTGTGTGTGGGCACATGAACACACACACACATGCATGTGCACACACACATATACACATGTGTGTGCATGCAGGCATGCACATGAGAATCCCAGGAAAATGGCACTCTCTCTTACCTCTCTCTCAACACAGATGCATGGACTGGACCAAGGCCTTGAAATTACAGCCAAGTGGGTGTGGGATGTGTAGGTTTTGGCGGCACCCTTGCAACATGTATGCAACCTAGTTTTATAAAGTTCTTGAAGTCAATAAAACCAACAGCAGACAGTATAGAGATGCCCCATTGTTACACTAGTGATTGGGTCCCACAGAGAAGATATTTAAATCTGTTCTTAAGAGAACCTCCTGATGCAGCTGAGCTCCAGCATCTGATGAGAAATGGGAGCCGCCTTCTGCTCCTCTGTCCATGATTAAGAAGTAAGCATGCTCATGGATCAGAGAGCATCGCTGATTTTTCTTTCAGGAATAAAGATGGGCTCATTTAACATAATTTCTACCTGTTCTCTTGTGATTAGTGTTTAAGTGACTGTCTCTGGGTATTAGTCACTCCAAGGAAATGAAAAGATGCCACGGTAATTGGCCATGTGGTTTTCTTTGCTTCCCTGGGGATTTCACTGGGCTCAGAAATCATTTTTTAACACAGGTCCTGTCTGCACTCTTTATTTAGCTAATTAGAAGGCTTAAGGGAGCAGTTGGCATGGGAGGGGGCGTGGGAGGCAAGAGGAGAGACAACATGCTATAATGTCAAAAGAATTGCTTGAAACGGACTGAATTCTCGTCCAAACTAATAAGCTTCCTCTCCTATTACGCTCTTCTCTTGGATGGCTGCATTACCCACTCATCTCCCTTAGCCCACACCCTGCTACACTGGCATCATGCCCTCCTTTGCACTGGTGAGTAAAGCAAGTTCAGAGAGGCTGCCTTGAGCAAGGTTTCCTAGCTGGGAAGCAACGAGAGATGGGCCAGAGTTCTAGCTGACCTTGACTCCTTGCTGTGTCCATCCATCCTTGTTTAACTATTGAATGCACCTGGGATTCCTGGAACCTGCCACTCTGCCTCTCCACCCTTGCTTGCTTTGTTTGTGATCTTGCTGATGCTGGCTCTGCTGAGTGTCTGAGTGCTTTTCTGTCTGAGGACAATATTAAGCATCTTCTCTCCCCTTCCTCTCTCCCTCCCTCTTTTGTGCTACTCTTCTCTTTCCACCCACATACAAACCAGAGCTGGTGTGGCAGGTACAGAGGGTAAAGAGGGGAGAGAGGGAGAGAGGGAGGGTGAGAGAGAGAGAGAGAGAGAGAGAGAGAGAGAGAGAGAGAGAGAGAG
>NW_021621022.1:5690518-5697135 GCF_004785775.1 Grammomys surdaster
GAGAGAGAGAGAGAGAGAGAGAGAGAGAGAGAGAGAGAGAGAGAGAGGCAGTTCTGTTCATTACAGTGTCTTCTAGAGATAGGCAATACTTGCTTCTAAATGAGCTCAGAGTAATATGGGAAGGAGAGGTAAATTTTCTGTTTCTAGGTCTTCGCCATCCTTTTGTTTTGTTTTGTTTTGTTTTGTTTTGTTTTGTTTTGTTTTGTTTTTGAGGAGCATTCACTGATCACTTTATCATACCTCTAACTCCATGTCATCTCTCCAGCTATAATTATGATCTGCAGGAGGTATTACCCTGCTTATATGTCTTTTGTCCACTTGACACAAGTCACCTAGAGAGAAGCGTCTTCCATTGACAAAGTGTCTTTATCAGATTGCCATAAGCAAGTCTGAGATGCATTCTCTTGATTAATGATGTGTGAGGGTCAAGATCACTGTGGACAGTGCCACCCCTGGGCAGGTGATCCTGAGGTATGTAAGAATCTACCTAAGCAAGCCAAGAAGAATAGACCAGTAAGCATCACCCCTCCATGGCTTCTGATTAGTTCCTGCCTCCAGGTTCCTGCCTTGAGTTCTCATCCCCGACTTAACTTCCCTTGGCTCCTTTAGTGGTTCTAGAGTCAGGGATCACCATGGGAATCATGCCCAAATATATTCTTATTAGTTACTTGCCTCCAAAATTGATTGTCTGCAGTGGACTTAGAGTGAGTAGATCCCACCACCAGTGCCAGCCCTGCATCACTGATGCTACCACATGAGGCAAAACTCAGCAGTTGACAATGTGGGAGGCAGGCTCTACAGTATGTGGTCCCATGAGTGTGCATCACAGGCAAAGGCACACTTTGAAGAGAAACCAGCCATACTGTTTGTCTCCCTAACCCTTCCCTCTTGTTCACTTCTGGTTTTTCTATCTGCACCTGTAACAAAGAATCTCATTTTAAAGTTAGGGGTAAGGTCATCATCCTGTACCCAAAACATCCTTGAGTTATTATATGGGCTGTAAATTCACTTTAGTTTGTAGGTGGCAATCTTTCCAAAGCCCATTTACATCTTTACTTCTGCTTTGCATCAGCCCTGTAGAGATTATGGGAGTCTTATTTTATAGCAAGGTAAGTGTGTCTGCCCAATAGAAGAGCCACCAGCCAGATATGGCTATTTAACTTAAAATGCTTCCAAAGCTTAGTAATTGAAAAGCTTCATCTCCTCACACATCAGCCATATTTCATGCTCTCATTAACAGCATAAAATAGTAAGTGCATTGTGGGAAAAAACAGGCCGCAGCGGTGGTGGAAGAGGCAGGTCCCACATCCAGAAGAAACGTCTGGAGTTCTGGAGGCTGGGGGCTTTGGTGGTGACAGGCCCCAATGACACGAGGGAGTCCTTGATTCCAGAAAAGTTTATTGTCATGCCGGATGGTGGATGGATCTGGAAGTACCCCCCTGAAACTCAGGGCAGTCCTGAGTTAAATAGGGAGGGAGAAAGGGGGAGTATCTGGGGAAGGAATGCTTACTTTGCTCTGCCCTCTGGTCTTCATTAGTATGTACATCCCTATGGCCTGAGGCTGACTCTGGGTTCTGGGGACGTGGCCGAACGCCTGCCGTTTCTCACTTAGAGTCCAGCCATGAACCAGGATACTCTTACACAGTCCCACAGTGCATATGTGTAATCATGTTGAGGCATCACAAGACTTAGCAAGTACAGTTTTATAGAGGAGGATTCTGAGATTTAGAGTAAAGAGCATACAAAAAACTCTTAGGCTACTCAGGCTCCTGAGTCCCCTTTCTGAAGAATCATATGACACTGTCCTCAGGATGGAGAAATAGCCACGAGGATGCTTACTGAATGCTTTGGGCAAATTCTGCTTCTGGGGGGTGTGCATACAGGCTTTTACCTGTTCCTCTCACTGAAAGCACAGCAGAAAACCCCAAGGCACTATTTATACTGTAAACATGAGAAGATTCTGAAAGCTGTACAAAAGGTAGACTTGCTACCAACCTAGAGACCTAGAGACTGGAGAAGCGATCTGGTGTCACATCCCTGAGATTTCCTTTTTTCTTGTATATCAATCACTTCGTTGGAGCCAAAGAAACCAGCAATGCAGAAACTGGGGTTCAGTAAAATATACTGTGAGCCAAGTCTGCTTCCTGCAGCCAGATGACCTTGATGGAGCAAATGGAGTAGGACAGAGTTTTGCACAATGATTTCTCTGCTTAAAAGAAACAGCAAAGGAAAAAAATGTAGCCCCACCCCCACCCAAGTCAACAAAGACGAAGTATGGAGCCAAGACTCCCGGCCTCGGCAGGCTTGCATGAGGTACTTGATCCTGGTCTAGGGAGTGGGATTTTTCACCTCCATCGATTGGCAACCACGTGCATCATGATCGTAATGGAGACACCTGAGAAAATCAGACCCCATTTCTCTCAGGGAGTCCTCGCCACTCCGTCAGGGAGGGTGAGTCACTACTGATGTGTACTGGGTTTTTAGATTAGGGTATTGTGTTTGCATCTTATAGGAAATGTACGGAGTTATATCTTACTATGTTTTCTTATAGTTACTTTTTAAGATTTATTTTAATTTTTAAATGTGTATGAGGGAAGGGGAGATGCACACACACGTGAGCACAGGTCCCCTTGGAGACCAGAGGCATCCAGCCCCCAGGAGCTCATATTACAAGCAGTTGCCAGCTGTCCAGCATAGATGCAAGGAATTGAACTCAGGGGTTCTCTATAAAAGCAGTACGAGCTCTTAACCACTAAGTCATCTCTCTAGCCCCATGATTATTCTTTAAGCAATATGATATACCTATTCCTATTTTTTTCATGCTATGTATATGAGTGTTTGCTTGCCTGTATGTATATGCACCTCATGAGCGTCTAGTGCCTCAGAGGCCAGAAAGGCCCTGACACTGGAGTTACAGGTGATTGTGGGCTGTCACATGGGTGCTGGGGACTGAACCCAGGTCCTCTGCAAAAGCAGCAAGTGCTCTTAACTGCTAAACTATCTCTCCATCCCTGGAATAACAGCATGTACATCATGTATTAGAAATCCTCTAGAAATGCTGTGAAAGAAATGAAAAAGTGTGGACAGAATATATACAAACACTGGACCTCTTTATATAAGGAATTCCAGCATTCCCAGACTTTAGTATCCTCCTAACTAATAGATTTGAGTCCAAAAACCAATCCTCTATCAATACTATAAGACTGTCTCAAAACAGCAACAATAACAACAACAACTAGACTAGTTGGCTAGAGAGATGGCTCACCGAGACCTCTGGCTTGGCTGCTCTTATAGGCTCAGTTCCCAACACCCACATGGCCACCTCTGACTTCATTTCCAGGCCTTCACACTTAAACATTGTGCTTTAACCATCAAGCCATCTCTCCAGCCCCTTACCAAATTTCTCGAATCTGTATCTTTTTATCTTTTTGCTAAATTTGGAGCGACTTCTGCCATTATTTCCCTGGGTTGGTTTTGGTTTGTTGTTGTTGTTGTTGTTTTGTTTTGTTTTTTGGCTTAGTTTTATTTCTCTTCTCATTTCAGGGCTCTAGTGACACAATGTCAGACATTTATTGGTCTGTATATTGGTCCCTGAAGCAAGTTCTGCTCCTAAAAAGGAAGTGATTGTTTCCTCCAGTTCAGTTGAATCATTGGTATTGGTCTGTCCTTCAGTTCACTAAGTCTTTCCCAACTCCTCTGTATCTCTCCTGAGTTTATCACTTCTGTTCCTTGTTCAAGTCCCAGGGGCTCCCATGCCCTCTACTGACATCTGGAGGTATTGCACACACATGGTGCACATACTTATACACACATAGGGCAAACATTCATACACAAACAAAATAAAAATAAATAATTTAAAAAGAGAGAGTAGGAAATGAAGAACAAACTAGAACTAACTTTAAAAAGAAGTGAGAGCAGAAATCATTAAAATTGAAAAGAGAAAAAAAATCATTGACAGAAATGTCTAGTTCTTTGGAAAGATCAATAAAATTGACATTCAACAAGTCTGAGAAAGAAACTAAGAATGAAGACATACTGTTCAAATATCAGAAGTGAGGTGAGATATTCCCTCAAGCCCTGCAAATATCGAAAAGTACAGAGCTAATGCCAGCTTGAGGTCATAGACAAAGTGGACAGGTGTCTGAAAGTATCATAACTCACTCAAATAGATGGCCTGGGCAGACCAGCAATTAACCATGTGAGAGTTTGAATTCAAGTTTAAAATTGAATTTTAAAACTGCCAGAAAAGAAATAGCCAGCATCGGATGGCTTCACTCAATGAAAAGGAAGAGTTAAGAACAATCGTAGACATTTTCTTCCAGGAATTAGAAGGTAGAATCCGTTACAATTTTTTGTGATGCTTATATTGCTCTGATATGAAATCCAGAGGCCATTTTTTTTCAAAAGCAAAAATAACAATCTAACTGTTCCTTATGAATATAATGCAAAAGTTCTTAACAAAACAGTAGGAAGTAGAAATATTTTGTCACCCACAAAACTTTCTTCACACTCCTTTTTAGACAGCCACAGAGATTTTGTGTTCTCTCCCTCTCCTTTCCTCCTTCCCTTCCTCCCTCCATCCATCTTATCCCCTACACCTTGCTATCTCTCCCCCTCTGCTCACCCGACCTCTTCCTCCCTCCATTCATCCTTCCCTCCCCCCTCGATAACTACCCCATCCCACCCCACCCCAGCCATCAGTGACTTTCTTGTCTCTGCGATGCTATCTTTCTAAGAATGCCACAGGAAAGCAGTCATGGAGGCACATTTTGCTTCTCTTGCTTAGCATCCACATTCTAAATCCATCAGCGTGGTGTGGAGGATTCTTCACATAAAGCTGAGCTTATTCCACTGGGCAGCTAGGCTGCAGCTCTTCATTTCCACCTGGGGGCATTTGTGATAGCCCCAGCTTTCGTTTTGTACTTGTTCTGCTGCTGTTCTTTGAATGAACATGAGTTCTTATTTCATTTGAGTTAACACCTACGAACTAATTGCTTGATTGTTTTGATTGTTGTAGATTTAACATCATAAAACACTGTCAAACTGCTTTGCAAAGTGACTGCGCGGTCTTATATTTTTGTAAACAACTCAGATAGAGTTGTCTGGAGGTTTTTGGTGGGAGGGATGTGTTAGCCAGACACTGTAACGTCTGGTGTACTACACAGAAAGGAAGGGGACCGGTGTTTTGTCACAGTCTTGGAGATGTCAGTCTTTGGTCCTTAGTCAGGCTCTCAATGAGGCAACACATAATGGTGGTACACGGGGCAAAGGCTGCTCATTCCACAGCTGGAAAGCATCCACAGCTGGAAAGCAGAGAGATGCACAGAGAGAAGACACACCCAAGGACACACCCATAGTGACACTTCCACCAGCTATGCCCGTGCAAATAAAGTTTCCAGAACCTCTCAAATTAACATCACCCAGCTGTAGACCAAGCCCTCAACACCTGATACGCATATTCAAACCATGGCAAGGAGGAGTAGCTGTTTTGTTGCTTTTAACCATTCTACTGCATGTATTATGGTATTTCATTGTTTTGATCTCCATTTTCCAAATAGTCACTGATGGAGCCAGCTGTTTATTTACTGTTGCCACTTATTGGTGAACTCAGAGTTAAAAATTCTTTACTACTCTTTTTATTGAATCATTTTCATCCTGGAAAATTTGAGGGGTTTTGTGTATTCTGAATGCAAGTCATGTTTTAGACATGTAACTTAAAAGTGTGTTTCTCCCAGCCTGTAGCTTCCATTCTCCTAGTAGAGACTAAAAAAGCAATAGGTTTTTTTTTTATTTTCCTTAAATTGAAGGCAGGAGTTGTATGTGCATGAATATGAATGTGCACGTATGTACATGTGTAGTTGTACATGTATGTGCTGGTGTGTACATATGTACGCATTAGCCTACGGAGGCCCAATGTTGCTGTCAGGAACTGTCCTAGATTGCTTTGGCATGTTACTCATGGAGGCAGGGTCTCTCAAACCCAGAGCTCAACCTGCTTCTCTGCCACAGAAGAATTTTTAAATGTCTAAACTGATCTTTCTCCAAAACTGGAAGCCTAAAATATGATCCTGAAGTGTCTTAGAAGACTTTCTCTTCTTTGTCTCCTCTCGTGTTATTCAACCCAGTATGTCTTGGTGAAAATTGTGTAAAGGAATTATTTTTGTCATTTTGGCTCATGTGTGTAAGTGATCTTGACCAATAGAAAGGGGGAGAATGAGCCAGTGTGAAATATCAAATGATCTGACTGTAGAAGAGCTTACACTCAGGAATGATGCTGCCCAATCGTGATACTCAGATTTTAAAACTCTTCTTAAAATCTGAAGAATGAAGCCCACCGGTTACTCAGCTCTCATCTAACCACACCCGTTGTGAGTATTGTAATAAAAAATAAATTAGGAATCATTCAACACCCTCTTCTTGTGGGTGGCCTAACTCTAAAATTCGACAAGTACAGGGCATGGTGGTGCACACCTTTAATCCCAGGACTCAGGAGGATCTCTAAGTTCAAGGCCAGCCTGGTCTATAGATTGAGTTTTAGGATAGCCAGGGCTACACAGAGAAATCTTATCTCAAAGAGAGAGAGAGAGAGAGAGAGAGAGAGAGAGAGAGAGAGAGAG
>NW_021621022.1:5697235-5699888 GCF_004785775.1 Grammomys surdaster
AGGGAGGGAGGGAGGGAGGGAGGGAGAGAGAGAGAGAGAGAGAGAGAGAGAGAGAGAGAGAGAGAGAATAGGGAAGAAGAAAAGGAAGGTGATACATTAAATTCACAAGACACACCCGTGGCACCTGAGAATCACCACACCAGCTCTTGAAGACTAATCCACTTTGCATCTTTCTCCCCAAATGAGATGCTCCAAGTTGCACCACAAACCTAAAGAACTGAAGCTTCACTCCACGTCTTAGGGAGAACATGCAGCATTTGTGTTTCCAGGTTATTTCACTTCTGGTGATTTTCCACTTCCATCTATTTCATCCTTTCATTTTTTTTTCCTCTTTACGGTAGAACAAAATCTCACTGTGTCTATGGACCACATTTTCATTATCTGTCAGCCAGTTCTAGGGCATCTAGACTGTTTCCATTTCCTAGTTATTGTCAATGAAGCAGCCATGAGCACACACACACACACACACACACACACACACCTCTGTGGTAGGATAAAGAGTCCTTTGGGTGTATAACTAGGGATGGCATAGCTAGATTGTATTTATAGCTCTATTTCTAACTTTTTAAAGAATTTCTTCCATGTTGATTTCCAAGCACCAGTTACAGTCACCAAAAGGCTGAGAAGTGTTTTAGGAGTAGGCTCTGAAAGGATGGTACTTAGTACCCGTAAATGAGGGAGGACTAGTGTCAGGAATGTGTCTTTACACACCCAGAGAGTGAGCTCACCTAGGCAGGATCCAGCCTTCAGTGTGATTGTTTCTCTCCTAGGAGGCTGTAAAATGATGATAGACACAGCCAGCCTGTCAATCAATTCAGTGTCTGCGGTGGAAAACATTCCTTTAAATCCATGATTGTGTACTAATTAGCCCTAAACACTGGCTGAATACACTGATGAGAAAGGATGAAAGGTTAAAATGTCACACCAAGCAAATCTTGAGTTTTCTTTAGGGGCGCGGGGCTTAGGGGGTTTTCAATGAACTGCTCGATGGCACTTGAAATCAGAACAATTCTTTTCATCTCACTAGAATAGGACACATGCTTGTTATAAATCCGCTGCTGAACCTGCCACTCAAGGAACAAAGTCATGAGAGCGTATGTGATTATATGGAGGTGGGCATGCGAGGGCAGGAGGATGGACATCAAAAGGTCATTCCTGGTATCCTCTAGAGCCTTCCTAATGCTGTGACCCTTTAATACAGTGTCTCATGTTATGGTGACCCCCAACCATAAAGTTATTTTCATTTCTATGTTATAGATGTATGTTTGCTACTGTTATGAATCATAATGTAAATATCTGTATTTCCTGATGATCTTAGGCAACCATTGTGAAAGGGTTGTTTGACCCCCACAAAGGGGTCACGACCAACATGCTGAGAACCACTGCTCCAGAATCTCTGTGCCATTTCATGTATGGGTAGTTGCTTTTCTACGAACAAAACCATATTGTTTGCTATAAACTGGCACATTCCGGAACACCATCACCGTACCATAGAATATTGGTATATTATGAAGACTTTCCTTATTTTTTTTATGTTCACTTTATTTATTGGGAGGAGAGGAGGCATGCCATGGTATACAAGTGGTGATCAGAGGACAACGTGTGGGAGCTGGTCCTCTCCTCCACCCTTTGAGTCTCAGGGAACAACATGGGTCATGAGGCTTGGCACCTGCCTTTACCCTCTGTGCCACCTAGCTGCCCCAAAGCGTCCCGTCTTGTTTGAGTGTTTCGGAACATTGTGTGAGTAATTTGTTGCCTTTAATTGAGCTTCTTGAAAGCACTCTCCACTATTTCATCCTTTTGCCCATGGTTGGAAGATTCCAGCAGATGACTCCATTCAGGAAACACGTGCAGCCTTTCTCCCCAGTGAGGCAGAGCAGCTGCTTCAGCCTTGTTTCCTGTCACCAAGTCTTCAGATGGAGCAAGGAAAACAAAAATCCTGCAAGCTTGATTGGCTCAGTGGGAATTTAGACATGCGGCATGAAATTAATCCGAAGTGAAGTTTGTCCGGATTACTAGAACACGCACGGCAGCCCCTTTGTAAAGTTGCTTTGGTGGCGACCACATTTGGTCAAGAGCCTGGCATTATGGATATGACCTCTGAACATATTCAAGTACTAGTAGTTGGCTGTACAAAAAGACTTGTACGAGCCCATGGAACTCTGTCCAGGGAAAGGCAGGAAGTAAGTGAACAGCCAGCTTTTGTCACAGGAGCACCTTCTCAGAACTTCCACAGCTGTGACAAGTCAGGAGATCGGTACTGAAGATGGGGCAGTGATCTAAGAGAATGTCCATTAACCATATATGGCATCTAGATTCAGCTATAAGCCGCATCTAGGACTGACACCTTGCTGTTGCTCTATGGGTGGGTGGTTTTAGTACACATGCATTGAGAAAAATCAGTAGCCATAATCTATTCTCCCTCCCTCTCTCCCCTCTTTCCCCGTCTCCCCGTTTTCCCTCTCTCCTTCTTCCCATCTCCCTCTCTCATTTTCTCCCTCCCCCTCCCCCGTTTCTCTCTTCAACAGAACTTTCTAGTTATAGAACATTTCTCAGTATAAAAATAAAAGTTACTATACTTTCTTTTGATTGACTGCACATCCCCTAGATGCTTGGCAGAAGTATGTAAGACTTTGTGATTTTTACAAACTGT
>NW_021621022.1:5699898-5710111 GCF_004785775.1 Grammomys surdaster
TTTGGTGAGTTTAGGATGCTTAGGTATTACTTTGAGAGATGCTGGGTCTTAGAAGCTGATAGGTTTTAGATCAGAGGCAAGAAGAAAAGTCTTCTAAGCAGAGAAAATTACATAGTCTTAGCCATGCAAGCTAGGATGCATCTTTTGGTAGTAGTTCAAATGGGCTGTGATTAAAATTCAGACTGGGTGTGGCAGACAGGAGACTGGAAGTGCCCATTAAAGTTGCCCTGTAGAAGCAAGCTCTGCAAATGTATTCTGGGCAGGCGCATACATTGTTCTGCATCATGGCAGACTCTTAAGGGGACAATGGTGAATGGGCCAGGTCCGTGTCTGTCAGAGCTCATCATTCTCAAGAAGAACCCTTGTGTTCTCGTCACAAACAGCAGTACAACTATCTTCATTAGCAGCAAGAACTACATTCCCAATGAGAGGGACAATGGTCCACTAAGAGGGTGGGGACTTTCTTCCAAAACCTTTTTACACCATTGTAGTAGAAACAGGGAAAGGCTTTAAAATAATCAGTTGTTACTCATTATTGTTTTTAGGTTGGTGCATATTGTTTTAATCCTTCACTTTAAGAGACTTCTTGTGTTGTCTTTTGAGGATGCTCTCTGGCTTTTTGTGGACACTGTGCATTGATTGTATAAAATGCACAGTTTCCTCATGACATTTTTATACACCATATGGCATACTTTGAGAAACATTTACCCTTCTGATGGTCGCCCACCTTTCTCCCCCTGGCCTCTCCTCTCTGCTGGCACCTTTTCTACTTTCCCATCGATTTCTGTCTTGAGTTCCACACAGAAAGAAAATGTGTAATATCTGTCTTCTTGTATTTGTCTTAGTTCAGATGGCCCAGTGACCTGCAGTTCCAGCCATTGTCCTGAAAAGAACACTCCCTTGTAACTAAATAATACTCTATTATGCATATCCATCTCATCTTCCTATGTTAACAACATATATTTATATATCTTTTCTACCCATTCACCTATTGACAGGGACATAGGCTGGTTCTGGATCTTGCTGTAGTGATACCTCAAGAAACACGGTGAGCAGACTCCTTTGTTGTACTGGGCCGATTAGATTCCTTAAGAATCTCAAGAATGGGATGGCTTGATCATACAGTACTGCTGTCCTTAGTCCTTTGAAGAACATTTTTCTATTCTGATTTCCACAGTGGCTGGGCTAAGTTACTCTCCTACCATTGATGTACAAGGATTCATTTTCCCTAACCCAACCCCTCCCTCCAGCATGTGCGGTTTTGTGGTTTCTGGGTGACAGCCGTTCTGACTAAGCTGAGATGGAACCTCAGTGTGGTTTTGATATGCATTTCAATCATAGCTCAGGATATTGTGTGCTTGCTTTGACTCGTGCACTTACTGTCCATTTGCGTGTCTTCTTTTGAGATTTGTTGGGTCCGTTTATTTGTCCATTTACTGAATATCTCAATCTCTTGGTGGTCAGTGTTTTTAATTCTCTGGATGTTCTAGGTGTTAGTCCTGTTGAATACGCATCGAGCAAAGATATTTTCCTGATTCTGTGAACTTGTCTCTTCTCTTGGTTAGTCATTTTCTTTGCTATAAAGTTTTCTTATTTCACACAATCACACTTGCCAGTTTTGGATGTAGTTTCTGAGCTATTGGAATCTTTTTCAGAAAATCATGCCTATGTCCCTGTCTTAAAGTCTCCTCCAGTAGTTTGAAGCCCTTCACTAAGCTCTTGGGTCCACTGTGAGTTGATTTCTGCACATGGTGAGAGATGGGGCTCTAATGCAGATACACCACCCTTCACAGGCTGGCTCTTCTCCTGGAGATGTGTTTGGCACCTTGCTGAGAACCAGGAGGCTGTGTTTGTGCTGTTTTGCTTCTGGAAGCTCACTCCCCCCTGCACTCTTCTGTGTTTGGCTGTCTTTGAGTACTAAGAGTACTAAGTTTTGAGTACTAAGCTGTTCTCTAGTGGTTCTCTAGTGTTTGCTTTGCGTCTTGGGGTGATGGTTTGAATTAGTTGTTTGCTCTGCTCACAGTTGTTTTAGCTGTTAGGGAATTTTAAGATTTTTTTTTTTTCATTTTAGGTCTGTAAGAAATGCAACTGTTTTGATGGGGACTGTACTGAGTCTGTAGATTGTTTTCAGTGACAGTCTCATTTTGGTAGTATTGATCCACTAAGCCATGGACAGCAGCTTTCCTTTCATCGTGTCCTCTCTTCAGTGATTTATGATCTTCAGTGTACAAGTTTTTATCACTTTGGTTAAGCTTATGACAAAGCAATTTTTTTTCTTTATGAGATGCTTGCAATTGCAATTGTCTTCCTGATTTCTTTCTCAGCAACTTCATTGTTAGATGAATATCTAGGTATAGCCAAGCATGGTAGTATACCTTGCAGTCCCAGCACTCAGACAAAGAGGCAGGGGGATTGTTACAAGTCTGTAAGCCAGCCAGGTCTCCATGGTGAGTTCCAAGGGATACACAGTGAGACCAAGTAGTTCGTTGGTATTAGCAAACAAGAATGAAAAGACCTATGTAAGAAACAAAACTGAGTTTCCTACTCTGTTTGAAGTAGACAAGCGACGTTTCTCAGCCCAGGGAGAAGAGCCAGTGTGACATCCTGGTGTGGCCTTTTTACTGGGAGGAGACAATAGCAGAGAAACATGAAAGGAACAACCAACATGCATTTGAAGGTAGCTGAGAGACATGTTTGTGAACTCCCAGCCCTGTGAAATCAGACAGCCATCCAGAAGCAGCCTGAGAGACAAACATGAGCAAGAGAGCGTCACCATTGCCATAGATGTGACCCATGGAGTCCCGAGAAAAGCCCAGTCACCACGGAAAGGAAAGAAAACAAAATACGCAAAGGCCCACAATGTCAAACTCTCCACGGCTATACTTAACATGGAAAAATAAGCAACCTAGGTACTCAACAGTAGGAATGGGATAAACACACACACACACACACACACACACAACTGCCTATAAGTCTGAAAACCATGCATGGTCAGAGAGGAGAGGGCCAGGTATGTGTGTGTGTGTATATATATATATATATATATATATATATATTCATTTAGTATGCTACCTTTTGATATAAAATTATGTCAGAAGTAGGAATATATAAATGCATATCTTATATTCCCATGAAATAAAACAGTAAAAGAATAAACAAAAAAAACAATAAAAAAATTATCACCTACAGGACTGGAGGGAAACAGGAGAGATGGGGTCAAGGCTAAAACAGCTCAATGTGTGTTGTGTATGTTGTTCTAATTTTTAACCAAGGAAAATGTACTCAACATATGAATTTAGGAAAACAAAGTAGAGCTAATGCACAGCCATGTGTCTGCTGTGAGGGACTTAAGAAGCTCGTGTGTTTCCAGGGAGGAACAGGTGAGGGCAGAGAAAGCTCTTACCTGTAAGATATAGACCTTAAAAAGGAAGAGATGGGGTCAGAGTTTACAGGTGAGGGACAAAGGGGGCTTTCCTCTCTCCCTTGGCCATGTCCCTATCTTTCTCAGTCCCCCACAGTCCTTATTCTGCCCTTCCCTCAACCTTCTGAGCTGTTTCCACTGTGGGCCATGCTACTACCCTACCTTCCCATGTTAGACACACATTGGTGTTCTCTCTCTCTCTCTCTCTCTCTCTCTCTCTCTCTCTCTCTCTCTCTCTCTCCATCTATCTCTATCTCTCTCTCTCTTTCTCTCTCCCTCCTCCTCTTTCTTCTTCAGGTTATCTAGCCGGGCCTTAAACTGTGGCTCTTCCTGCACCCCTGTTTTTTCCCATGCATCGAGCCTGACATCTTTCACCTAGTGTGTGGCAATCATCTTAGCAGCGATTTACCACCTGGACAGGACCCTGCACATTGGAGAGTTCTCGTTTCTGTCAGGCTCTGCCATTGCACTTGCATTCCATTAAAACTCAGGCAGAAGTCACAGAAAGCTTGACTTGTGCTCTTTCTCCCACCTAGAGTCACCATGAACTGGATAAAGGGGTTGCCAGACTCTTGTTGTTCATTATCCTACAAGGAAGAGCAAACAACAGAGAGCCACCTTAGAAGTGAAATTTTAGCAACTGAGTCAGGAAGGCTGTAGAGAAAGAGTTTGATTCAAACACAGGAGGTTAAATGAATGTTGATCAAGTTAGAAGTAGGGAAGTGGTAATTCCCCATTGCAGGGGTATTGCTTAGAGAGAAGAGAGGGCAGAGATGGGGAGAAAGAGGACCATGGAAGGGGCTTTCTTTCTTTCTTCAAAGGAGGAAAACCAGAAATGGACCTAGCACTTTGTTGTATGAACAGAACATAAGGGAGAAGGCCAGGATGCCAGAGTACATACCCACTCCTGCCTACATGGTTTGGGGCAGAAAATTTAGCCTCACATGCCTTTTTCTACTCTGAAATTCTATGCTATTAGTATCTTTCTTCAGATAAGTTAAATGAGATGGTATAGGAACAGCATTTGAGAAGTTCTGAGCACAGAGTGAACACACAGTCACTACTAGGTCCTGTTTCACTTTGAATCATGGTCTCTACTATAACAATGTGACAGTCCAGTATATAGCTGATCTGCTTTAAAGAAGATATAGACTATACCTTGTAGATCCATTACTCAAGTTAATTTATTATCCAGCTGTGGTACCATAGACAGAGAATGAAATAAAGCACCCTTTAGTGTTCTGCTGCCATGATGAAATATCCTGACAAAAAACCACTTAGGAACGAGTTTGTTTCAGCTCACAGTTCTGAGTTATAGTCAGTCCATCACTGGGAGGAAGGTAAGACAAGAACTTCAAACAACTAGTCACAGCACATCCACAATCAAGAACAGAAAGAAATTAATGCAGTCTTGTTAACTTGCTTGCCTGCTGTGCTCAGCTTGACTAATACATTCTTAGTGAGTTTGGGGACCCCTGCCTAGGGAATGGTGTCACTCACAGTGGGCTGGATCTTCCTTCCTACACCAACTAACTAAATTAAGACAATCCTCCAAGACATGACCAGAGGCTAACCTGATGGAGATAATCCCTCACTGAGATTCTCTTCCTAGGTGATTCTAGGATATGTCAAATTGACAAAGCCAACCATGACAATTAGTTAGGTGATGGGAATATATTGAGACTGCCTAAGGAAAACTAGGAAGAGAGAATGAGAGGACAAGCTGGTTTAGACATGCCTGAGATCTCCTTGTCAGTGACCATAATGAACAGCCACCTACCTGATCTTTTAGGATTTGATTTGTAACCTGCAATGCTCACTGGAATCACCAATGGCATTAGGAAAAAAATTCAACCTTGTCTGAGATGTTAGAATCAGAATCTGTGGGACCTAGGTGTGTATCTGTGTGTGTGTGTGTGTGTGTGTGTGTGTGTGTGTGTGTGTGTCTGTGTGTGTCTGTGTGTGTCTGTGTGTGTCTGTGTGTGTCTGTGTGTCTGTGTGTGTATGTCTTCAAAGCCAATTTTAACACAAAGCCATGGCTGTGCTTGCTGATGAGCTATGAAATTCCAATTTTGTGGCTTCTCTCAAGCTGTTAATATCAAACAATAAGAATAAATTAAATTTCCATCAGACTTATCATTGTAATTATTTCGATAACTCATTTCATTTGGACTCTACCACAGCCATCCTTTGTTCTGCCAAGTAGACAGAGAAAGGTGACTGTGTCATTCTGGACCTAGACCCAGATTTTCATGTAAAGATTTCTACCTTATATGGTCACTTGTTCACTAAACAGAAATATGTGCCGAGATGATTCCAAACAAAACCAGATGGCCACGCAATCTAGAGCAATGTGGATTTCAGTCTACGGGCAGATACCATAGCACATCTGTAATCACGTAAGCCTTCCATGTCTAGTGTTGGACATGAGAGGAGCCGTACAGTAAATGCCTCTATTCTTTTATTCACTTACCACAACAATATTGAGATGCATCCATGTGAGGCATGAAGTCTGTCCTTTCTTTATTCTGGAGATGTTTGTGTGTGTGTGTGTGTGTGTGTGTGTGTGTGTGTGTGTGTAGGAATAATTTTTAGTGTGTGTGTGTGTGCTTCCAATTTGGCACTTTTACAAAAACATTTGAATATGCACATACAAGCCTTTATATAGCTATATATTTTTATTTCCCTTGTCAAGGAGAGAAACAGCTGCATCAGGTGAGAGGCATGTGCCATGTGTTTAACTCTCTATGAAATCACATTGTTATCCTCTTGCAAAGTGATGGCAGTATGTAGTAGTATCACTGGATTATAATTTCCACGTCTCTGATGACTAAGGATGCCACTATTGTGTGGAACTGAAGAAGTCTCCTGAGGCCTGTGTACTAAAGGTGCCCAGTTCAGGATGCTATAGGAATCTGGCAGAAATTTAAGAGTTGGGGCCTAATATGAGGTTTTAGGTCACCAGGGGTCATGCTCTTTAAGGGAATTGTGGAACACTGGCCTCTTCCTCTTTCCTCTTGTCTAGCATTTACTGTATTGTAAACAGGCCTCCTCCTACACACACTCCCTCTGTGACATGCTCTGTTACTATGAAGCAGAAGCCATGAGGCCTGTTTATTACATACTGTTATTATCTACTTTTCTGTTGATGTGATAAAAATACTATGGCCAAGGCAATTTAAAGAAAAAGGAGTTTATTTGGTTTACAGTTCTAGTGAGTAAGAGCACATTATGACATGAGCGGAAAGCTGAAAGATCACATCTTGAATCATAAGCATGAAGCAGAGACAGCCAACTAGAAGGAGCTGGATTCTTTCAACCTTCAAAGCCCACTTCCTGTGAAATACTCCATCCAACAAGGCCACACCTCCGAAACCTTCCCAAACAGCACCACCAACAGGACCAAGTTGGTGGTACACCTAAGTCTATGGGGAAACATTTTTATTCAAACTATTTCACATATCAAAACTTCCAAAACTGTGAGCCAAAATACATTTATTTTTTTTTTTAGGTTAATGGCATAGTGCCTCAGATAGTCCATTGTAGTACACTATTCTGTAATAGTAACTGAAAGCTGACCTACAGATGTTTTCGTGTATATTTTCATGTACCTATAAGTCAGTTGTGTATCTTCCCATTAGGAGTGTCTAATCACATTGCTTTTCTATTCTTCGGTTTGGCACTTCTATTCCTGAGTAGTCACCTCCCTGTGTGCATTTTAAACTCAAGCACCTGTAGATGTTCATAATGCCTACCTTCTCTCCTATGTTTTGTTTTATTTGTTCATTTTTAATGGTCTTTTATCAAGATGGTTGATCTACTTCTGTGTTTATCAGTTTCTATGTCCTATGAAAAACTCTCCTAACCTAAAGCCACAAAAATATTTTCCTATCTTCTCATAAACAAATGTGTAGTCAGGGAGCTGGAGGGGTGGCCCAGCAGTTATGAGCACTTGCTGCTCTTGCAGAGGACCCAAGTCAGGTTTCTACCATGTACTTGGTAGTTCACAACCATCTGTAATTCAGATTCCAGGAAATCTAGCATCTTCTCTGGCTCTGGGGACACCAGTCGTGCACATGGTACACATACACACATAAGGACAAACACTCATATACCTATAATAAAAATAAATGTTTACAAAGAAAAAGCTGTATAGCCTAATCCTTTACATTCCTAAGTCCACATTAATTTAATGTTTACTGTATAATATAAAGAACAAATTTATGATCATCTTTTTGTTATGAAAGCCAGTTTCTCTTTCCCTCTCATGGAAAACACTCTTCTTTTCCCCGACTAAATTGCTTTCATACCTTTGTCGAAAATCCAATTTAACTGCATTTGTGCAGTCTGCTTCTTGAGTCTGTTCTCTTCCATCTATCCATTTCCTCTTGCTAACAGTACAGCTTTGATCACTACATCTTCTTCATAAGTCAAGAAGTTGGTATAATTTTGTCGGTGTTTTCCCTTTTGCATTAGCAATCCTACATCATTTGCACGTCCATATCAATCAATCAATTGATGACTCTTTATATTCTTAAGTCAGCCTTGAAGTCTTACCTATTTCAAAGAATGTGCTCATCTACATTGCTGAATTTATTAGAAAATCGTTAAAAATATTCACTTACTGTCTGTGCCTTAAAGAATGATTGAAGAGGACACGTGTATACACATTAACAGTGAAACAAAGTAGAGTGGGAAATTCATCCCATAATCTAGACTTAGCTGAGACCCCAGAAAAGAATCTCTTAGGAACTCAGGAGCAGTGGGAGAACCTCACATCGAATGTCAACAAATTCCTCGGTTCTCTCGTAGTTCTTGCCTCTTGCTTGTGCCACCCAAAGTGTAGCCCAGCTCAGGAGTGCCCATCTGAGGACTGCACAGTCCCCTCCCCAGACTTTGCTTTTCATTTCTTCTACCTCTCCATCCCTGAATAACAATCTCTGCTTCTTCCACCCAAGGTACACTTTCTGCACAAGCACCACCCTTCTTGAGTGTCAGATGTAAAATGCCGATGGAAGGAAAGGGAGAGAGAGTACAAGCTGTGAGCTTCTCTCAAGTTGTGTGTTTTCTCCTCTGGAGCCCGAAACTCCAAAAGCAGAAAACAGCAAGCATGTGCACTACCTAATTTTATTGTTATTTTTTATACCAGGAAGGTATGTCACAACCCATGACTCTACCATGTCTGGAGCCCATCACTAAGCTTTTGAGAAAATGCCTATGTGATGAAGGCTACTCTTAGAAACTTCTGGCTAAGTAACTTGAAACTCCATTATTGAAATTTGTGTATGGACAGACACATCCTCTGCACGGAACAGTTGGGAAGCAATAGTCACAGTGTCTTTTGGAAAGCTCTCTCTGGATGTCGAGGGGGCACAGAAAGGGGCTCAGTACACTGGCATGTGCTGATACACACAAGATAGGAAGCTCGAAGTGCCTCTGAGGGCACATACAGACGGTGCAGTTTTTATCAATATGGATTGATGTATGTTTTAGAAAATTGCTTCAAAATGTTTTTTCCCAATATGAAGAATGTGACATACATAATTCCCCAAATATCCTTTTTGTAAACTTTAATATATCTTACAAATTGTATTTTCTCTGGATATCATCGTAGCTCCATTTTTTCATTAGGTTCCAGAAACTCGAGCAAGTCTGCTTTCACTGCACAGACATTAAATGGCACGTCAAGATAACAGAACTGTTATCTATGCCAGGGAAAGTAATTTGGAAACAAAAACTGCCCTAGGAATAAAAAGTAAATGAAAGTGAGCAGGAGGCAGGCAAGAGCCATGGATGCTCTTGACTTCAGTGAGCAAAGGGAAACACACATGTGCATCTGCTGACTGTGTTGTCAGCAAATCTACTGTGTTCTCTGCCTCTTTCACACTGTGTTCTTTTCACCTGGGTGAAGAAAATTGTTTTTTTTTTTCCTGAATGAGAGAAGTTCAATCATCTCCCAAAATGACCCCAGGACATGGCTCAGTAGGCAAAAGTACTTGCCACCAAGCCTAATGACCTGAGTTTGATCCCTGGGACCGAGTTAGAAGCCAGATAGAACCAATTTCCTCTAGGTGTTATTTGAACTCCATACTTGAGCTGACACACACACACACACACACACACACACTCAAACTAAATACATAAATATAAATCATTTAAAAATAAAGCTTTCTCATCTGGCTGGCTGGACACTGGGGGCATTGTTCCACTGTTTAGATGGATGTCAGGGGTTCAGTGAAGGAGGGCAGACAGGAGAGGATGGTGGGAGTGAATATGAGCAAAGTACACGCATGAAAAGTCATGATGAAACCCCCTATTTTGTACACTGACTGGAAATTTTGAATTTTAAAAAGAAGTTATTTATTTTGAATCAAAAAGCAAACTTGATAACTTTAAGATATCTTTATCTCTCAACACTGAGACCCCAGACCCAGGGAGTGCTTAAGGATCACCGATAGATTTATTTATTTATTTCTGTCTTGATTTCTTTTCTTATGAAATTCTTCTCAAGAAATGGGTTTTCAGACCTGTTGTCCATGGACAGGTCCCCTGTCACATTGCTAGAATCACACAGGACCCCAAGGAGGTTTTGTCTGTGTAGATTAGACCTTCCAATGTGTACCATATTTGTAATTAAAACTAAGAAAATATTTAGGTGCAAATCACTTAAAATAACAAAACTAATCCAACAGCAGTAATAATAACACTAATGATAGGCCTATATATGATAAGATAAAGAATATATTTTTGTGAAAAGAAACTGTTTTTCTAAATGAAAACAAAACAAGAAAA
>NW_021621022.1:5713011-5755993 GCF_004785775.1 Grammomys surdaster
TTTAATAACAAAGGTTTTTCATTTTTAAAAATAAAAAAGTAAGCAGGAACGCTTTGAACACACTTAGGATCTTTAGCAATATTTATATAGCACCAGTACAAATAAATAGTGTGGATCCAGTGCTTGCTAGGATCAATTCTGATTGTTTCTGTTCTTCAAATGTTCTACCTCTCCTTGAATAAAACTGAACAACTATCTACAAAAGTATCCCAGATCTTAAGACTAGCTACGATTTTCTCCCAAAGTTGCCTTGAATCCTCTAAGCATTTAAAACTACATTTTTTTTTCTCACTATTGGTAGGCAACTGGGCTCTTCCTCTGTGTTCAGCCAGGCTTCTCGGGGAACTTTCCAATCTGGGGGTCATGGCAGTGAATCAAAGTAAGTTTGCTAATTCAGTCTAATAATTTTCCGCTTTCTAATTGCAGTTTTTTTTGTTTTTTTTTTTTTTTACTTTCTGTATTTTAAGTTTTCGGTCTCTTCCAGGCTGCTTAGTCTAATGGTCAGTTTGGCTCTCTATTGGGTCTTCCCTGGCTATGCCCGGAGCATCTAACGTTCTATGGGATCCAACTGTGGCTTCTCACACAAGGCCGTCATTGTTGGTGTCTATAAATTGCCTGCCATTCCAGTTTTATTTTTAAATGATTCACTGAAGGGCTCTTTTTAATTTGTGAGTCCAAATATGTATGTATAGTGTATGTATGTGTGTGTGTACATGTGAATATGTGTGCATGTGTGTGTTGGTATGCACATGCCACAGTATGGCTGTAAAGGTGAAAGCACAACCTTCATGAGTTAGTTCTCTCCTTCCACCCTGTGGGTCCTGAGATTGAACTCATGTTGTCAGGCTTGGTGGCAAGCCCCTGTACCACTGAGCCATCTTGTCTGGCCCATGTCATTACAACTGTTATTTTTTCAGCTGGAAAAAAATTAGTAGCTATTTCATTTGATGTATATTTTAGAAAATGACTTTTGAGGACAGATTTCACTTTTTCTAATAAATTTTTTGTTATATCTACATGACTTGCTATCATTTGGTATGTAAAATTTGACAGCTGTAGCTCCTTACTTAGTAAGTGTACTATTTCTCAGTTTGGAAAACCCATTTGTTGGTGTAAAAACTTAGGAGCCTTGCACTGAGTGCCTCCTTATTGTCCCTCACTGGGACTACAAATATTTCTCATTCCTGGCACAAGTAGATATAGGTATGCTTTCTCCAAAGAAAAACGTAGAAATGTGGGCTCAAACACTTAGAAAAATGTATGTCATTTGATTCATAAGTTCTTTTCTAAGAATGTATCTTGTGAATATATTCCAAAAATGCCCTTCCAAATCCAGCCACAAAAATAAAAACCAAAAACCACAACAATGAAGAAAAAATTTATTTCTTGGTTGTTTATAATGTACAGAATTTGCAAAGAAGCAAACATATTAACAAGAGTAAATAAATTTCCGTTTACTCATTTGAGAAACACTATAATGTCATGAAAAAATTGTTTTCTGAAACAAAAATAAAATAGAATGTCTGTGGTTTTTAAATGAAGAAAGGCTTGTCACAAAAGCACGTGATAGAAATACTATCCCAGTGTTTATGGCATGTTCTTGTTACCAGAATTAAACTCTGGGTGTCACAACTAGGCCAGTGCTCTGGGGATGAGTGTGGAGAGCAAAGACTGGTGTGATGTCTTGAGAAGATAGATGGTCTGTCACCTTAAAGCTCCACCCCAAGACCTCAGAGGCACAGGAGGAAAATAGGAAACAGGCAATACTGTGCCATTCAGGGTCTTCCTCCTTAAGGAAAGGGCATGGTTGTTTCTCTACTTCCTTGAAAAACTCTGTACTTTTTTGTAAGTTAGACCTTATGTCCATTAACAGACCCAAAGCCCAGACTATTTCAAAAGTCTTCAGATGTCCTGGGCAAAGGTAAATAAAGATTTAACTGTGCTCATCTTAACCCCTAAGGTGGGACTTCTTAGCATTTCAAATTCTTAGCAAAGGGGCTGTGGAGAGGCAGCCAAGGTGTGGAAGGACTAGAGGAAGGGAAGTGAAGGACAGCTCTGGGGAGGACCCCTTCCATCTGTATTTCTAGACTATGGCATCATGATTGACTTTAGTTGGTGGGGTGCATGTCTGCACATGCACACTCACACATGTGAGTACGTGAGAATCCACTGCATAAAATTGGCACACCAATGATGAATTAATTTAACGGCTTGTACATATTTGGCATTTGCAACTCAAGCACAGCCATTTTTAAGCACAGCTACAGTAACCGCTTTCAGATGGTTTTGGTGCCTGGATACAGGCAAACTTATTCTTAAAGGAAAGCCACTGTACATTACTATATGAGGAATTTCTAGAAGTGTTTTAATCATTGCCTCAATTTGCTTTGCTTTTGCGGTCTAAGTCAAGACCTGATTTTTGCCTGGATTCATCCACAGGCATCCATACCACATAGCAAGGAGAGTGTGGGCTACACACAGAGACCCTCAGCAAGTGTGCTGTTGAGGCTACACAGCAGGGCCAAAGCCAAGCAGCATACACCTAAACTCAGTTCGTTCTTACTGGTTATTTGTCCTTTGAGAAATTACAGGATATCTCTGTCTTCTTTTCCTGATCTGTAAAATGGGGGGAAACCATATGCAGCTTCTAGGGTTGAGATGAAGCAACTTATTAAGTAACACAGAGTAAGAACCCAGCACAAATGTGTTAGAATACCCGATGAATCACACTGTCAAAGTTGCTGTCAGAAGACACCACCATGACTCAAAATGCTGAAGAACTCCTACAGGTGTTTGAAAACTTTGAAGAACTTAAAATAATTTATTTCTAACTCTTAAAAGCCTTTTCATCTAAAAAAAAAAAAGGAGAAGAAAAAGAGGAGGAGGAGGAGGAGGAAGAGGAGGAGGAGGAGGAGGAAAATGATAAATATGGTAGGTGGCACAAAGGAATGCCTGTAATCCTAGCATTGTGGAGACTGAAGCAGAAAGATTGCAAGGTCAAGTCCAGTCTGAGCTACCTAGCATGACCCTCAAAAAGAGACAGAGAAACAGACGAAAATGGGTGCATATATGGAAGCCTGATAGACCAAAATAGATGACAGACAGACAATAGGTTGATAGAGCGACAAGTAGATAATAGGCATATGATAGACAGACATAAAAATGATATATTGATAAAGAAAGCTAAGTAGATGATATACTCGTGGATGATAGATAGATGATAAATAGATGATAGACAGATGATATATAGAGGTAGATGGAAGATGGATAGATAGATAGATAGAGACAAACAAACTATCTATACTTCTTTGTATTATATCATCTTGAACTTCATCCAGTGCTTTATTTGAAATGCTAGAACATCCTTTCTGACTCACTCCTGCTTCTTTTTAAGTACATTTTACTAACAAAATTTTATAAGAGGTTTTCTACAGAACCTAGTGTGCACGGTTGACCCAATGTCCAAACATGTCTGTCCTGAACACATAATTATCCACATTTGGTGGTTATTATTCACTCTTAATGATCAGAATTGTATAAAATTCTGCTTTCTAAAAAGAAATAGTACAATGGGGGCGTGTGATTAATTTTCTTGTCTTCTCAGGTAACTGTCTTACTTCTGAGCTCACACTGCTGTAACATTGTGTACCCGTTCACCAGAAAGTCAGAGAAACAGAGGCAGACTGCATAGATCACATAATCTAGAAAGTAAAATATAATCGAACACTAAGTTGGATTTGCATCTTAGTGCAACCAGATACTTCAGTTATGAATTAAACTCCCTAAGCTTCCATTTTCTCACCTATAAAATGGATTTGCCAGTGTGCTTACATAGGGTTGTCAGTAGAATTAAAAGGGATAAGATTTACAAAATATTTTACATGTTGTCACACATTAAAAGTCCCAGTGAAGAGCTGGGAAGATGCCTCAGTTAGTAAAGTACTTTCTGTGAAAGCAGGAGGACCTGAGTTCAAATCCCGACACCCAGCTGAAAATTGGGTCTAATTGTACTCACCTGTAATCTCGGTGTAGGAGCAAAGATAGGTGGATCATGGATCATTGACTGCCCTGGGGGAGGTCTTGTTAGGTGCAAGACCCTAGCTCAAAAATTAAAATAGAGTGCAGTAGAGAAAGATGAACGATGCCTACCTCTGACTTACACACACATGTACACACAGAGACACATATGTACATGCACACACATGCTCACCTAAATACATGTTTTATTCATGAGTAAACATTTATTAAGCATCTATAATGTGCCAAGCACAATCCCTTTCTTAATAAAACATAGAAAGAAAAAGACAGTCAAGAAGTCGTCACACATGATTTTTTCTGTCAGAGAAGAGCAAATGTACTGAATGCTGTGATGGGAAAGTCCAGGCTGATTTTCCAATGTTTAAGGGATAATTCCTCCTAGACTGCAGTCTGGCGCATGCAGATGGGTACAGCAGACCAGAGAGCCTTTTCCTAAAGAAGTGGAGTTTAAGCTAAGACCGAAGCAGCAAATGGGAGCTTACATCATAAAGATGATGGAGATGCAGAGAATACCCCACGTAAGACAAGCAGCAGGTCCTAACATAAGGTCCTAAGAAAAAGAAGCAGTTCATGAATCAGGATATCCAGAGCAAGGTCAGAACATGGTGGGAAGGAGCAAGAAGCAACATAAGATCATGTGTCCTAGGGGACCATGTTAAGGATTCCAGATTTCATCTCAGAGTCTAGGAAGGTGTTTATGGCATATTAGCAGAAATGTCAACAAACTGGAATTGCAGACACAAACATGCAGAAGTCCTATGAGAATGCTATTGTAGGTGACAAATTTTGTGATTCGGCTTGGACAATGGCAATGGATGACAGGAAGAACTTGAGCAACATTAGGCATGGGGATGGCCGGAAGATGTCAGAAGTGATTTCTGTTGCAGCTTTTTGTTCACTGTGACAAACACCTAGATAAATGAAGAGCTTGCTCTGCTTCATGGCTTCACAGGTGTTAGTCCACTGTGTCAGGAAAAGACAAGTAGAGTGTTCACTCACAACATCCAAGAAAGAGGGCTAACTGGCCTTCTCCTTTCTCTCCTCTTACTCCATCCAGACCCCCAGCCCATAGCTGTACCACTCACATTCAGAGCAGGTCTTTCCTTTTTGACTAATCTGTAGGAACATCCTCTCAGGCATGAACATGTGGCACCCCATCTCCCAGGTGCTTCTAAACCTAATCAAGTCGAAAATCAAAATCAGCCATCACTATGCTCTACTTTTTGTGACCAAAGAGCAATTGCTATCGTTCACTTATAAAACAGGAAGCCCTAGAAGACGAGCAGAGCCACATGAGCTGCTTTGGACTTTACTGCTGTACAAGCTCCTAGGAGACATCAAAGAGGAAACGTGTATAAAGTTGTGAGTTCACACTGAGGACCCGGCCACACACTTGATAGCTAAATGCCACCTACAGATACTCATCTCAAAAGTGTCCATTTTTCTCAAGTAGATTTCCTGAAAGATCCCAAATACTACAAAGGAATTTCTACCATTTCGAATGAAAGTTTTAGCATGTTAATTAACAGGAAGCATTATGAACCAGGAATCTGAAAATTAGAGCGTTTGCCTGGTCCTTACTTTCGTGGATGGTCGCATCCTTTCCTATTTGTAGCCCAGACAACTTGGCTCTTCACCTTATAGGTTTATAAAAAGTGATATAGATAGTGAATAGTGAGTGGATAGTGAACAATGATGTGGATAGTGAATAGTGATGTGGATAGTGAATAGTGATGTGGATAGTGAATAGCGATGTGGATAGTGAACAGTGATGTGGATAGTGAATAGTGATGTGGATAGTGAATAGTGATGTGGATAGTGAACAGTGATGTGGATGGTGAATAGTGATGTGGATAGTGGATAGTGATGTGGATAGTGAACAGTGATGTGGATAGTGAATAGTGATGTGGGTAGTGAATAGTGATGTGGGTAGTGAATAGTGATGTGGGTAGTGAATAGTGATATGGATAGTGAATAGTGATGTGGATAGTGAATAGTGATGTGGGTAGTGAATAGTGATGTGGGTAGTGAATAGTGATGTGGGTAGTGAACAGTGATCTGGATAGTGAATAGTGATGTGGGTAGTGAATAGTGATGTGGATAGTGAATAGTGATGTGGGTAGTGAATAGTGATGTGGATAGTGAACAGTGATGTGGTTGGTGAATAGTGATGTGGGTAGTGAACAGTGATGTGGGTAGTGAATAGTGATGTGGATAGTGAATAGTGATGTGAGTAGTGAATAGTGATATGGACAGTGAATAACTTCAATATCATTTAGAGAAAATTGTAATTTGTGAAGATTTCTAAATTCCTTAAAATATTTAAGCAAATGAGCCAAGCTAAGTAACTTGTCAGAGCAAACAATACACACATATCATTTTATACATTCATTCCATATTCCTCCAGTGGACAATTTCTTTGTTACAATATAAAAAAAGAAATCAAGACATTCAAAATATCCAACTTAGAGCCAGGTGTGGCACTGCATGCATTTAATCCCAGGACTAAGCGGTCAGAGACAGGAGGATCTCTGAGTTCAAGGCCAGCCTAGTCTACAAAGTGAAGTTCCAAGACAGCCAGGGCTACACAGAGAAACCCTGTCTTGAAAATACCAAACAACCAATTGCTCTCCCTCAGCACTGTTTGTTTCTCAAGAAGTTCTAAGGCCTCAGGGTTAAGAGGCTTCATAAAGTATACTGTTTTACTAACTTGTTTTATTACTTCTTTGAGACTTTCATAAAACATGTTTTGATGATATTTAACACCCTCTCCTAACTCTTCTCAGATCCACCCCATTTTTAATCCTTCAAAATCAATTTGTGCTGCCAAAATATTCTTGGATATGTGGTCTTCCACTGTAGAATGATCAACTTACCAAGGACTACACTCTCATGGCTTGTTAATTAATATTTTAATATTTATATTTTTTCTTTGAAAATTTCGTGCATTTATGCAATGCATTTTTATCATATCTATCCACCATTACTGCCCTTCAGGCTCCAGCTTTTCCTGGTGCCCCCAACCCCCGCCAATTTCATATAGTCCTTTTTCCCCCAGTAAGATGCTCTACAATGAGTAAGATTCTGGTCATGTGATTTCAAGCAATGCCCTAATGGGAATAGGTATCAGGTGACATGTCAGGCAGGAATCACAGAATTGGAGAATAATCTTTTCTGACAAACATGACTGCCCTTAATAACAGAAAAATGACACCCTGAACTCAGAATTGGATCTTTCTCCTTAAATTTTTAATTAGTTTTATTTGTGTGTGTGTGTGTGTGTGTGTGTGTGTGTGTGTGTGTGTGCGCGCGCGCCTGCTTGTCTGTGTACACCAAACATACACAGGTGCACATGAAGGTCAGAGGAGGTATTGGATCCCTTGAAACTGGAGTTAGAGGTGTTCATGAGCTGCCTGATGTGGGTGAAGAGACTAGAACCCAGGTCCTCTCCCAGAGTAGCACACACTCTTAACCACTGAACCATCTCTCCAGCTCTACGGTTAGATCTTTCAAGGAGCCTTGAATGCCATGGCTGCTGTCTTAGATTTTTCCTTACCACTCTCCCTTTGAATCTTTCCTTCTATCTTCTGTCTTCCCTTCTAGCTTCTCTTTTCCTATCTTCTGGGTTTTACCAAACTTTCTGAGCCATTGTCAAAACTTCCACTGGAGCTGCTGGGCATTCTGAGTGATTACTATTCTTTGGCCTTAAGAAAACTTTTGCTGCATGTGTTTCTGTCTAGAAAATACATTTTTAGTCCATAATTGGACATATCAACAACTGTATACACCATTCATTCTACCCTTAAATGAATCACAGTGAATAAAAAGCACCACTTCTCCATTGACTTAACAAGCACACTTGTGTTCAAATCCAGATTGAATTTCCTATTCTTTTTGGATACTTGTGACTTTGGTGGAACACTGGGGGAAAAAACCTGTAACGAACTTGTTATCAAACAAAGTGGCTGTTTGGTTTCCTCGAATTTGTACTTCATCAGAGAGGAGTCACTGAGCTTAATTAATAAACAGAGAGAGATAATCAGAATTGGTTTTTCTCTCTTTCTCTAAATTTCCCTGGATATAGTGTGAAAAATAGGTTGGAAAGTGTGTAAGTTAGGTTTCTTTAGAGTAACAGAGCTTATAGAAGAAATATTATGTATGACCCACATATGGCTGCCTATGAACAGAAGGTCCAAGAATTTAATACCTGTTCATTCAGTCCACAAGGCTGGATGTCTCAGCTGGTCTTCAGCATATACTGGAATCCCAGAAGTAGTAAGCTCTAGCACCAGTGAAGGAATAGACTTACTAACAAAGAGATAACAAGCAGGTAAGAGCAAAAGCTTCCTTCTTCCGTGGAAGGCATGGCCCAGATTAGAGGTTGGTTTCCCCAGATCAAAACATCTGCATTAAAGGTGTGTCTTCCCACCTCAATAATCCGAATTAGTCGTGAATCTTCCCATTTCAAATTAAGTGAAAATCCCTTGGGTGTGGCCCTTCATTTTGAGGTTTTAGTTAATTCTGGATATAGCCAAGTTGACAACTAAGAACAGCTACCGCAGAAGAGGTAAGACCAACAACAGGGAACCAGTTAGAGGGCTGGCACATGGTCATAGCCAAAGGAGATGGTGGCCTGAGTAGAGACAGACAGTGAGAGGAGATTGAAAGTGGTCAGGACCCGTGAGCTGTCACAAAGGAGTTGCAAGAGTGAGTGGCTGTGGCAGCCAGCAGGTTTCTAGCTTGAGTCACTGAAGGGAAAGGGTGCCATTGACTGTATGTAGAAAAGAAGGAGCCATGGGGTCTATGGGAAACAATGAGTTGGGTTTAGTTTGTTAAGGGTGAAGCAGTTTGTAAGCATAGGGAGGAAGGTCTGATATTATTTGAGCACTGGAGACAGGAGCTTGAGATTCAGATCTAGTCTAGGGATGTGAGAATAATGGGTCAAAGAAAGCCAAGGAGTCTAAATCAATGACCTGCCCCAAATAGTCTTCTCCCTGAAAGTAAGTATCACACAGTTCACAGGAGAGACTGCAGAAGACTTCATTAAGTTTGAAGAGTTTAAAAAAAAAATGCCTCCATCAAGCAAAGCTGAACTCCTTAAATATTTCATTTACGATGAAGGACAATTCTCATTTACGATGCCCATCATCAAGACAGTACCATACACTACTGCTGTTTTAAAATTTCATTGCTCCAATCCCTTATAGTATTTTAAAACTGGCTAGCATCACTGTACTTAGAAGTCATATTACACATTCCAAAAGATGTCTTACATTTTTTTAAATGAGCTATTAAAACTCCTGGCTGTATCTACTCTGACAGTTAAAATACCCATATCAGGTAGAAGAAGTCAGGGACTACAGTATAGCCTAAGCCCAGGTTGGTTCTCTCTATGTCTGGAAAGAAGGTGGGTGGAGCCACAGACAATCCCAGCCCTGGCTCACCCTGGGATGTTGTGGGCAGGAGGGTGAGGTTGGCATGCAGGAGCCATGAATGAAAAGCAGTTATTCAGATTCTTACATACTGCTGGAAAGTGGCTCTTGAATCAGTGGACATGCCTATTGGTAACCTGGTACCCATCACAAAGCACATGGTACATAGTTTTCAGATAGGGAAATTGTCCAGAAAGCATTAAACAGCATCAAGAACCAATATCCTTTCGTGAGTGCCCCTGTTCACTTTTCACTACTCCAACATCAGCCAGCTCACCCATGACCTTGCTGGCAAAGACCAGGACTTAGACTTCACTTTGCCTTTCTGCTCGATGCAAAGGAACACAGTCCTGAAAAAGTCCCACACTTCCTCCTAGGCAGACCGATTTTGGTCATTTATGTCACTGCTTTGGATTGATGATATTTGGCTCCAGGCTCACGTCCACAAATATGGGTGGGGATGATGGCTATCACAACTGAAGTACAGGCTTTAGCTCTTCCTTCAGGACCCTGTAAAAGGCTTTTATAAGTACTGGAAGTAATAATTTTATGAAGTGCCTGCAACTTAACCGTATAAAATTGCTTGGGGAATGCTCTCATTTTCATGTAAACTTGAGCATCTTGAGGATCAGGAAGATACAGTTTTGGAATATGAGTTAAGATTCTCTCTTTCTCTTTCTCTTTCTCTCTCAGTGTATTTATAGTTCTGAGTCGAGAAGAAGGAATTTTATTCAAAATACCATTTTCTTCCATCAACAAGACCATCCATGTATCCACAAACATTCACTAAGCACTGTGCCCATTACCAAGACAGATACAAAGGTTCTCAAGTAGCATGTATCTTCAAAAACACTGAAGTCATAAAGATAAAGGACACCATTCCACAATATTGGCAAGAGCTTACATATGCTAAAAACTGTTGCTAGTGTTGGGGATATAGCAGCAGAATCAAAACTGAAATGGTCTGTCCTCTTAGGGACTAAAAAAATAAATAAGTGAATAAATAAATAAATAAATAAATAAATAAATAAATAAATAAAATGTAGATTGATTGATTGATTGATTGATTGATTGATTGATTGATCGATGAGGGGTGGTGGGTAGATGGATGATGGATGGATAGATAAACAGATAGATGACAGACGAAAGTAGAAGTGGATGCTAGAGAAGAAACTAATAACTACTTTGAAATGGTGGAAAGTGTGAGAAAGCAGGTTAGACTACAGGTGTAGAGGGGCTTATAGTTGAGTGGAACTTTGAAAATAAACAAAAGGAAATTTGAATAGGTTTATCTTTAAATATCTGTAGGAGGCAGGTCACTGAGAAGAGAATGGAGTGAAGAGCCACACCCACATCTCAGAGGCTGTAGTGGTCTCAGTGGATCAATGAAGAGACAGTAAAAGTCTGCCATGTCAAAGAGAAAGCCTGTGTGTTGGAAACTCACAACACATGTGCACAGGCATTGACTGGGCATGTTATAGACTCTGAGCTCCACAGACAGGACCTATGTGCCTGCCTCTGACCACCTCCTCTCCAGTTCCTACCACACTGCCTGACTCCGAGAAGTATTCTTTAAACAATAAAATGGAAAAGAAGATTGTATAGAAACGAGTGCAGGGTCTTGATGAAGGGTGTCAAATGACCAGATGTTATTTGATGATCTTGGACCTGGTCTTATGAGCAACAAAAAGACTCTGCGTGACCCATGTCATCAGGCAAATTCTTCTCATTTTGAAGGAGAAAATTGATGTTCTTGGTATTGTTGGCTGAGGAAACAGGACTTTTGAAAAACTCTGGTTTGGGCAACTTAGATGCATTTGGAGGAAATGTTCTAGATCTATAGGGCTAACCTGGGACAAGCTGAGAAGGCTGTGAAGTGTACTTCATCTTCCATTTGTTGTCTTCTTGCCTTTCCTAATCTGAGAGTAACAGTGGCTCTGTCTGTAAGAGAATAGCTAGTTATTCCATTCCACACTGGGCAGGCCCCCAGGGGCCCCAAGTTTGTCCTTCTGTTCAATTCGCACATTGTTTTCACTCACCATGTCCTCCCTTTAATACACCCTTTCTCATCTGTCTGCCATTTCCTAAAAGACCCAACATGCTTACTCTCTCAAAGAAGGGGCCACTTGTCTACACTTAAGCATACAATGAGAACTATACAGTTTCCAGTTTCAATTAGACAGGGGAAGGAATAGAAGAAATCCTTCCAGAAAGGCCCTCAAGTCACATCTGCTACTCCTGCTCCAAAGTTGGGCACTGTCATGGGACACAGGCTGAATGAGGTGCATCAGGCAAAAACTCAGCCTGTCCTCACTAGGCTGCCCAGGCTTAGCCATGTTTCCTATCAGCACAGAGCACTGTAAGATCCTAATAGAAACTGATGGCTTCTCCCCAAGAAAATGTAGAACGTATATACAAAGGCTTGGATTGAAGTTTGAAGGGAATATGTCTATGAGTCTTGAGTTATGAGCTTGAGTTCCTGTATAGGTTAACCCAGGCAGCACTCTTAGTGATGCCTGGCCACCACGCCATGTGAATATTCTGAAGAATTCTGGTAATTGAGAACTGTCCAAATGTGACCTGGATGGACCCCATGAGGTGCACAGTCAGGTCACTATGACACAGCCAAACCAGGAACCCAACACAGGCCATCTGGTAGACCCCAGGAGACTAAGAAGCTTGAGTCTGTTCTTACACTGTCATTCCTATGGCATTTCTCTAGGGTTTGATTGGATGAGGCAATTTTTCTCCCTGGTATTAAAGAGCCAACTGCTTTGGCCTGAATGTTACTTGGCACTAGAGCTCCTTGGCATGGCAAACTGGCCAATTGTTTCTCCTCTATGCTCATTGGATATGTACCAGGCCTACTACTGAGACCACTGGTTGAACAATAATCAACAATTAATGGTAATTTTCTCCCATGGTCACATAACATCAGATTCTCCTTTAGAGTCAGTCTTTTTTTTTTTTTTAAATCTAGTGTCATTTAAACTCTAATTTTTCAAAACACGATAATGAGAATATTCTGAAAAGCTTTCTGTACAGTACATTTTAACTTTAAATAATACAGGTATTAATTATACCAATTCCTTCTTCCTTCTTAAATGTGCCATACAATGGAAGCTGCTTGCACGGTCACTAACACTGCCCATGCTGCCCATCGTTGGATTGCTAAATAGCACATGAAGATTGGGGGTGGGCAAGGGTAAAGTGAAATAGGATCTGAGTCTGGTCTTGACCCCATTCACAGAAGGTACATTATAGAAGAGACACACAATTTGGGGAAACCGCTGCCTTGTTCAGTTTAATTGTCTTGATCTCTACAGAGCAGAGGGAGTCCTGCCAATCCTTGAAGCCTAGAAATTCTATGGCTATACTTCTCTGGAACTCACCACAACCTAGGGTCTCTTAAAGTTGTCATCAGGACCTCAAGCTTTCAGACAGCTAATGCAAAGCGCACATCCTGGGAGGCTAAAAGCTTTCTGATTCCATACTCTCAATACTCAGTCCCCCTGATTCAGGAAGGAACCGTTGAGCTAGAAAAGGAAGCCCTCTAAATATCAGCATTGGGTTGGAACGGAAGCACTCCATTTCTGCTCTCACTGACTTTGGGAGTAAGCAGACAGGCTTGTGGGAGCAAATTCACCTAAGGGAATCAGCACTTGTTCATCTTCCTGAGAGCACTGAAAGAAAACAGGGCTGTCACCTCATAGCTGAAACACATCTGTACTAGCCAAGTCTTTTCGTGTCTCCTTACCAACACACCGATGGAGCCCCAGGTCAAAAATGACAAGCTGAGTGTTCCTGATGATTAGGACTTTAAGTAAAAGGCCAGGAGGCTTCATCTTAATTTGCCAGTGTCGGTTTCTCCTTAGAATCTAGAAGCTTCTACAATGGAAGCAAGGATTCTGACTCTCCAAAGGTGAGAAGAATGTTTGTGTTGGCCTTAGGCCATGAGCACCTGCTCCACCTGCATCTAGCCAGCTGGTTTTAAAGTGGTCACAGGGTTTAGGTTAGAAAGAGTCCAAAAACCTGCAGCAACTAATAGTGTATGGAAATTGTCCTAGACCAAGGAGATGACACAGTAGGTAAAAGCCCTCATATCAGACCCTGGCAAACAAACAAGTTCAGTCACTGAATCTCACATTTAGCCAGATGTGTGTGGTAGTATTCATTTATAATCCTGACACCCCTACAGTGAGATGGGAGGCAGAGACAAGATCCAAAATCAACAGGTTAGCTGGCTTAGAACACATAGAACAGGGCAGAACAAACAACAGATCATCATCATCATCCCGCCTCAACAAGGAAGAAGAACAGAATCTACCATGGAAAGCATTTCCTCTGAGCTTCACAAATATGTTGTGGCATGGTCACATGCCACACAAACACACACACACATACACATATACACACACAGAGGAAGAGAGAGAGAGAGAGAGAGAGAGAGAGAGAGAGAGAGAGAGAGAGACCCCACTCTGAGAATGAATGGATAAATAAATTAATAAATAATGTTTTTTAAAGAAGAAGCTTCAAAGCATTGAAAAAGTTCCAAAACCCAAGAATTAAAATAGACAAATTTACATGTAAAAGGTGACCTGACCTAAAGATGTTCCAGGAACTAAGCTGATTGCTGTTGGATCTCTGGAGGCAAAGTCAGGACAGAGGTCACTGGGGGATGAATCACAACTATGGTGACAAAAGAAGCAAGCACCTCACACATAGGAGTTTCAGAAACCCTATTCTTCCTGTGAAGCATGACAAGAAATGTTGGGAAATTTGACGGCAAATGGTACAGAATGAGAGAGGCATGAGGGAGAAATGCCAACACAGATAACAACCAAAGACCAGAAAGAAAATGCACAGAAGAGGGAAGACAGTAGGAAGAAAGTACGAGGAGAGACGTGATGGGCTACAGAGGTTAGAAAAGAAAGCCAAATGTCACAGGGTAGCCATAAGCATAGAGAAAGCAAAGACACTCAGCCATCAGCCAATTACAGCTATCCTCAACCAGGTCAACCACTCAGTGGGAATAGCAGTTGACCTCCCAGGTCACTGTGCTGGGCTCTAGAACTCTGTGAGTGAACAAAAGCAAGGTCCTGATCCACCATACTGTCTGGGTCAGAGAACTGTGGTTTGTATTTGTTACTCTTCTGTCACTGTGACAGAATAAGAGACAGTAGCAATTTAAAGAAGAAAGTGTTTATTTTAGCTCATGGTTATAAAGAGTACAGTCTGTCATGGTGGGTAAATCAGGATGGCAGGAGTGTGAGGCCCCAAGTTTCAGTGCATCCACAGCCAGGAAGCAGAGAAGGATGGAGATTGGTGCTCTGTTCCCTTCATCCTTTTTATCCAGCCCAAGACCCCAACCCATGAAATGATGCCACCCATGTTATAAATCTCTCACAGACGTGACCAGAGATTTCTCTTCTAGGGGATTCTAGGACCTGTCAGGTTGACAATCAAATCACACCATCACACATCCTTAGCACAACTGGTTCCACCCTGGTGCTCCTGATAGATGGAAGCCCAGGGATAACCTTTTTCAGCTGTGCCCACACTTATAAAAGCATCATCAGTAACCTGGGAGAGACAGATCTGATACTAAAACTGAGTTTGGAAGAATACGTTTGGGGAGTCTAAACAAGACTGAGTCTGTGTGGGAAGGTTTGGGCAAGGAAGGATACAGTGTACTGAGGAACTTTGATGGGAACTAGCCTAATGCCCACTCCAAGCACTCTTCCTAAGACAGAAAAAGGAAGTGAAGAAAGAGCTGAGGACATGGCTAATAGTCATAGGAGAGCACAACCCCTTGCTATCTTTCCTCACCCACTGGGAAGTCACTGGTTGAAATCTATTCTGAATCCTCCCCTAAGCACAGCCCCTCAGTAGCTCCCCAGAGAGAATCACATGTGACCCCTCTAAAGTAAGAACTACACTCTATGCTAGGGAGGAGATCCAGCCACCTGCCTCCAGGGAAACCATCAGATGGGAGTGAGCAAGTCCGTACTAGGCTGAGACACATCTGGGTACTGTCACACACTTACTGGAATAAACCAAATAGGGCTATTTCTTTCTTTTTTTATTGGTTATTTTATTTATTGACATTTCAAATGTTATCCCCTTCACAAAACCTCTATCCTCTCCCCATTCCCTGCCTCTATGAGAGAGCTCCCCGACCTGCCCACCCACTCCTGCCTCAGCACCCTGACATTCCCCTATACTGGGGACTCAGGCCTCCACAGGACCAAGGGGCTCCCTTCCCAGTCATGCCCGATAAGACAATTCTCTGCTACATATGCAGCTAGAGCCGTGGGTACCCCCTGTGTACTCTTTGATTGGTAGTTTAGTCCCTGGGAGCTTTGAGGGGGACCAGTCTGGTTGGTTGATACTGTTGTTCTTCCTATGCAGCTGCAAATCCCTTCAGCTCCTTTAGTCCTTCCCCTAACTCCTCCACTGGGGTCGCTGTGCTCATTCCAATGATTGGCTGTAAGCATACGCATCTGTATTGGTCAGGCTCTGGCAGAGGCTCTCGGGAGACAGCTATACCAGGCTCCTGTCAGCAAGCACTTCTTGGCATCAGCAATAGTGTCTAAGTTTGGTGTCTGGAGATGGGATAGATTCCTAGGTGGGGTAGTCTCTGGGTAGCCTTCCCTTCAGTCTTTGCTCCACTCTTTGTCCCTGTACTTCCTTTTGACAGGAGAAATTCTGGATTAATATTTTTTGAGATGGGTGGGTGGCCCCATCCCTCAAATGGGAGCCATGCCTATCCACTGGATATGGTCTCTACAGGTTCTATCTCTCCTTTGTTGGGTATTTCGGCTAATGTCCTCCCTGTTGGATCCTGGGAACCGCTTGGGTCCCTGGCATATGTGACTTTCTAGTGGCTACCCTCAGTTCCCCCTCCTCTACTGCTACTCTCTTTCTTTCAAATTCCTGACTCTCTGTACTTCTCCCCCATCTCCTTCCATATCTGAACCAGCCACAAATGGGGCTGTTTATGGAAAGGTCTTTGGTCTGGAAGTATCCCCCACTCACTGTTTGAACAGCCAGTATTCAGAGATGTTCTTGGATTTTAAAAAAAAAAAGTCTCCCTAAAGAATTGAAGCTAGAGACTATCTTACATCCAAATCTTAATATGTTTCTTTTTAAAGCTAGCTCCTTTTCTTACCCTATATCTCAGCTACAGGAAAAACAAATGGGATGTTTTGAATGGTGGGTGTCAAAACAGAAGACCTGCATCTCTCCTGCTGACAGGGTGGACACAGCATGGAGACCACAGAAAGAGAGCACATGAAATTAGCCATGGATCAGCTAGACACAAGATTAAGGAAGTAGGGTTGGGGAGAAGAGAGGGGGTTCAGAAATTGAGGAGAGGAAGGGAAGGGTGAGATTTATGAATGCCAACCTGAACTCTAAGCAGAAACAGGATCCTTGAAGGAATCTCTCAAATCACTTTAATAGCTTCATGTTCAGAGGGCATATAGGCTGTGTTGATACTGCTGTCAGCTGAAAAGTCTTCAAATAAGGAAAATGCCTCCCCCTGTCCAGCTGATTTATTTGTAATGAAGTCTCCAGATGAGGTGGATTTTGCCATACTCAGTTCGTCTCTGCTTCCCTCAGTCATTAAGCCCAGGAAAAGGCAGAGGTTTGTAAAAATGAGTTGCCTTAATCACATTGCTGTCACCATGAGAGAGAAATATTGGCCAATATATAGGCATTGGAATGCAAAGTGAATTTTCCCCAAGAATTGACCGTATTTGCACAAAGCCACTCATCATGTTAACATAGACCACTTTCTCTGCTCTCAGATGAAGTCTGAAAAGCTTGAGTCTAGTTCAGCTTTTCCCTAACCACTCATCTCACTGATCATGTATGCCATTCTCTTTCCAAGAAGCATGTTAGTCTAAGAGATCCCAAGAGTCCATGAAATTAGACTTGAAATGTCAGGTCCCATCCCTGCCTGAGACTACCTGACATACATACATACATACATACATACATACATACATACATACATACTGTGCCACTGAACCATTATCCCCTCTTTTTATTTACATTTTTAGACATAGTTTAGCTTGAATAATAGATTGGTTAACAAACACATGACACTTTGGGAAACGACCTTGGTTGAGTTACTCAACATAATTAAGTGGCAGGGTGTTTGGGTTTGCTATTTTGTTTTGTTTTTTGTTACAATAGAAATGTTCGTATTAAGCCTGTAATCAGTTATGTGGGCATGTGCTTATGTGAAGGTGCACATATGTGTGTAGATGCATATGAGTGTGAAGAGCAGAGGACAACTTCACGTCTTGTTCCTGAGGCACTATCCACTTTGTGTAGGAATGGGAAACAAGTTCTCTCGCTGACCTAGAACGCACTAAGCAGGCACAGTTGGTTGACCAGAAAGCTTCAAGGATCTACCTCCTAGATCCTTCAACGTCTCTACCTCCTCAGTCCTGGGATGAGCATGTGCCACTACATCTGTAATTTTTTTCATCTGAGTTCTGGTGACCAAAATCAGATGCCAGGCAAGCATTTTACTGATTGAGCTATCTCCCCAGCCCAGAAGTCATATAACTCACACTATTATTAAGGATAGTTAAATTATATGCAAAAAGTTAATCACGCTGCCTAACTCAAGACATAATTGGTGGCTCTAACCTTTGTTTTTTAATGATTAGACAGCACTAAAAACTTTGAACCAAAAGTATTAAACTTCCTCAGCTGCATGGTTTTCCAGAGTAAACATCTGTCAATTCCTATGTGTATGTGAGTGTGTGTCTATGTACATGAGTGCTCATGTGTTTGTGTACGGGTATGTGTGTATGTGATTTTTTTTGAGACACATTGAACTTGACAAGAATTGTGCTTCAGTGATGAATGTTCCCACCAACTGCCCCACCATGCTGTGTGTTTTGACTTCCATGGCATTACCTCTGACTGAACACAGGTAATGCTAACTGGAGTCAAGTGTAAGAGCATCCAGCATGCATGTTAAGAATCCTGACTCCGATGAGTCTACAACTTAGAATGGAAGAGGAAGTAAGAAAATATTGACCATAGTCTTCCAAGCATGGATAGGGAAAGTGGCCCATGAAATCCCACCCTTAGCTGAGGACACATCATCAGCTGACAGCTGCTGGAAGGGACAAGAATATTGGCCTTCTTCAGGAATGAAGCCCCTGATAGGCTGCCCCCCCTCCAGGGTACATTCAGTACTAAGTGTGTTCCGTGAGTTATAGGAAGAATACATGAGGATGGGAGGGGAAAGTGGTGAGAATAAGGGAGGAGCTGGAGGGAAGGAAGCCTTGGGACTCCCTCTGTAGACCAGGCTGGCCTCAAACTCCTCCTTCAGAGTGCTAGGATTAAAGGTATGCACTACCACACTAGGCTAGGGTCATCAGATTTTAATGTATGTGGGTTTGAGTGTACCCCATCTTATCTATCACTCAGGCAAAACTGAGTGTTTAGACTCTACTCAAACGTGATGCCGCACCCTGTGAAGCTCCAAAGAAGCCTATAGATGATTCCCTGCCACTGGGAGAAGGAGCTGGTACAAATCTATCTGTGTGAAATGGTCCTTGAAAACCTAGCAAAGGAGTAACCAGCCCATGTGAGACATTCATTTGCATCTGGATATTTTTGAAACTTTTAAAAAAATATAACAAAGATGTGTGTTGGTTTGTGGTTCTAACCAATTGGCCTCTTGACTTGCCAATCATCTGTGTAACTCTTTGTGTTCTCTTTCAGGGTCCTTCTTCCCAGATTTCAAGCCTTCGGAAACCGTTTTTAAAATAGTATTTTGGCTCGGGTACCTAAATAGTTGCATCAACCCTATCATATACCCATGCTCCAGCCAAGAGTTCAAGAAAGCTTTTCAGAATGTCCTGCGAATACAGTGTCTTCGCAGAAGGCAGTCTTCCAAGCATGCCCTGGGCTACACCCTGCACCCGCCCAGCCAGGCTCTAGAGGGACAGCACAGAGACATGGTGCGTATCCCGGTGGGCTCGGGAGAGACTTTCTATAAGATCTCCAAGACAGATGGAGTCTGTGAATGGAAGTTTTTCTCTTCCATGCCCCAGGGATCGGCCAGGATTACCATGCCGAAGGACCAATCTGCCTGTACCACAGCCCGGGTGAGAAGTAAAAGCTTTTTGCAGGTCTGCTGTTGTGTGGGGTCCTCAACCCCCCGCCCTGAAGAAAATCACCAAGTTCCAACCATTAAGATCCACACCATCTCCCTTGGTGAAAACGGGGAGGAAGTCTAGAGGATGGGAAAGGTCACAGGAAAAGGGATGACACTAGGTACTGCTGATTTTCCCACTCGGAAGGCCAGGACCATTCAACAAGGGAAATGGGAGAGGGAGGGTACCAGTTTATCAGGCACGTGGGTAGGGCACAGGGGAAGAGGCAGGATGTAGGGTAACTAACGGCTTCTAAATGATGGGAGGCCCATTTCCCTTCAGCTCAAACCCACAGTCGTTCTCTGATCCTGCTTTCCACGACTGACCCTTTCAACAAGAAATACCATGGGAAAGAAAATCTCATACACAATCCAGAAGACTATAAATACAGGATGATGATTTCATTGTGAATATTTTGAGCACACACTCTAAGTTTGGAGCTATTTCTTGATGGAAGGGAAGGGATTTTATTTTCAGGCTGAACCTCCTGGCGACTACATTTGACATTTATGGAGAGGGGACCTAGACAGAAAGGGGTGTAAGGTAATGGCCAACATGCTTTTAGAGCAAGTTTGGAAAAGCTACCTTATTCTCAGCTTAGGTGAACCTGGAAAGAGCACTTCCCAGTGGTTGCTCTCTGATTGGTCCTTTTTGAAATTGGGGTGCATTTTCCACTCTTGGCTCTGAGGTGTGTGGCCAGGACTAACCAAGGACAGCATGCTTTTATCAAGAGAATAAGGTGTGCCTGGGGCAGCAGCTCCCAGACCTGGTGAAGGAAGGCTCCTTCTTTTATCTCCTTAAAAAGCAAGAGGCTGGAACAGGAAGGGTACTAACACCAGAATAATGCCCTGCTTATTCTGAAGTCTCTTTGATGTGACAAGCTGCTTGCCTTTTCCAGAGCTCAGTAATGGAAATCCAGGCATGGCAGAATGCTGGCTTCTGTTTCCTTCCTCTTGCTTTGCCTCTGCATAGTGAATGGAGTTCACTTGTGGTGTGCAGTCTTAGGGTCCAAGTGCACCCCCGCCTGAGCTTCCAAACATATTGTTGCCTGCCCTCAAATGCTTTAATTTATTGCCAAACAGCTATCCAAATTGATTCCTGCTTTTTTGCAACAAAGGGAAGATGTGCTATTTATTTTATTTTTGCTTTATATATACCAAATCCTTGCATTCTTAGTAATCCAGATTATTACAAGTGGTCCCTATGGTAATCATATGTAAAAACTAAAACATGCCTACCATTCCACTGTAAGAATTGTAAGATAAGATAAGGTTTATGTCTGTGGCTCTAACCCTAACAAGAATCACAACTACCAGTGCTTTTTATCACTTCCTCCCCCCGCTCACCTAATTTCTCCTAAGAGCTTCAGAGCAGGTTGAAGGTACCATGACATCTTCACAATGAGGCTCCTGGCCTGCACACCTTTGCTTTCCTCAGTTACATCAAACGGAACTCTTTTCTATTGGCCTTTCTAAGGGCAAATCTCTACCCACTTTGCAGTGGAAGAGCTGTATGCATGTGGTGCTGGGTGTTGTGGCTGGTTGTCTTGGAACTTTGACTATGATCTGCTTCCTTTACCTTTTCCTGGATCCTGTCTTCTTATTGGCCAGCTAGGTTATTACTCAGTCTTGTGTTCTGAACTTGGCTTCTGCCACTGAGAAGCTGGCTAGGATTCTAGGCTCTTGGACTCTCTGCATAGCTCCTAACAGCTCTAACAGATGTGGGTATGTTGACATCTGGAGAGAACTCCAGAAGGCAAACCTGGCTCATCTCCTCTATCGGCTTAATTGTTCGGAATATCATCCTTCTAAATCTGAATTCTGAAACCCACCCTTGACCGTGTCATCCCCTCACGGAAGGGCATCCTTACAGGAAGAGGGATCTTAGCTTTTCTTCAGCGGGTACCATTCCATGTTACTCATCATCTTTAAAACCCTTGATAATGAAATGTAAATATTTAAAGTGAGAAAGCTTAGGCACACTAAAAAGCCACCATTGGTGCCATTTCTAATCAGGGAAAAAAATCTAGAAAATGATAAAACTTTGACAGTCATACCTTGTAAAGTTCTCCATAAACAGTTACCTACACACTCTGCTGGCACTCCTCCCTCGAAGGAGCCCAGTGTCCAGCAGCTTTTTCCACTCCCGCAGCAGGACACTGGATAGAAACACAGCAACTGTATAAGAAATTGATAATGTCACCAAAACATAGTGTCAAACATGGGGTAAACAACTTAAAAGTGGACTTGGTTTTAATCATCCACCAGAAATGTCTGTACCATTTGAGTGTGCCAAAAACTGAAGTGGTTGCAGCCAAACAAATGATTGTCATATTTATATTCACGTGTTTACTGTTTCTATTTGGAGTTTGAGGAATTTACCCAGAGTAACCCCAGTAAAAATGTCCTCTTGTGCGTTCTACAAAACGATTGCTTTCGGGTTGCCTCTATGTCACAAAATCAATCTGACACTATAGTAGCAAAATTTTGAGTATCATCTTAGATTCAGACCATGTGTATGAAGAGGGACCTCGGATCTCTTTGCTCAAAAAATTTCTCCAGGGCATCAGACATGTTGTTCTCAGTTGGTGGAGTGCTTCCCTGTTATACACTTGCCCAGTAGCACCTAAAATCTGAGTGGTGGCTCACGACTGTAAACTCAGCTTTCAGGAAGTGCAAACAAGAGGATCAAGAATTGAAGGTCATCTTTGACTACTTAGTAAGATTGAGCCAGCCTAGACTATTCGAGCCTCTGTCTCAAAAACAAAGCAAAATAAAATAAAACAAAACAGAACAATACAAAAACAAGGACACCACAGGCTATCCACTGTGAGAAACGCACTTTCCTTGTCATAGCCTCATCTACAAATGCTTCTGCATGGAATCCCTCTGCATTTGACACACTTTGGAGAACACCGAGGCTTCTGACTCTCCTCCTGGATTGCCAGTCGTGGTTTATATGAACACTCAGGAAGAATGCCTCTTCAAAAACATATACAAACAAACATAACATTCGTTCTCACTCACCTACCTTCCAACTTTTATTTACAACTTAGTAAGAATGGAAGAGGCTGAAGGCATCCCACCAGGGATTGCAGGGCATGTTCTGGGCATGTTAATTTTCATGGATGCCACTCAGACAGGAAGGTTCAGAATGCTGGTCTCCAGGTAGCCAGAGACCGTGACCATTCTTGAAGACAGACCATTGATAGGTAGCTGTACCTTAGCTTGCTTCCTTTTTTATATGAGCCATCATGAAGACCTCCTAGACCAGCAGGTTTTGGGGTGAAAGCCTGGGAGCGAAACTATTTTAGGAACTATTTTCTAGAGCAGGTAATTGTTCATGTGTTAATCACCATTCCATAATCACCGCTAACAAACATTCCTAATTGCTTCTGGGGAGAGCTCCATCCCTATCCTCTTGCCAAAATATGATGCTGCCTCTACGACGAATGCCTGCTGAGTTAATTAGGGAAGAGACTGGCTCATCAGCAAAGGGAAACATGAACAAATGAATGTTCAAACAAGCAGATGAAAGGCAAGCGAAAACCAGGGAGACAAGAGAAAACCGAGGTAGCAGACATACAGGCATCAGATATACTCACTACCGCTATGGTCTCTTTTTTACACTCCCAGGGCTTTTATCCATGAAACCAACTGTGCGACAGACAGAGCCCTGTTGGAACACTTCACCTGCTCTGGGCCTCCAAACTAATGCTGAGGAGCTGGGCTGAGGTCACATCTTCCAAAAGCCATGGCAACAGCGGCTTCTTGCCCTCCAAGGTCCCTGCAGGATGAAGGAGTGGACATGACTGTTGGGGGCCTGGGCTGGGAGGCAAGCTAGGATTTCAGAATACAATGCTAGCCCCTAGGGCAAAAGTGCCAGCCCCTATGGCATCTGAGTGAGCTGAGAAAGAGACTTACCTGCTCTCTGCAAGAGAATGTCGTGGTTCAAACCACCACTGCTGTATCTACAAAGGCCATAGGAGTGGCAGGGAGCATTGAGGGGACGATTGACCATAGCTGTGGCTCAAAGCAGGGAGGTTTAGTCACGCTTTCCCGCGACTGATAAGCAAGGAACAAACTGCCCTGAAACTGGAGGTTTATTCATTTCAAAGGGCAAAATAATGGCCTTTTCTTTCATGTGGCTTGGGAGTCTTTACCATACTGTCCCTGCAGCACACTCAGAGCCATCTCACTATAAGCTGGAGGTGATGATTTGTTAAGCCATGAAAATACAGACTTAGGTGGAAAAAAATCTTAGTGCAACTCAGCTTTGAAAAGACTGCGATGAGCATCCTGGTCTGTGCGGGCTGAATAAAATAAGTGAATGTGAAAGTCATGGGGAAGCAGCTGAGACCAAAATTCCAATATGAATTTCATTGAGTGTGTACCGCCACATACTTAGCAAATCTTTTTCGGCTCAGTCCTGTGTGGGAGAAGGAAAAGGAAGGTTTTTTATTATTTGTTTTATCTACTTTTGGTATGTGAAGAAATAGAAGTTATGAGTCAAAGACTTCTTTGAACACCCTTATATTTAATCTGTATCAGTGATGTTCCCATGTCCCCCAGTCTGCTTTGTATTTTGACTCACTGGCTTTCATAGTGAACTTCTTTAGTTCCAGCTCTCAACTCCGGCTCTGTCTGGACCTTCTCCGCTCTTGTCCTGGCCAACAATTGGGAAGAACTTGTAGTCCATGGCCACTCATTCTGGTTTTCTTGGCTAACAGACAGGCACATGTCATTTTGTTCTTTCTCCATAGATAAGCTGCTACAAAACCAAGGGAATGGTCAGGGCAATCGTTGATTTGCTCAATAGGGTGACATGTAAGGACAAAGCCAGCTGTGACTGTCACCCTAAGGTCCTTAGGAACACAAAGTCTACAAAGGGAACTTGTGGGTCATTGGGCATACTCTGACCAGCAGCCCCAGATGACCCTTCCTCACTGCACCACCCTGGTATAAAACCAAAGAGAGGTGACGACAGTCCCCAGTGTATGAGCTGGCAGGGTTCTGAGTTTATCTGTTCAGAAGTCAAGAATGTGTTTTTCCGAGAGGCATTGTTACAAATGGGGGTGGAGTAGTTCCTAGAGAAACGAAAAGTCAATAAATAAACACCTGCTTTATGTATACCAGGAGGTGGCCAACTGTTTCGGTAAATGGCTAGATGGTAAACATTTTAGGCATGATGAACTGTGGGGTCTCTGTTTGGATTCTTTGGCAGGAGACCATGGACAATCCTTTAAAAATATAGACCCATCATTAGCTCAAAAGGCAGCAAGGTGTGTTCCAGGTTTGTTCCATGGGCCACAATTTTTCATCCCTAATCCAAACCACCACGAGTTTATGTTATAGCGCCAACACTACTGAACCATAGCTGTAGGTGATCAGCATGATTTAACAGCAGGTCACTAGCATATCCACTGGACTAAATTAACGTTCCAACCTGTGTGAGTTGTTCCAGAAACATCGAGTTCATTTCTTCATGATTGTCCGGCGGGTAGTGACAGCAGAGGGAAGCACTTGCCACTTCCCCATTGAGCCTGTGGCATAGGCAGGTGAGCAGAAGGCACAGTGAGGCCAGGAATCTTCCAGGTAATTTCCCCCATGACAGCTATCCAAACCTAACCCTAACCCCAACCCCAACCCCAACCCTAGCCCCTAAACCTAACTAACCTCAATCCAAACCCGGACCCCAACCCTGACCCTGACCCTGATCCCGACCCAGACCTCAAGCCCAACCCCAACCTTACCCTGACCCTGACCCTGACCCTGATCCTACCCCTACCCCTGAGCTGCTGCTTGGAATGATTTCTGAAGAAGTTCTGCTCAACCTCTCACACTCGACATCTTTCCCATGCTCTCTAAGTCAGCTTTGATTCTCCATCATTATCCTGTGTCTCTTGCTTTTATCCTGTTTTTTTTTTTTCCTTATAAACTCCCTTTTAAGAGTTCCTTGAAACCTGTCAAGGCCTTGGTAAATCAAACTCAGTTCTCCCTTTACCTTGAATGATGACAGGAGGCAAATCCCAGTCTAATGGGCCACAGGGATGCTGTTTTCTCCAAGGCTCTGTTCCTTGTTCCTCCCAGCACACATCTGCAGGCTTCCTGGCTTCCACAGCATTCCCTGCTCTCCTTACCGTCCTGGATGCTAGTAGTCCAAAATCAAGGCATTGGGTGGTTGTTTCTTCTTCAGTGTACCTTGACTTCTCCCTGAGTTTTCATGCGGTCTTTTCTCTATGTATATGCAAGTCCCTGTGGGAATGTCTACTTCTTACAAGGACACTGGTCACATTGCATTAATATCTGTCCCCCATGACTTTACTGCACTTAAATTACCTCTCTAAAGACTATTTCCAAATACAGTCACATTGTGAGGAGACATGAGTTCACACTGAAGTGGGAATTTAGGAGGCATCTACAACTCACAAGATCCCATACACTCTCTCTTTTGTTTTAATGCCAAAAAAAATTTTTTAAAAATCCATAATCCTTTACCAGAACAGGAAGTTCAAATTCAGCCCTTTCTGTTTATCCACCACCCTGGCAAGTTTTATGCCAATTGTCTGAAAAATGTATTTAGCAAGTAATTACGCACTTGCTTGTATCCTTCCTGATGCCTCTTAAAACTCTTAATACTTAGAGTATTTTGAGAGGTACCTCATAAACATTGATCTTATGTGGGTTCTGACAGAAGCTCTGGAGGACAAGGACAGTTACTCAGTACTGTCACTCAGTACACCCACAGCAACACTCCCCTGAGGGAGGAAAGCCTCTCCATCCCCAGCCAGGCAGGGAGGGAGAGGAGAAGAAATGGCTGGGAGAACAAATTATCGAGAACTTGGAAGGGCTAGGATAATGGCTGGAGACATGGAGTTTCTAGAAATTTAATAAATTTATGCACCAGCTGTGGGGAATCCCAAGCTGGTACGTGGTGCTGGGTTGGGTGGGCATTTGATCTCCATGAGAAACATCAGCACTCAAGAAAGCAGAATCCCATCACCGAGTGGGGCAGACCCTTGACTATACATTTGAAGTAAGGCAGAAGGTGGAGTTATAGACCAATGGCAGCCTCGGTCCTGAGAACTGGATCAGTTGGGCCCTGTGGGAACAATGTGATCACCCCAGGACCCATTTAGCAAAATAACCAGACCAAAGGTTGTGATGGCCACTCCTATTGAAAGAAATCTCAATTAAGAACTCTGGGGATCCCTTCTCTTCATTACTTCCCACACCTCCCAGGACCACAATGATATGCCTTCTTCAGGGCCACTGAGCACCTCACCATGTTTACATTACTTCCCATGAAATTCTACTTCTGCTTCATCATCCACCCCGGCCCTTATGGTAGACAGATTTACTGTCCTCACAGTCTCACTGTGACAAGCATAGAGCGATGTCTTCTCCTCTGCCCTGCCTCCTGTCAGGAAGCAAAAATCATCCATCCTCATTAGGAAGCCTCTGCTTCTCCACAGTCTTTTCCTCCACTCTGCTTTCTTTACACAGATCCATGCTTTGGTTTCCTGTCCTTATCCCTTCCCCAGAGCCTCTCAGGTAGGCAATGTCTCTGGTCACTAGTGCCATCACAGTGCAGTGCCTTGTCTAGAGTGCCATGACACATTTAGAATTAGTCCAGCCTAGAAATGAAGAAAAGAAAATTTATTGTGGAATTGAAACCTACAGAGGCATTCAGAGCCAGAAGTCACCCCAAAACAGCTCTGAATGTGTGCGTCTCTGTCTTGATGGATCCACTAAAGGTTTCTTCTGGTTTGCTGTTGTTGTTGTTGTTGTTGTTGTTGTTGCTATTTTCTCCTCTCTGATCAAAATTTGAGTATGAGATAATGACTTCTTCCCATGTAATGTCTCCCCTTCTTGGTCCCTGTGTTATTCCAGAAGTGACAGTGGTTATCAAAAGCAGAGGCATGGGCCACATTAGCAAACAGTAAGTCCATGGGCGGCAACTTTCTATTACAGAAGAGGTGCTCAAAATCCAGCTGATACAATAGGAAGAATATTAAGAAGGATGACCTGCAAGTACCTTAGATACTTAGTAACTAACCATTTATTGCCAGTTTTCTACAAACTTGTTTGTGTTTGTGTTTTTGTTTTTTTAAGAGTGAAACACTTACTGGGGAGTAATTGAATTAAAAGGTAAGGCCCTTGCTTGCTCTCACCTCCATTTCTGGCAGGCAGCCTGGTTCCGGCCATCCTAGGCCGAGTATTGCACCCAACCCTCATCCCTAACTAGTGAGAGCAGGCAGTCTGCTACAGCCATCCTGTCTCAGTTTCGAAAGTCCAAGTCAAAAATGCATGCTTTCCTCACCAGATGCGAAGGGAAAGAAATGTATTCTCTGGATCTGATAAGTTACAAACAGCATCCCTTCGTTACAACCATATGGACTTACCCCAAGCTTACAGACACCAAGATCATCTCACTCTTTCCTGTGACTCTGATGGGTGGTGCAGAAGCAAGGCTTAAGTCATAAAAAGTAGATTTTTAGGTCTCTGGGGATAGGCCAACTGGTAATATGTTTGCCTTGCAAGCATCAAGAAATTCCCAGAAGCCATGAGAGAAAAAAGGAAGGAAAAACTGACTGACAGGAAGGGAAGAAGAACTAAAGGAAAGGAAGGCATCACAGCTGACAGCACTGGGGAGCAGACAGGTGGACCCCTGGAGCTCGCTGGCTGTCAGGCCTAGTCAAATCACTGAGTTCCAGGTAAATGTGAGAGACTGTACCTGAAAGACAAGGTGGTCAGCTCCTGACAGACATTTCCTGAGGTTGTTCTCTTGCCTACACACATACACATGCATAGCTACATTTTTAGACCACATGCTCCAAGCTAAGCTCTTTAATGCACTTTGAAATGATGATGTACTAACGGGAGAGATTTTATAGTCACATTGTAAATGAAAGATTTTCACAGAAAGCTGACACAACGATTTGGGCATCTGGAGAGAGGGGAAGGTCTGCAGGAAAACAGTTTAAGAAATAGAAAGCTTAGACTTGACCCACGTATTGCTCTGAAACTCTCTTGTGTGAACCTGAATCAGACTCAGCATGCTGAACCTTGACCTACTCAGTTCCACCCAGACCCCAGCACAGATGTCAAGATTGGTATGAAAAGAGCTATAGACAGGGCCATGAGTCCTGAGCTTCAGTGTGTCTCCTGTCTCACGGTGACTCTGAGCAAGCTCTTTGACCTCTCTGGCCCCATGTCTTCATCTGAAATGGGGGTGGGGAGGTATGATACCTCATGAGATGATTAAACCAGCCCAATCATAGTGGGCTTCTGTGGCACACCAGGGCACTCCCTGTTTGTATCATTCCCCCTCCCAGCTCTTCCCTACATGAGACGAATGTTATTAAGGACCTTCAAGGCCTGAACACTCCACAAACGACAACTGGGAGAGTAAGTTTTTCCTTTACCCTTCATCTCTCCTCAGGCTTACCTGTGGTATCATCAGCATCCAAAGATGACTTTTGTATGATTAGAAAGGCAATCAGAAATGAGCCGTGCCAAGCCAGGCACTGCACTCCCACTCTGAAACTCAGACTCGGACTCGGTTATCTGGACCCTTCCCCCACTGTGCTATTTTCTTTGGATTAGAGATGCCTTTACCTGGAAATCTCACTTTAATATTTTTTAAGTCAAACTCCCTAACCTACTTTGAAGATTTCCACCAGGCCAGGACCGTCCAAGCAGGGTGGTGCTTGTGCTTTTCCCAGCTACCAAAGAGGTACTTGGAAGTGTTTTATATTGCCACAGCCGTCCTGTGAAAGTCAGTACATGCATGGTGCACATGGATTTGTAAAACTGATGCCACAAGGGACAGGACCCGACACAGAACTTCAGTTTAAATTCGTCTAAGGAATCCGGGCTAAGCAATGCCTGGCAACTGTCAGAAGTAAATGTTTACAAGACAAACAGCCATACCCAATTACCAGCAGGGGCAGTTGGAGTTGGCATGGAATTGAGTGCCTCTCCTGTGAGCTGTAGGTCACATGTTTTCCTTAGAGAACCATGGGCCCTTCAAAGGACCTCTGGGAACCAGTGGACAGGTGACTTAATGGGAAGGTCCACACCACAACCATGGCTGAGCGTGACTGGCACATTTGAGTGGCTGGCTCTGGCAGAGATTGGCCACCATCTCTCTGCCGACAGTCTCTCATGACTCCAAATCTCAAATTTGCTCTAAGCAGAAGGAAAAAGTCAGTTTCTGAGCTGAGGTTTTGGCTCAACTGTGCTTCAGATAAACACAGCCCATGGCTATTTCAGTTCTGGATTTTAGGGAGCAGCTGTGAGGTTATAGAAAGAGTCAAGGGAAGAGCCTTGACCCAAGTGGCTGTTTCTCTGGGTGCTGGGACAGAGAAAGCTGGAACATAGCCCCTCAGAGGTCAGGAGGACAGCACGGGGCTGTCCCACTGACGGAGGGCATGTGTCTCAATTCTGGGAACCCTCTTTGCCAAGTTCTGACTCTCTAAAAATGAATGTTGGGGTTTGGAGTAAAAATTACTACTCTGTGAAAAGAGAGATTTTTTTGCATCGATGCCTGGTGGTCTAAAAGCAGAATGGGGTGGGGGGAGTAGCGAGATGGCTAAACACTTGCCGCCAAGCCTGAAGATGTAAGCTCAGTCCCTGGGATCCACATGGTAGGAGAGAACCAACTTCTCCGGTTGTTCTCTGACCGTCACACATGTGCTGCACTGCATCAGACATGTAAAATAAATAAATAAATGTAAAACAAACAAAGAAAGCTCATTTTAAAAAAATTATAATATGGTTCCCTAAAGGTCCACCTATCCTGCTTTTTATTGAAACATATGCCTATGACAGGAAGCCAGATACCTATCTGTGACTGATATCCAAGCTCCTCAAATTATCCTCTGTCCTTCTGGGATCACCCCAGGAGATGCTAAGTCCTGCCTGATATGTGGACATGTCCCTTGTCTAAGCATCATCCCACAGGGACACAAATCTCCCAGTTATGTCATTGCCTTCAACACTGTGACAAAAGCAATTCAATATCTATAAAGCAAACGTAAATAACTTCCCCCTCCCCGCAGTGGATTCTTACAAGTTAAACACCCAAGGCAGAAGGTGTGGCTCAGTGGCCTGACATGAATATGGTCTAGAGTTGATCTCCAGCACCACACACACACACAAACCCAGCTAAACACTGAAGTCCCTTTAGTGTCCCTCAAACCCTAGCATATCCATAGAAGTAGAGGGAAGCAAGCCAGCACACAAAACAGATCTCCACCTTCTTCCTGAGGAAGCTCCCACTGCATCAAGCTATGTGGGCACCATCACTGATCTAGGATGTAGTATGGGCTGTCTAGGACCTGAGGGATGGAGAACTACAGTGACAGAGACAGTCTTCACCTTCAGAGCATCTGTGGTCCATGGACGGGAGGAGCAGATCAACAAATCTGTGAGTCGAATAGTTATGAAGGATCCAGTGTGGGAGTATGGAGGGAAGTGCCTGTGAACCACAAAGTCAGGCTTCTCAAAAATATTAACCTTTCTGGATCCTGAGAGAAAAAGACAGTGGGTAATGAAGGAAGTCACTCCCAGAAAGGAAGGAGAACACCCATGCAAAGGGCCTATGGCTAGTTTATCCCAAGTATGGGCTGGGGTTATCCCTCCTTTAGAGTGTCAGGCAAATAACTATGGCAGCCCCTTGACTAAGCAAACCTCATTCCCCAGGTCCTGCGACAAGCCACTCCTAAAAGACCCTCTCTCTCTCTCTCTCTCTCTCTCTCTCTCTCTCTCTCTCTCTCTCTCTCTCCCTCCCCCTCTCTCTCCCTCTCCCTCTCCCTCTCCCTCTCCCTCTCCCTCTCCCTCTCCCTCTCCCTCTCCAGTGGAAAACTCACTGGACAAACCAGTTCATAGAGAATGTAGGGGTTCTTTTCCAGTTAGGACCACCAGGTTTTCCCTGGCTGAAAATCGAAAAGCATTGATTATTTAGGAGCCTGTATTTGTTCTCAAAGCTTTCTACAACATTATAGTAAGACGCCTGTACAGAAAAAAAAAAACTAATTTCTTTCTCATCGTACATTTTCTCAAACATGAGGTGTTTAATCCAAAAGAGTAGCCAAAGGCTTGAGAAGGCTTAGTAAAGAAATTGTAGGGAAGGCAATTCTGTGCTATTAACGTAGAGAAACTATTTTAGCAAGGAAATATTGTGCAATATGTTTAGAATAAAAGGAGTTTTATCTTGAAAAAAACAAAAACAGCAGTGAACTGCATGCATCACTATAAGGCCCCACTGGTTGCCTTCCATGCCAAAGAGGAAGGGGCAGTATCCAGTCTGGCCAGGCCAAGTGTTCAGTCAATGGTGTGTGGTGATTATTACAAACTAAACACAGCCGAGGAAGTGGAGGAAAGAGCAGATAAATGGAAGGACTTGGACTGCACTTTTACAGCCTGCCGGCACTTACCAACTTGACTTACTGAGTCTGGGCAAAAGTATGTCTCAGTAAATAAATTAAAGCTGCTGCTATTCCAGCGTGAACCCGGACATCCGCTGGCCTGGTGCAGCTTTTCTGCCTGTCTCTTCCTCAGAGCTGCTGAATATACAAACACAAGACTTCCATGCAGCCAGAGATGTAGATGTGGGCTGCCTGGCTGGTTTTAGCTGCCATTATTCTCCCATAACCTTGGTGAATGTGAAATGTAACATCCCCAGGAGGTACACTTCCTAACTGCCCAGCAATTGAGAGCTATGCCCACCAGCTCCAGGTTTGGTCTTTGGTCGGTGGAGTTGATGATCATGTTTCCTTCAATTAGTATAAATCATGCTAAGAGTCTGGTATGTGCTCTATGCTCTATGAGGGAGAATCTCTCCCATGTGAAAATAATGTGTCCATGTGTGTGCATTGTTGTACTTGAATTGTGTGCCTCGTTGTGCACTGATTAGCATAGGCCACACCCAGACATCTACAACGGCTTTGAAGCATTTGGTTCTGTTTAAATGGACTCCATGCCCTTGGCATGTGCTTTGTAAGTGTATATGAATTTTTCACACTGCATTTTTACAGGTCCCTTTGTTTATGATGTGACATGGTAGATAATTGTGTTGGATTTATGTTGTTCTTGTTTTTCAAGAAAATAAATGTACATACTACTAAGAAAATGAATAAACTATTAAAACATAGACTTCATGGATCGTGCCCACTGTTGAAAATAAATTTATTTTATTTGTTTCATAATGTGTCTGTCACAATGATGAAAATTTATATGGCCCTTAGACATATTGACACCATGTATTTAAGCTTTGTTCAATATTGATGAGTGTTCCCTTAATAAAATATTTTAAACGTCTTTCTCTAAATATGCAATGCCCTCATTATTCAGTTGTGCTGTGCTGTTGATATGGCTGGTGATGAATGGAGTGGGTAGCCAAGGCAAGAGAAGCATACAGGAGAATGGACATGCAGCGTGCATGATGGCACATTCAAGGCACAGACCATATGCCCAGGTCATCAGGCTTAGAGGAAGGTATCAAGAGAAGGAAGTCATAGAAGTCAGATCTGGAGGTTATTAAATGTGTTCTGGGCAGATTGAGGGGCCAATGTTCAGAAAAAGATATGCACAATCCAGTCTAAGGAGAAGTCTCCAATAGAGATTATTTTCTGACTACAATGTAGAACTTTGGAAGCCTAAGGTTACACTTGAGCCCTATTCCCTCTAAAGGATCATTCACCATGACCAAGTGAGCTTGGTCCAGTGATACAGAGATGCTTAAACAAATCAATACATGAGATACATCAGAGTAAGCCATGCAAGGGCAGAAATCACAGGATCACCTCAACAGATGCAGAAAGGTCTTTGATGAAGTCTAAAATCCCTTCATGATTAAAAACCTCAAAGAACTTAGAAAAACAAAAAGCAGTGAAGGGAAGGGATTTACCTCGATATGACAAAGGCTTTATATGCCAGACCTACAGCCAACAGAAGGGTAAGTGGGAAAACTACTAAGTTAGAAATAAGGGCAGGGTGTCCATCTTCTCTGCTTTCATTCTATAAAGTATCTGAAGTCTTACTAGAGAAATAACATAAGAGAAACAAATAAAAGGACCACAAATAGGAAATAAAGAAGCCAAAAACGAATATAGGCAGATGATACAATCCCATATATAAGAGATCTAAAGATCCCACCAGAAAACTCTTAGTTATGAGAAACACTGTCAATAAAACATCAGGATATAAATTCAGCATACTGAACCCAACAGCTTTCCTATATAACTTCAAAATATTCCACTTGTAATAATACCCAAAAATATAATCACACATATTCTAACACACACCCTTGATAAACATGAAATAAAGCCAGACCCATATTATCAGTTATACTTTCAGAACCATGTTTACAGAACCAGCATGACGCTGGGACAAAAGCAGACACATAAATCAGCAGAATAGAGGATCCAGCACTGAATCCACCCAAGTGTAGCCACCCAGCTCTTTACAAAGATGCTAAAACATACATTTGTTGAAAGACTCACCAATAAAAAAACTCTAAAGAAGAGCAAGTCTTTTCTTTTTTTTTACACTCAACTCTTAAGGAATACTTCCTCAGCATTATACAGTACAGGCTCCTTACTCCCACCCATACTGAATTTGTTATAAAAGGTTGAGCAATAATTCTATCTCTTTCCATTCTGATGTTAGCCAGCATATTGAATGACTCTATGAATGAGTTTTCCCAGACAGAGAGCAAATGCTATGTCACTCTGTCGGCCAATTATCATCACTCCTGTTTGTAAATTGCCTCTAACAGAATTTACAGACAAAGAAGCACTATTGTATAGATGGGGGTGGGGAGTACCACCCTCTGTACTCACTCCTCTCTCATTATTCTACTCTGATCCCAACACTTTCTTAAAGCAGAATTCATGCACATGGAAAGCTAACCAATTAAATGCGTTATCATGTTGGGGTTGAGATGTGCACTGGGGTCTGAACTGCTTCCTTCTGTAGGAATCAAACGCAGACAGACTCGAGTCACTGACATTCAGTTATTATTGGTTCCCCAGGAGAACTGTGTCCCTCATCCTGGGTGTCACTACTGAGCCCCTCGGACTCTTTCGGGTTTTCTTCATCTGACCTGCTTGAATCTGAAATTTCCAGGGTTGCAGAATACTGTAGACTGCGTGTTCAGATCCTTTAAAAATCCCTGTGCAGAAATCTAATTTCCAGTATGAATATGTTTGAGGATGAATGAAGCATTTGGAAGGTAATTAAGTCATGAGGGATGAGCCCTCTTTCATGGGACCTATGGCCTAGGAAAAAACCAAAGATAGAGGATAGCTAGAGGCCATTGAAGGGTGGGCAAACACCATCAAAGCATGGAAAATGGTTTGATGCAGGTGGAAATGCCCCAGTGATGTTTATTAACTTATACAACATTATCTTGATGGCCAATTTGATGAGATTTAGGACCACCACAAGCACAAACCTCTGGGCTTACCTATACCAATATTGGTTGTGTTGACTGAGATGGAATGAGTTACACTGAATGTGGTGGTACCATTCCATGGGCTGGAGGTCGTCTCTCTCTACTCCCTCACTATGGTTGCAATGTGACCAGCTGTCCCCTGCCTCTGTCATGACATTCTCACCTTCATGGACTGTACCCTTGAGCCTTGAGGCAGAATAAACCTTCCTTTCCTTAAGTTTTGTGCATCAAGAATTTTGTCCCGTCCACATATAAGGTAACTAATGCACTTAGAATGTCTGAATAATCATAATAAAGAATAAAGAAAGTGGTAAGAGTACTCCCCCCACAAAATCAATGACCTCAGAAAACTGTCTCACCCCTTCTGCCTTATGGAATTACATCCAGAAGACCACCTACTACACAGAGCAGGCCCCTGACAATGTGCTTCTGGGTAACTCAGCCCCCACAATTTTCTATTGAGTAGAAGCCACCAGTTTATACTTTTTAAAATTTAACAACCCACACTGACAAAAGAACACCCCAATGTCCTCATCCATCCAGTCCATGAGCAAGACAATGAGAAGGAAGTCATAGCCATGCCTACTCTACAAGCATAGCCCTAACCACGGTGTAACTGAGAGGGCATGTGAACAAGGAAGGGCGGCATTCATATGCTAAGAATTTGTGGTTTATAAGACAAGCCAGACCATAACTTCCTCCTTGGTATAGGGACATGGGAAAGTCAAAAGCGCCAAGAACAGAAGGAAAGACAAGGCTCTAAGGTCCTTACCCTCTATGCATGAAGGCTTAGATACATGGAGGGAAGAAGCATCTGTACTGGCTGATTTTGTGTGTCAACTTGGCACAAGCTGGAGTTATCACAGAGAAGGGAGCCTCCCTTGAGGGAATACCGCCATGAGATCCAGCTGTAAGGCATTTTCTCAATTAGTGATCAAGGATGGGAGGGCCCATTGTGGGTGGTGCCATCCCTGGGCTAGTAGTCTTGGGTTCTATAAGAAACCAAGCTGAGCAAGGCAGGGGAAACAAACCAGTAAGTAACATCCCTCCATGGCCTCTGCATCAGCTCCTGCTTCCTGACCTGCTTGAGTTCCAGTCCTGACTTCCTTTTATGATGAACAGCAATGTGGAAGTGTAAGCTGAATAAACCCTTTCCTCCCCAACTTGCTTCTTGGTCATGATGTTTTGTGCAGGAATAGAAACCCTGACTAAGACCCCATCCTTCCCACTCTTTCCATGTAAAGGCTGTCTGAAGATTTAAATTGAGAAGGCCCCATTCTATCAGCCTTCTGCCCTATTCTCAGGAGTCGACCACTGTTCTTATTAACTGACTCATTCAACACATTTCCCCTATATACCAGACTGACATCATCGAGGCATTCCTTAAAGAATAGTGTGGTGGGGGAAAGATGTGGTCTATGGTGCTTCTATGCTAGACATCTTCAGCAATGGTCTATGCACATTCAAATCCACAGCTCTTTTCAATGACCTTATAAAAGCAGAGTGAGGTGGATCTCCTGATTGGTTGCCCTCAATGTGTTTTATAGGCCAGAAACTGAATAAATGGAGATTCCTGGTTATCTTAGATCTTGTGTTTCTGCCCTCACACACACACCACCAAGTTAAAGCCAAGTCCAGTCTCCTGCCCTCTGTAAAACAACAGTTTAATATTGAGAGTCCTACAAAACGGACTCTCAGAGCTTATTTTAGAGTTTCTAGCATTTCGAAGAGCCATAAACTTGTTTCAACAGTGTTGCCACTGCCCAAAATATTTCTGGAACTCTTCTGAGATTGCCTTTGGAGCCAATTCACTTGTGGTACTGCCCCTGAAAGGCAGTTATTTACTTTTGACCGCAGATAATACTAGCCTTGACCACAAACGTTCTTTCTCAAATGAGAAGTGTGAGCCTTCTGGGCAAGAAGAAGTTTCCAGGGTCCTTGCTGTTGGAGTCCACAAGTGGCCATTGCCAATGTATTGGCCAGATGACTCTGTCATCCTGTTAACCAGATGCAAGTCACAGAGGTCAAATCACTATAAAAAGCTGTTCTGAATAAATTCACTGGGAAAAATTGGGTCAATGCTTTACACAGATTTTTCTCTATTTTCCCCCTTCATCTTGTTTTTTTCTTAGCTTTTTCCCTGTGTGTGTGTGTGTGTGTGTGTGTGTGTGTGTGTGTGTGTGTGTGTAAACCATAAGTTAGCTTAAAGTGTCATTCTTCAGGCACCATTTCTCTATGTATTTTTGAGACAGTGTCTCTTATTGCCTTGGAACCCTCCAATTACAAATTACACTAGGCAGATTAGGAATCTGAAGGCTCCACCTCCCCGTCCTGGGATTACAAACTGAGCCAGTTCTCCAACGCCCAAACATTTTTAATCAGTGTCATTGTTTTACTGGATAAAATCTCACTCTGATGCCCACTATGCAAAGCAAAGAAAAATGGAGGAGGTATTGCCTGCTGTGAGAAAGAGAGCAAACCCCCAACTGCTCAGTTACCCATAGGCATATCCTATCTCTGCTTCCTTCCTAAGAGCTACTGTAGCAGGCTGAAAATGAGCAGAATTCATCCTCTTCTGGAGTGGCAGCCAGCTTGCTTTACCATAGGCTCTTTACCCATGGCTGGCAACCACAGAGAGTTTCCCAAAGGAGGGAGGGAGTGCCTGACTACTGGTGTTGACCACTGGAGGATTTGGCTTTATTGAAGTCTAAAAAGACATAAAAAGAGAAACAAAGACCAAAGTTGATTACCAAACACAGCCAGCATCAGCAAGAATTCTTCCTTGGAGACTGTTAGGAAGACTTGAAAGAAGCAGAGGGACTGACTGCTCACAGCCCCAGGACATGAGGGGTTAATAGCAGATGACAAAGAAGGTGACAGCACTCAGGATTTCTGCTGGTCTCTTCTTCCTCAGCAAAGAAATCACTGTATTTTGAAAGTAGCCCTGGGGCTGGAGTAATAGGCTAGACCAATAATAAGAGGTTATGAGCAATAAGGGGGTTCAGTCCCAGCTTCCTCAAGTACCTGCACATATGTGCACATACAAATACATACATGTAATTAACAAACATATCTTTAAAACTAGCCAAGTAGCACATATGTCCTGAGCATGTGTTCATGGGAAGTACACACAAGGCAGGTAGAATTGTTCGAGGAGTTCCATGAACAAACTGACATGGAGAAACAGAGCCCAGAATGGGTTGTGAAAGGCTGGGCTCTGTCATCCACCTTCCCGTGGCACTGGCTGAAGGAACAGTAAGAAGAGTTAGGTGGCTGCCATTTGCAGCCTTGGTGCAAGTGTTACTAAAATGCTTTCAATGTGTTAGTTCATGGAATTCTCTCAACAGCAATGTGAAGTGGGTTCTGCTGTTTTCCCCTTTTTAAAGAAGAGAAACTGCAGTTCAGTGAGAATTGGTAGTTTAGAAAATTGACAAGCTGACACATGGCCTGTTTGGCATCTGAGTCCAGTCATCTTTATTTCAAGGATCGTGTGTGTGTGTGTGTGTGTGTGTGTGTGTGTGTGTGTGTGTGTACATATGTGCACATACATGTGCAGGTATGCGGACCCATGTGAGCATATATGGAAAGCCAGAAACTAAAGTCCATGTGTCCTCTTCAACCATTCCTTTACCTTATATTTTGAGACAGGGTCTCTCCCTGCACCTAGAACTCGGTTTTGGCGAGACTGGCTGACCAGCGTGGCCCCAGGATAGATGGTCCTGTTCCCCATCTCCTTGGAGCTAGACAAGCACACATTCTCTTACTCATTTTTTCCATGGATTCATCTGAACTCAGGTCCTTGTGTTTGTGCAGCAAGTACTTTCTCCACTAACCCACCTACTCAACATCTGAGGAAACCAAATTTTTAACTATAACTGCTGGGAATTAGACTTAGTGTTATCTCAATACTCAAGTTAAAGAACATGACTTACATCTGTGGGCAAATGAGCTTTGTGAGGGTCTTCCCTACAAACACTGTAAATCTAAGGCATAGGAAGTGGCAGAGGCCAGGGGCTCTGCCAAGGAGTGACAGAGCTGAGAGCTACTCAGGGAAGGTCTGCTCCAGAGGAGGAGAGCTGAAGTCTTGGAGCTGAGTTTGCCAGATTATTGTTTTTCCAGATTCACCAGTCAGATCCAAGTATTGTTACATGAGAGAGATGGAAGGAAAAGATAAAGAGTAGGAAGCACCGTGACCTCTAATGTGGATACACAGGAGGTGAGGACAAGTCAAAGCGGCAGAGAAAGCCAACAAAAATCCAACATGGTACCCAAGACCAATGATAGCACAATGGAGGGGCTGAATTGCCACAGTGTAGAGCCAAGTGACAGCTGAGATGGAGGCAGTGGCCAAAACTAAAGGCAAGGGCTGGCAGATTTGGCATTTTTACATAAGTGTTGGGGATCCAAACTCACTTCCTCATGCTGAGTCAGTTCTTTTGGCAAACATAATCCCAAGCCAAACAATTGGGAAGCGGTTGTAACCACTTTTATGCATCAGGCCTCTTGACCCTTGGCCCACACTGCCTGTGTGAGTCAGCCTTCAGTTACTGTGACAAAAGACTTGAGGTGATCAACAAGAAAGGAGAAAAGTTTATTTGAGCTCAAGTACCTGGGTATTCATCCAGGTTGCTTTGGGCTTGTCATGGTGCTAGCACCACAGTGGAAGCTTTTGAGACACTGCACAATGTGTGGAAATGAGAAATCAAAGAGAAACCAGGGACTGAGCTCCTGTCCAGTTCAAAAGCCAGTCCACAACGGCCTTGTTTCCTCCAACTCTTCAACTAGTCCCATTTTTCTTATTACTATTATTATATTATTGTATTGTGTATATATAATATTATATATTATTACATTTTACTATTATTATATTTTTACTTACTGACTTATTGACATCTGTTGGAGAGAGGATCACATAAGCCACGGTATATGGGTGGGGGTTAGAGGAAAATTTGTGGGAGTCAGTCTCTGCTTTCACCACGTGAGTATCGGGGCTCAAACTTAGGTCGTTAGACTCAGAGACAGCTGTCTCCCTGCTAAGCTATCTCTCCCCTCTTCATCTCTTCCACTCAGAGTTATAGCCTGAGGCCTACCTTTATCAGGTATGCCTTGGGAGAACATTTCACACCCAAACTAACCTCTGTCTAATCTCTTCTCAGCCAGCTTTTAAAATCTATATTATGTTCCTTTCACAGATGAGGAGACTGAGGTGTGTTCCCAGCAAGCATCATCACTTCCCAGAGTCGTATCTCTCCTCTCCCTGTCATGCAGCCTAACTTTCTAGCAAAGAGGAAAAGAAACTTGCTGAGATAACAATGATGAAGTCCCACAACGTCTCGAATTCTCCACTGTGTATAACAAAGTTCTTAGTGAAATGTTCAGAGTGATTTCCCTCTGAACTGCTGCCATTCCCCACACTGGACAATATCCGAAATTGGGGTGCACAGTTTTAGAACAGATGGGATGCTTAGAACTGGGGTATCCCTTGACACATGGCTGCCATCACTGTGCTAGTCCTCAGTTCCCAAGAAAGCAACATCAGCAAAATGCTCTCCTACACCCAGCTATATTAAGAAGCTTCCAAGTGAATGCCGAGGTCCCAGGAGTGAGCTGATTCCAGCTGACTTTCTCACTATCTCAGGAGAAAGACAAGGAGACACTCAGCCCAGTGTCCAGGCTTTTTCAGCCACCCCCAGACTTCCAGCCAGAAGACTCTTTGGGGATTCAGCATTGAAACCACAGTTGGTAAATATTGCTTCCAGGAAGATAAAAAAAAAACTCTCTTCCCAGAACTCAGCTCAGTAACACTCTTTAATTACTACAAAGTGAGCACCAGAGTTAATATCTCTGATGCCACTGCAGGCTGCTGGCTGGAGACCTCTTTAATCCTCCCTTGTTCCCCATACAAAGCGTGCTTGGGATCCCGTCAGGCTATAATAAATACTTAATACGAGAAGAGAGGGAGTGTTCTTACCAGGCTCCGTATTCTGTGGACAGTCAGGGGTATGGAGGTGTGAGAAAGATTCCCGTCTGTACTTAGCACACAAGATGTCATATCTTCACAGCCTACCTGCGGCTATGAGGCAGAGGAGAGGGCATTAGGACAGAGCAAGGCAAACAAGGGCCTCATGTCTTACAGGCAAGGTTCCTGTGCATGCCTCTATACTGAACCGGTTTGAGAAATACTCAGTTCTTAAGGGAAGAACAATTACCCTGCTGGATAAGCCATGCTTTATGGTCAGCTTGGGATTAAGCTCGCTGGGGAGATGACTCAGTTCCTTACAAGCCTGAGGAACCAAGTTTGATTCCCAGCACTCCTGTAAAAATGCCGGTGGTGGCATTACAAGCCTGTAATCCCAGCACTGGGGAGGCAGGGAAAGGAAGATTCCTGGGGTTTGTTTGCTGGCCTGTCTAGCCAACTCAGTGTGTTCAGGGCCAGTGAGAGACCCTACTGCAAAGGAGATCTGTAGCACTGCAGCATTTATGAGAAAGACAGGGAAGGTTGTCCTCTGGTCTACACACACACACACACACACACACACACACATACACATTTGATGATGATGATAATTTAATATTTTGAAGGAGAAAGTTACCTGAACATAAAACTTTCATAGCTTTTAATTGTGGATACACTATGACCAGCCAACCTCACGCTCTTGCCACCATTACTTCTTCACCATGATGGACTGTATCTTTGAACTGTGAGACAAAATAAACTCCTTCTCCATTAAGTTGCTTCCGTCAAGAAACTTCATCACAGCATCAGAAAAGTGACTAATAGAGAAGATATGAGTGGCTAATGCTCAACTCAGGCTGGACATGTACTCTTTACTTTCAACCTGGAGTTCAGTTTAGCATACGTTGCAAGATTAAAGCCCTGTTTCTTTCTATAGTAAGCATCTGATTTTTCCAGCAAATTCAGCCAGGAACACCCTTGCTCCCTCTTCTGTAAATCCACATGGAGTAGATGACATAGGCATTCTGTCTACATAACTTTTGCAAATGCCTTTTCCATTCCCTACAGAGATCCTTAAATTAAATCTATCTCAATGTGACCATAAATACCAAGTGAAGACACTTCATTTATTTCCCATTTCTGATTATACTCAGTTGACTCATCCATCTACATGCAACAGACAAACAAATTCAATGCATTCCACATATAAAATAGCTCCTTGTCATGTGAAATTTCATGAGTTTGTTTAGTGGGGAGGGGGCCAATGGCTGTATGTGTGTGTGAAAGGATATTCCCAGTCTGCGCACATGGAGAAGCTAGAGGTGGACACTGGGTGTCTTCCTCTATCCGTTTTCATTTTATTTTCCGAGACAGAGTCCCTTGGTGATCCTGGAGCTCCCCATCTGAGACAGACTGGGTGAGTCTCCAAGCCCTGCCTATCTCCATCCCCTAGTTCTGGGATTGTGAGTGTGCATCACCATGCCAGCATTTATAGGAAGGCTGAGCATCCTAACTCAGGTATGCGTGTTTGCATAGCAGGCCCTTTGTCCACTAGCTATTGCTGCTGTGTCCCCAGATTTGATATCTTAAGCTCACCTTTCCAACAGTACAAGGACAGTAAGCTCCCCGTCTCATAGGGAAAATGAGATCTACAAAACCAGTCTCCAGAAAGCCTAATACACATCATACTGTGTGGTGGTTTGGATAAGATGTTGTATGCCCCACACACTCATCCTGATTCTCAGGATTTTGAACATCTGGTCTCCAATTGGTGGTGCTGTCTGGTGAGGCTTAGAAATAAAGAGTTGTGACCTGCTAGAGGAACTATAGAACTAGGGACTGGCTTTGATGTTTCCAAACCCATGTGTCATTCCCAAGTCTGTCTCTCCCTCTCCCTCTCCCTCTCC
>NW_021621022.1:5756093-5767453 GCF_004785775.1 Grammomys surdaster
TCCCTCTCCCTCTCCCTCTCCCTCTCCCTCTTCCTCTCCCTCTCCCTCTCCCTCTCCCCCCTCCCCCTCCCTCTCCCCCTTCCCCCCTCTCTCCTTGCTGCATACAGTTTGAGACTGAGAACTCTCTACTATCCCTGACTCCATACCTATATGCTGCCAGGCTCCCCACAACTACCATGGCTGGCAGAGTCAGGATCCATGGGAATCCAGAAGATACTTTGGCTCAATATGCCTAAGTAGCCAGTGTTGGTTCAAACTTTCAGATATGACTGTGATTATTTTTATTTTAGGCATATTTAAGCAAAGCACAATTTGGTGAAAACTTTCCTGGGGATAACTCAATTCCCTTTGCACAAGAAAGCACACATAAATCTTCTTGAGGAACAATGTAGGCTAAGTAAAGATCAGGCTATTAACCACATCTCCTCCCAGCCTTCTGGGTAGATTACAGGTTAGGCATCTCCTCATTTGAACTCTGTGTTTTTAACTCTTGTGTATTTAACATTCCAGATTCCCAGAGCTTACCTGTGAGCACAAGGACCTTTCCTACTCTAGTGGTGGTGGCCTCTTATCCTTCTAGTACCATAAGCCCAAAATAAACCTTTCTCTTTGTATAAGTTGCCTTGGTCATGGTGTTTTATCACAGCAATAGAAAACTAATTCATGGGTCTCAATGTCTCCAAGTTCCTTGATGTGCCAAGATTCCTCCATACGGAAGACACTCCAGGTGCCTGGCTCTGAAGCCTGCATTCTCCAGAGCCAGGCTATTATACACTAAGCCTGAACCTCTAAAATAAGACCCCACTAGCTCTAGCTTACCACAGGTCACACTTATCCAAATGTCCATGCTCCCTCTGGCCTCAGAGTTTGTAAAGGAAATTTCAGGAATAAAGAAAGGACAGACACACATACAGAATAGCTGGAGTCAGGCGGGCTGTGCACACCTTGATGATGTGGTAACAAGAGTGTAACAGCATGGAATGCTAGAGCATTCATTGAATACAGGGTGGGGGTGAGGGTGGGGGTGGGGCTGTAGTTAGTCCTGCTCATAGGACTAAGAGGTATCTGTAGGTGAACAGTCTCCGGATGAATACATCTTGAGGAGGAAGATGTATCTGTAGGTGAGCTGTGTCAGGATGTCTACATCCTGAGGAGGAAGAGGTATCTGCTCCAGATGTATACATCCTGAAGAGGAAGCTGCCATTGCTAGTTTACATGCACACTGGCCAATCATTTATGAACACTAACCTGGACCAAAGGGAGGCTTTGCCTTTCCAAGGCTGATCTGAAGGACATGACTATTTCCAATGCATCTAAAGCCTTAGTTTTTTACATGGCCAGCTCATGTTAAGCAATACACATCTATTCTGAACTTCACTCTCTCCCTACAGGGATCTACCAGCTAGAGAAAATAATGAGTCTCTAATAAAGAGACATTGTAAAAAAAAAATCACAAGTATTTATGACTTGAAGCGATGTAAACTGTAGTTCTCCTAGTTTGTGGACCATTTGTGATGATGTTTTATTCCATGTCTTCTAAATAACAAAAGACTTTTAAACACTAGTTTAATCTTCACCTTCTTCTTGACCCCCATGTCACTGGTACCTTAAAGACACCTCCAGAATATATTTTAATAACACAAATTCCATGTGTCAATCCAAAGAAGCATTCTCCAGGGCTGGTGAGATAGCTCAGTGGGTAACAGTGTTTGAGATAATCTGAGTTCTAGTGCTGAGTCACAGTGAATGGATAGAACCCACTCCTGACATCTGTCCAGTACCTCCATATGCATAGTGGAAGCAGGGAGTGTCTGTATGGTGGTTTTTAATTTCCTTATCAGAGCAATACCCACGTGTGCTAGACTCATCACCGTTGTGATAAATACCTGAGAATGTAAATTACAGGAAAGAAAGACTTGTTTGGGCTCACGGCTTCAGTTCACTGTCATCTGGATCTGTTGCTCAGCCTGAGGTGAGGCTGAACATCACGGTGGTAGGAGTATGTGGCAGAGACTGCTTGCTTCGTGGCAGCCAAGAAGCAGAAAGAAATAACAGAAAAGAGTTAGGGCCAAGATCCACCCTTATAAGACACATTCACATAGACACACACACACACACTCATACTCACATACACATACTCACACTAACCCATGCGCACACATACTCACACTCACACACACTGTCACACTCACACACACACACACTACCAACCACGCTCTCCTTCCAACTAGATCCTACTTTTCACATTTTGCTAGCTACCAGTAGTCCAAAAAACACAAGTTATGTGAGCACCCTGTGATCCAATCCTCTTCAGCAAGCCCTCACGGGCACACTGGGAGTGTGCTTTACAAATCTTCTAAGGCATCTCTCAATCCAATCAAGTTGACATTCAAGACAAACCCTCAGGACACTTAACTCTATTCTTCTGGAGTGCCATCTGTCGGCTAGGTTAAGGAGCCGGATTAAAAGAGAATAAAGAGACAGTGATAAATGCTACCAGGCTCTTTATCTGAGCCACATCTGGTGGGGCCCTTGAATTGGCTTCTTCTTCCATTTGGAACCAGCTCTGCCTGCTCTCTGGGGACAGTACATACAGATAAGCCATTTGGCTGACTGACACTGATCAGGCCCTCAAATTGATGGCTCACCTCTAGTGGCACCTGATTGTCCTTTAAAAACATCTTCTACCACAAGCACCTAGTCTCTTCTGATGGGAATTTGCCAAACACTAAAGTATTCAGTGACTGCTGGGGCTGATGGGGGCTGAATGAACTCCGGAGCATTTAGCACAGACCCTGACTCTGTCCATCTATCCTACATCCAGCAGCGTGGGTCTCACTGTGCTTCAGGAGAAGGGGACTGGCCAACATCTAGAGACTTCATGCTCTCTATTTTGTCCACAGAGGCTTCTGAGAGGGTCTCTAAGGCATTTCATCATAAAGGACAAAACTGAGAAAGTGACAAATTATCCTGACAAATGAGGACCAGACTAAAATGTTCCCTGCTTTTCTGTGGAGTCAGTCATGTTCCTCTCTGCTTAAAACTGACATCTCCATTTTCCCTACACACAATCCCCTCTTCACCAAGCCCTCACCTGGACTCCCTCTGCCATCTTCAACAGCTGACCCTGCTTCTTCAACTATCCCCCTGCCTACTTGCTCGCAAAGTTTTTCCATCTCTCTAACCTCTTTCTCCTCTTCCTTAGGCCTGTGTGAACCACATCTGCCCCTCCCAGACTCCAAGGCTTCATCAGATCCTCTGAGTACGTAGTCTAATAGCAGCCTCCAATTGCTTGCAGTGCTTACAAGATTGTTAAGCAAAAGTGTGATTTGTAAATATATATCTGTGTCTGGGAAGTCCTGACTCCAGGATGTACCATCTTGGATATGCCAAAACCCAGATGGGCTCAGGTCTCTTCTCTACAAGAGCACAGCATGTGTGTATTAGCTCTACACACCTTCTTGTCTACACCAAATCATCTCTGCATTACTTAAAAGACAGAGCACAATGCAATGTACATAAGTCATTGTTATGTCCTATTGCAATGGTTCTCAACCGCAGATGAAATAAGCCAATTCAAGCTGGATTGAGGGTCAAAAAGCAGGTTTATTTGGGGGCAGCTCTCAGGAAGTTTCACTGGTCCCAATGAACAGGACCAGGGAAAAAGCCATGCAAACAGGGAGATGGGGGAGGGGGAAGGGAAGCATGTGCACACAGGAAAAGAGAGAGACATTGAGAGAGGATAAAAGAAAGGAGAGAGAGAGAAAGAGAGAGAGAGAGAGAGAGAAAGAGAGAGAGAGAGAGAGAGAGAGAGAGAGAGAGAGAGAGAGAGAGAGAGAATGAGAACAAAATGTCTAGATTGTATAGGGGCCTCTGGGAAAGGGGAAGCCCAGACCTGGAAAATTCAGGGTATACCAGCCATACCTTGTAACTGGTAGGGACTGAGGGATGCTGGGAGAACCTGGAGGCTGGGTCTGCTTTGATATGTTAGATAGACACCTCCTGGTCTGAAACCCAACATTTCCTAAAGCTTCAACCATTTATTACAGTTCTTCCTGTTGCAGTGACCCCCAACCATAAAATTATTCCATTGCTACTTCATAACTGTAATTTTACTTCTATTAGGAAACATAATGTAAATATCTGATATGCAGTATATCTAATTTCACAGGGTTGGTTACTCAACTCCCAAAGGTATAGCATCCTACAGGCTGAGAACAACTGCTCTATTGTATAAAGCCTAGTGACAAGAAAAAGTCTATACATGTATAGAACTGATAAATGTTTCCCCATTTTTTAGTATGTGTGTGTGCATGTGTGCGTATATGCATGGGATATGTTCATGTTGGAGGGAGATCGCTCACCCATGTGTGTGCCTGTAGAGACCAGAAGTACATGTCAAATGTCTTTCCCCTGTCACTCTCTGCCTTATTTGTTAAGCAAGGTCCCCCACTCAACCTGGAGTTCACCATGTTGGCTAGATGTGCCTGCCATCAAGCCCCTGGGATTTGCCTGCCTCTGCCCTATCTGCACTGAGGTTACAGTCACGTCCCAAGCATCAGGATTTTACAAAGCTCCTGGGGTTCTGAACTCAGGTCCTTATGCTTGTGGAGCAAGTGCTTTACCTTCTGAACCATCTCCTCAGACCTTTCCCCGAACACGCCTGATCCACAGATGGTCAGAACTACATGTATACAACCCGTGGATTTTGAGGGCTAGCTGAATTTAGTTAGCATGCCTCAAAAGAATATGAGCTCCATTTGGTCCAGTGGGAACCATGTCTGTTAAAATTTGTTTGTCTTCTCATCTAACACAAAGCCTGGGGCAGAGTAAGAGAGCAAAACTATCCATTGATTGTGTAAGTAAGTTGCGTGGGCTCTAATGCTAAGGAAGAGCTCACAATTTCCTGCCCATCCTGGTTCTGTGTTTTTCTAGTCTTCTTTCAAATGTCAGTCTCACTGATCCTGGGTGACTCAACAGTTCTCTTCAGTCATCCCTGGCCAGGGCTCACACAAATAAGCACTGAGCACAGTCCGGCAAGCCTCCTTGCTTCATATCCATCATTCAGGTACCACATGTTCTGTGCCTCTCCCTCTAAATCAAGCTCTCCTCTCTCTTCTCAGCACAATCAGCCTCAACCTTTGAAATGCTATTTTTCCTAGAAAACTCTTTGCTCTTAAGAGAAAACTGAAAGCTATTAGACACTCCCTGAACTGATCCATCTTTTCCTTTGCAAAACCTAATGTGTTAGAGAAAATCTTTATTGACATACCCTGGATCTCAGTCTCAAGTTATGATCACACTGCGTGGGCTTGTGTGCAATCAAAGCTCACCCAAACTGGTGGTAGCATTTTCTGACATTAAACACCACAACTTTTACTATGTTGTTAGGGGGAGGGGATGAGGTGTCAAGACTTAGCTAAGGATTTCTAACTTGGATTCCTATTCTGGAAATCCCTTTACCAACTGTGAGAGCACACTCAGTTTCTTGACCTCCCAAAGCTTAGGTGTTTCTCTTTGCACTATGGATACATGGGTGACAATATACCTCACAAGGTCATTGGGGATTTAAAAAAAAGTGATGTTTATGAATGTTTAAAATCTCTAGACCTCTAAAATGTTGTTGTAAAAAGTTGTTGTAGCTATCATCAACTCTGGCCTGGGTCACCTTCTATTGCAGGGTCAGATTCCCTACCTCACTCCACAAAGTATCCTTCTCAGCTCCAGGAGCCCAGTCAGTTCTTCAAGAATGATCAAGAGGTTAGACCACACCAAAAATAAGGAGGGAACAGAATACCTATCGTATAGGGTAAGTCCTTAGGGACTCATCTGAGAAGGATGAATTTACCCTCACTAAATTTATTAATTTCTTTATGTTTAAACTTTTCCACTGGGATTCAGAGTCCATGATGCTTAAAATTCTCACCTATTGAAAAAAAATTTTCAACCAGTAATGTTCATCATAGTCCATTTTTGTTGCTGTATCCATTTGCCAGAGTCTGGGTGCTTTATAAAGAATAAAGGTTTAGTCAGCTCATGGTTCAACAGATTGGGAGATACAAGGTCAAGAGCCTGCTCCTAATGGTGGCTTTTTTGTTGATGACATAGGGAATGAAGTGCTGAGAGGGATAAAAGCAAATGACAAAATCAAACCAGTTTTTGTAACATTCACAATCCAGACAATGTAATAATCATTAATCCATCAGACTCTGAAGGGATTAACTTATTAATAAGGGCTCTGTCTCATGACCTAATTACTTCTAAAGGTCTCACTTCTTTTCTTAAGTAATGTTTTATTTATTCTTTGAGAATTTCACATAAGTACCTAGTATACACAGGTATATAGTGTACTTAGACCATAGTCTTCCCTGATTCCCTAGCTCACTCCCTCTGAACCCCTTCTTTGTCCCGACACATGCTCCCCTTCCCAGTTTTCATATCTTTTTTAATGACACATTAAGTTTAATTAGGGTTTTTTGCAAGCATGTGGGTAGGGCATTCTTTCCTTGTGTGTTGGCAGCTCCCCATCCAGGCTGGCATATTGATGGGGTAGGTCTTGTACAGGTAACCACACCTACTGTGAGTTTGTGAGTGCAGTGGTCATGCCATGGCTCAAAGGCAGTGTCTTACAGCACCCCTCCTAGCCCCTCACTCTTACTTCAGCGCTACCCCCTCTCCTGCAACTTGAGCATGGAAGAGGGGGTGATACATATATCCCATCGAAGGTTAAGTTTCTCTTCTGGATGTCTCACAATGGGAATTAAACTTCAGCATAAGCCTTGATGGACACTGAAACAATAACAAGCATCCATATCCTGTAGATGGAGGGAGCTCTTGCAAAATCAGCACAGGGAAATGCTGCAGTCCATATTTGATAAAGGAGAACTCAAAGGAGTAATGGTGGGGAAAGAAATAACTTGAGTTGTCAAAACCTCCCATAAGGAGCCAGCTGCCCCATCTCCGGACTCCTTGCACTAAGTAATCTAACTATATGCCCCAATATGCTAGCTTCCTGAGACTTTAGTGAGAAAATACCACAAATGTTACAGCTTAAAGCAATGAACATATATGTTGTCATGATTTTGAAGTCCTGATTAAGGTGTGACCAGAGTAGCACTTGTAATGGCCTGAATACCACCTGTGCAAAATTGAGCTGTCAGCTCTTCATGGTAGATAGGGGAGGTTCCCTGAGGAGAAATCCCTTCTGGGACTGCTGCTATATTCTGGCCACTGCCAGCAATCCTTGTATTACTTGACTTTTAGCTGCACCATGCCAGTGTTGTTTCTGTTGGTATGGCTTGACTCTGTTTCTGTTGGTATCTTATTTTACTTATGTGTTTACTTACACATGCTATTAGACTCAAGGCCCATTCTAATTTAGGATAAGCTCCATTTAAGATCTCAATAACCACAAAGTCTCTTCTTCTAAATGTGGTCATATTCTGAAGTGCTGAGTGGATGCATCTCTGAAGGAGAAATACCCATGAGCCTACTCTCTGTGTTTGATTCATCTTTCTCATCCCTGTGATGAAATGCCTGAGAAAAGCTACTTGAGGCAGGAGGACTTACTTGGGGTACAGCTTCAATCCACCACACTGTAGGGACGTTGGATGCCTGGGTGACAGGAACATGAGACTCCTTGCGTCTCAGTCAATCAGGAAGTAGAGACAAGACTAAAAGTGGGGAGAGGCTGTACTCTGAAAGCCCCACCTCCAATGATCTTCCTTTGCCTGTGAGGTCCCATAATCTCCTCCAAGCAACACTACCAGTTGGAATCAGCTGTTCTAGCACATGATCCTATGAGTGACACTTCACAGGCAAACCCTAAAACACACGGAATTAATTCTCCCAAGTATTTGGAAAGCAATGCTCCAGAACCAACATACAGTCTCTAAGGATCACTGTAGGCTCCTGTTTTTTTGTGTGTCTTCCACCATCAATCTGACCTCAGCCACATTTGAATCTTTAAGCCTTCTTTTTTTTTTCCCTTACATGGAGTCAATACCCCTGCTAGAATGTTCAAATGCCTACCACTGCAGTGTGGCCAGCTCCTCTCCCATGTCTTCCCTTAGAATATTTTCTCTGCAGTTTCTTTATCTTTTGTGATACCAATTAAATCCGGCTTCTCCAAAAATGCTTCCTTGATAATATTTAGATGAAGAATAAACACCTTGTATCTTTTACCTGATATGTACTTTTCCTATTTATTATTAACTCCAAGACCCCAGTCTATAGCATGGTGACCCACAAATTTGGGGTGCATCTTTCCACCTCAACACAATCTAAAACCTTTCACTTGGACATGCCCAGAGGTTTGTTTCTGCAGCCGACTTTAAATCTTGTCAAGGCTACTTCACACTAGGCCCTGATTAAAAACTAACACAAATATTTTAAAGTTCCTTCAGAATGCAGTGCAGAAATTTTCCAGTGTTACCAAATTCACTTACAAAAATGCACAGCTTCATTTTGACTCCAGATAAGAAAAGTGGCTCATCATTGAAGTCTATACAAAGTGCCGTAGCACCCTCTGTTTCTGTTCTAATTTCACTTCTTCACTTCTGTGGCTGTGATTAAAAAAATAAATCACTGACCAAAAGTATCAGAAGGGAGAAAAAGATTTTGTTCAGCTTAGCATTCCAGGTGATAGTCCCCACTAAGGGACATCAGGACAGGACACTTGATGCAGGGATTGAAGGCAGCCCCACTTGCTGTACTACACATTATTCCAAATCCAAGGAGCTCACTTCACAGCTGAGAGGTACAGCAGGAACCACAGAGAATGCTGCTCTCTGGCTGGCTTGTAGGCTATCAGGTACTCAGCTATCTTTCTCATGTACTTCAGGACCACCTGCCTAGGGATACCACTGCCCATGGTAGGCTGGACTCTCCTACATCAACTATCAATCAACAGAACCTCTCATAGACATGGATGCCCACAGGCCAGTTTGATCTGAACAATTTCTCAACTGAGGCTTTCCTCTCAGATGATTTGAGGCTGTGTAGAGTTAACAGACATAATCAGGACAATCTCTAACTCAGTACTCGTCTCTCTTCTGCCAAATTCCATGAGACACACATGCTACAAAACATCCCAGGCTAGTTTCCCTGAAATAACAGACCAACCTCTTAGCTTACAGAGAAGGTCATAAATGAAATCCTACACTTGACCTTGGACAGCTCGAAGCTCCAAACCATGCTAGCCTTCCAATCTGATCGTGGCATAAACATGCAATGAAAACTTCTAAAGCTAAGCAGTCATCGCCCTGCTGATCCCCCCCATCACCCACTTCTCTTATAATGAAGAGTCTGGCAGGGAAGTTCACACATAGCATACATCTGAACAGTTCTAAACCTCTGGCAACTTCAAAAGAACAGCACCTCAACTGTATAGAAACTTTGAGCACACTCATTGGTTTGGTCTTCACTGTTGATATGGTTGATGTGTACTGGTTCAGACCATTAGTCTGGCTGTTCGCTCAAGATCACAGTAGTGAGCTGATCATTTACTGTGAATCCAAGGACAGTCAATATGTCTTAATTGAGCTCAGCATGTGCTAGACAGAGTGAAATGCAACTGAGAAGGTTTTTTTGCTTGAGGCAACAGAAGCCACACCTTGTTACCTGGAAATGTATTAAGAGTATATCAGCAAGCTCCCAAAACTGCCAAGAATGTGAAAGATGGTAGAAGGGTCTGTCAAATAGACCCCGGAAGGAACACAGCTAGAGTCACTTCACATCTATCAAATGAGGACACCATTTCCAAATTTAATTGTAAAAGAAAGTTTTATTCGCCAGATATAATGGTTGTCTTGGAGGCTTACTGTTGAATAAGCTCACCCTTTCTAGCTCTTTCTCAATTCTGCCTGGCTGGTTCAACTCAGGTGTTCTGGCTCAAATCCCCCTCCAAACTGACTGATTCAACCCAGCTTCTTTTGGCTTCTTACTGAATTGCTCTGCTTAGCTTCAAACTAACTCTGGCAATTTGTTCTAAACTTCTGTCTCCTTCTTACTCCCTGGCTTCAACTGCCTCTGCTGACCTGCACTGAACTGTGTGAACTCATGAACTCAGCTCCACTGCCCTCACTGCACTGACTCCTACTGACTCGACTCCACCGCACAGAAGTCACTCAACAGAACTGCACCGAACTCCACTCAACTGAACTGACTCTCTCTCCCTGGGCTGCTCCTAAGTAGCCTCTCGTTCCTGTCTGCCTGGTGAAGGTTGGATGTACCCTATCTCTGACTCAGTCGGTCAGGTCTTCCTCTCATTTGTCATGTTGTCTGTCCCTCATCCACTTTTAAACATGGCTGCTTTCTTCTACAAACTGACTTTGCCTACATTGTTTGGGATTAAAGGTGTGTACTGAGAATATGTCTGTACTCCAGCCACACCACACCGTAAACCAGAGCATGTCTGCATTCTAGACAGCCACACAGGTCTTTTGATGCAACCCCTTGCCAGAGCAGCCATGTTGTTGGGTTAAAATTCCTCTACATCTGATTCCTCTATTACAGCAACTGACCAGCCATCCCCCTGAGCAGTGTGTGGGCTCACTCTGCAAACTGCGTGTTCCACGATGACTAATTTGGATTATGACTGTATCTGTAAGACTTGAAGACAAAGAGGCGGGGTCCTGAGGCTTTTCCTCTTCCTTTAGGGAGGTCATGTCCTCTGCCAACACTCATATAATGGAGTTTTTCCCAAAGTAAGAAGGGAATTGATCCAGTTACTGGATAGTAAAATACAACGAATAGTCCCTGTAAGAAGGAATTTTTAAAAAGCATGATATGAATCTTTCTCTAAAGCAATTTAGCTCAAATACACAAAACAACCAAAAGAATTACCATGCTGAAATGATGAGTCGTTCGTTAAGAGCACTTCCTGTAACCGACGGGCTCCACCCAGCAGCTGATAGAAACAGATGCAGATACCCACAGCCGAACATTGCACAGAGCTCAGGGACTCTTACAGAAGAGTTGGAGGAAGGATTGAAGATCTTGAAGGGGATAGGAAGTCCACAGGAAGACCAATAGGTCAACTAACCTGGACCTTTGGGGTCTCTCAGGGACTAAACCACCAACCGAAGAACATACAAGGGATGGACCTAGCACCCCGGCAAACACATATGCAGCAGATATGCAGCTTGGTCTTCATGTGGGTCCCCCGACAACTGGAGCAGAGGGTTATCCCTAAAACTCTTGCCTGTCTATAGAATATGTTCCCCTAACTGGGCTCCCTTGCCTGGCCTCAGTGGGAGAGGATGTGCCTAGCCCTGCAGAGACTTCATATGCTAGTGTGGGAAGATGCCCAGGTGTGGGGAAAATTAAAAAAAGGCCGCCACAGCGGCGCAAGCCCGCCG
>NW_021621022.1:5767463-5768433 GCF_004785775.1 Grammomys surdaster
AAGTACCTGCTCAACCATGACCCAGGATACCCTTATGCAGTCCCACACCCAGGGGGATCTCCAGCCTCTCAAAGGAGAGGGAGGTAATGGGAGGAGGGATTGTGTGAGGAGGGGACTGGTGGGGGAGTGGCAATTGGGATATAAAGTGAATATATACATTCATACATATATACGTACATACATACATACATACATACATACATACATACAAACACTTGCTGCTCATCCAGAGGACCTGAGTTCCACTCTTTGCACCCACACTGGGAAATTCACAACTGCCTGTAACTCCGGCTGGGAGGGGTTCCTATGCCCTCTTCTAGCCTCCATGGGTACTGCACATGCACGACTTTTAAAAATGAAATAAATCTTTTTAAAAGGAAGAATTATAACCTTATCCTTATAACATTATTAAATTACAAAATAAGGAACCATTAGTCTGAGATGACATTAAGGGGAAGTCTTACTAGCCACTAAGCAAGACAGGCAACCTCAGGAACAAATTCATGTCACTGTGCCCTCAAAGTTTCTTTTTATTTATCTTCAACTAAAACTTCATGGTGTAGGCTGAACGTGCCCAGAGGTCTTCCTGTCCATCACTTTAATGTTTCAAACATGTGCTCTATGATTCTAAACTGAGCATGTGTGCATGAGAGGGTGAGAATGTATTCATTCCCACATAATCAAGTATGAGGACCAGAGTTCAATCCCCACCACCCAGTTAGGGAGAAAAAAAGCATGGTGGTGCCTGTTTGTAATTCCAGCTCTGGGGACAGAGAGACAGCAGGATCTCTGGAGCTCCCTAGTCAGCCAGACTAGACAGCACAGCCATCTCCAAAGGAATGATGCCTGAGTTTGGCCTTGGGCTTCCACACAAATGCACACATATGTGTGCACATGCACCTGCAAGCATGAGGGGGCGGGGAGAGAGAGAGAGAGAGAGAGAGAGAGAGAGAGAGAGAGAGAGAGAGAG
>NW_021621022.1:5768443-5769396 GCF_004785775.1 Grammomys surdaster
GAGAGAGAGAGAGAGAGAGAGAGAGAGAGAGAGAGAGAGAGAGAGAGGAGAGAGAGGATAAATTAATTTAGTTCCAAATCTTGTCCAGAACGTGAAATCTCTTCCTTCCTTCCTTCCTTCCTTCCTTCCTTCCTTCCTTCCTTCCTTCCTTCCTTCCTTCCTTCCTGCTCTGGTGTTTTCTGGATCCTAAGCCACTGTCATCCACAGGCACACAGGGCTGTAACAGCTCCTGCTTCTTCATACGCCTGGACTCAGACACCAACGAACATCAGAAACACCAACGGGCAGGCTGCTGAACTGAGCCTGCAACTAATCAGGTACTGTGCTAGAATAGTTGAAAGCTGAGCCACAGAGAAGGCTTCTGACTTGGCTGGACCGTGTTCCTGGCCCCTGCAAAACCAATCCAGTCGATTCCAGATTCTGATTGTCAATCCAGTGTCCACTGCTTGTCTATGATGAAAAATGGAAAGTAAATGGATTAAAAATCATGGAGTCTGAGTTCCGGCGACATGGCTAAATGCACCAAGAAGGTTGGGATCGTGGGAAATACGGGACCCGCTATGGGGCCTCCCTCCGGAAAATGGTGAAGAAAATTGAAATCAGCCAGCACGCCAAGTACACTTGCTCCTTCTGTGGCAAGACGAAAGATGAAGAGACGAACTGTTGGCATCTGCACTGTGGCTCCTGCATGAAAACAGTGGCTGGTGGGGCCTGGACCTACAACACCACCTCTGCAGTCACAGTGAAGTCTGCCATCAGAAGATTGAAGGAACTGAAAGACCAGTAGAAGCCCTACCGCCTGAGACTCGACTCGCCTGCCCTGCAATAAACGGGTTAATTTACAGAAAAAAAATCATGGAGTCTGAGCTTCTGTCCAGAAGAGACACACAAAGAAAGAAAGGGAAAGAGAGAAAGAGAGTGAGAGAGAGAAAGAGAGAGGGAGGGAGGGAGGG
>NW_021621022.1:5769796-5787441 GCF_004785775.1 Grammomys surdaster
AGAAGGAGAAGGAGAAGGAGAAGGAGAAGGAGAAGGAGAAGGAGAAGGAGAAGGAGAAGGAGAAGGAGAAGGAGAAGGAGAGAAAAAGAAAAGAAATTTGGTTTCTTAGTGAAGCAACCCACTTTGACCCCAAATAAAGAGTCTCAAGACAGGAAGTCAGACCATTCTAGAGTCCTGGAAGCCAAAATATTAGTTTTTACTCCCAATTTTTTAGTGGGACAGTGTTCACTCCCATCCATAAGCTAGCATCCCTAAGGCATGAGAGATACTTCTGCAGTCTCAGGTCTAGCAGCTGGGCTATTTTTAAGTGAGCCCAGGACTGTAGCATAGCTAAATTTCCAGATGTATTCAACAAACTGGAAAGAGGCAGTTAAGTTATATCCTGGAGTTTAACTTTCCCATTCCTGGCCCCCTGGAATCATCTGGGAAGGCCAGCTCCTGCTTCCATCAGAGCTCACTACTGTAACGCTCAGCCCCAGAGCTCTGTTCACAGCCGATGGGTGTGGATGCATTCTGGGGCCTCCATCCCCGGTTACACTCATGGCGTGTAGATGTGGATGCACTCTGGGGCCCCCATCTGTGTCCATGGCATGTGGATGTGTTCTGGGACCTCCATCCCCACAGTTACAGTCGTGGCTTGTAGATATGGATGCACTCTGAGGCCTTCATCCCCACAGGTCGTTCATGGCCCTGTGGACAGGGATGTATTCTGGGACTTCCATCCCCAGAGCAGCATTCTCAGCCTGTGGATATAGACTCATGCTGGGGCCTGCAGCACAGTTACTCTCCACCAGGTCTCAGTGTTCTCCCTGGTGGGAGGGGCAGGACAGCAGGAGGGGAAAGTCCATGAAGAACATGAAGAGGGGACACACGAGGAAAACAAGCCTGCCTTAGAAGGCAGCTCATAAAGAGGATAAGGGCTAAGGCTGGCACTTTCCAGACAAATCTCCCCAAATCCTCCAACACAAAGGAATGCTGTAAAGACCCTCAAGGTTTGTCCTTGGCATCAAACCTTGTTTCTGAGGTTCCCCTATGGTGGCCTGTCTCCTGGCTACCTTACTGAGCATCTCAGCATCAAGGCAGCCCTAGTTCAGCAATGACTTCCCAATAGAGAGGCTTCTCCTCTGCCTGCAGCCTTGCTTCTGCCTGGGGACATCTGGCAATAATCATTTCACTCATTTGCACTGAATGAATGGTGTCTTATTTCCTCCCTGTGCACAAAGCCTCAAGTATGGCCATTAGACACTCTCATGTGTCATCGGATGTTCTGTGTTGCCAAGAAAGTCTTGTTCCCTGTTTTGAAGCTCTTAGAACAATCCCATTTTAGGATATCTTCTATCTGGACGGCTTCTCAACAGTTCTCAGCACGTGTTTTCTTAAAAGATGACTTATCCTTGAGTTTCCACACTGGGGCCTCTCTGGATCTCCTTTTGGAATGTCCTTGTGTTACTATCCAATGTCCCTCCTCGTTCACTTGAGAAGACAGCAGTGCTCATGTCTGCTGAGGTATTAACCACAATGACTCCAATGGTCAACACCTAAGAAGTGTCTGGGGTATTGGAATTCTGTATCCTGTCTGTGCTGGGTATCACAAGAATCTAAAGGGGGCAGGAAATGAGAGAGAGCAATGGCAAGGGAGAAAGACAGATCTTGTGTGAGTTCTCTTATGTAAAATCCAGATTGTGTGTGTGTGTGTGTGTGTGTGTGTGTGTGTGTGTGTGTGTGTGTATGTATGTATAACATAGTTGATATGGTATGGTAATGGTGGATGGTGGTATGGAGTGGGATAGCACCAGATGGCATGGGAGGTGAACAAAAGTAGAAGGGGGGATTAATTGTGGGAGAGAAAAAGACCGGCAAGAAAAGGGAGCAGGAAGAATAACGGGGAGGGCAAAGACGAGCAAAGTACAGTGACATACATGTAAAGAAGAAGAACAAGGAAGAGGAGGAGGAGGAGAAGGGGGAGGAGGAGAAGGAGGAGGAGGAGGAGGAGGAGGAGGAGGAGGAGGAGGAGGAGGGGGAGAGAAAGACGGATGCATGATGGTATATTTTACTTTAAATCTCTGACCCTAAGTCATATCCAAACTAATTAATTCATAATTTCTGGGTAGATACAAGGTATTTGTATTTTTCCCAAGTTCCCCCAAGGTTTCCAGAGTGCAGTCAAGGTCAAGAGCAAGAGTATGAGTAATGTTTGTTCTACATAAAAAGCTGTTTTGTCAGCAGCTCACTGTCCAGTTCCCAGAGGCAACTTCTGTCAGTCAGGACACACCTGGTACAGCTTGGGCAAAGGACTAGTTTTGTGATTGTCTTCTCCAAATGACTTCCTTAGAGACTGTGGTTTCTGTCACTGCACCCCAGTCAGGAACCCAGAAGTAATCCCGAGAAGCACAGAATAGACCAGGACCCTATGTTTCCAAATTCACTGTGGGACCACCGTCACTATAGCTGACTAAAAAGCTAATAAACACCCATTGTTTTAAAAGCATGGGAGGACTTCCTGGTCTCATAGCTCGTGGTTTTAGTCTTAGTACTTGAGAGTTGGGGGCAGGAGAACTATCATGCATTTGGAGTTAGGCTAAATGAACTGTTCAACAACCCTATCCTTAAAAAGAGAGAAGAAGCCGGACAGTGGTGGCGCACACCTTTAATCCCAGCACTTGGGAGGCAGAGGCAGGCGAATTTCTGAGTTCGAGGCCAGCCTGGTCTACAGAGTGAGTTCCAGGACAGCCAGGGCTACACAGAGAAACCATGTCTCAAAAAAAACAAAAAACAAAAAACAACAACAACAAAAAACAAAAAAAGAGAGAGAGAGAGAGAAGAAACTGTACAAATGATCAGAACATGCAAGGGTCAGCATTATGTGTCAATCTGACTTGTCCTCAGAGTTTCCAACAGATCACATGAGTGGGACTCACCCTACCAGCTGAAGACCTAAACAGACAAAACACCCACTGACAGGAGCGTCTCTTTCCTGTGTAACTTCAGGCTGAAACCTCAGCGTCCTCCTGTCTGCGGATCTAGAGCCTGCAGCCTCCAGCTGGAACTTGTGTGAACAGACCTGCCAAGGCAGGTCTTGAGATCCTCAGCCTTCAGTGAGTTGGTTGAACTAATTTCCTGAAGAAAATTACCACACACACCCTCTCTCTTTCTCTCTTCTCTCTTTCTGTTTCTCTGGTGAGTTCCGAACTAATGAATCTTTCTTTTTTGGAAAAAAAAAAAACTTTTTATGGAGTGTGTGTATGTGTGCATGTGTGTATGTGTGTATATGAGTGTGTGTGTGTACGAGTGTGTATCTGTGTATGTGTGTGTATGTGTATATAAGTGTGAGTGTGTATATGTGTGCATATGTGTGTATGTATGTGTGTATGTGTGGGTGTGTTTATGTGTGTGTATGTGTGTATAGTGTATGTGTGTATACATGTACGTGGGTGTGTGGGCATAGGTATACCTGTGCCATGATATATGTGTAACAGCTCACAGGAACTGGTTTAGATCATCAAGCTTGGTTACAAGTGCCTTTCCCTGCTGAGCCATTAGCTTTTCTATGTCCTTCCAGCAATTTCGGTAAAGTCTTGAGAAACTGATACAATGTTACAGGCAGAATACTGATCCGGTCAAGGTACAGAAAAATGCCAGCATCATTTCTTCCTCCTCTGCCTCTTCTTTAACTCCTGCTTATGTTTTTCTCCATTTTTGTCATTTCAAAAATGCATAAATGATGTCACACAAGAGGCTGCTTCTTACCACTAAGTTATACTGCTTTAAAAATAACAAAAATTGCTTTTCCTGGACATTTCTAAGACTAGAAAGACTGTGGTGGGGCTCATGGCCCTTCCTAACATGCTTCCGCTCTGAGACACACCTTTCTTTCTAGCAGCATCATACAGAGAGAGAGAGAGAGAGAGAGAGAGAGAGAGAGAGAGAGAGAATAAAAGCAGTCAGACAACAGAGGGCACCGTCCCTGGCATTTTCCTAGAACTCAGTGATCACATCTGCCATAGAACAAACTCTGAAGCCCTGTCAATCACAGCTTCCCCACGGCTCAATTTCAGTTGTTCCAGCCCTGCTTGAGTCTATGGGAAAGTGCGCCAGGCTGTCCTCCCTCTCCTGCATTGGGCTCCTTCCTCCTCCACAACCCGAGGGTAAAGTTCCACTCCAGTGTGCCCACCCAGCAGGTCACTGCCTACAGGGCCCACTGCATTGCTTTAATTACTTTTTAACTTCAACAATGAAACAATGAGTCTGTTCTGTTCATATGTATCAGTGTACTTCATTCTTTCTCCTCTGTCTTGATCTTCCCCCATTTTTCTGACACCTCTTGTTGCCAGTATCATCCTTTCTGCCTTCATGTCTATTCTTCCCCTTAGGATCCCATCCTCCCTCCCTCTCTCCCTCCATCCCTCCCTTCTTCTCTCCCTCCATTCCTACCTTCTGTCTCTCCCTCCATCCCTCCATCCCTCCCTCCCTCTCTCCCTCCATCCCTCCCTCCCCCTCATGGTCCCTTTTTTACACTGAAGCAGCTGCATCTGTAACTGCTTTGTTATATGCTCAAACTTTGAGTCCCACGCTCTTTCTTTATGGCAGCACATTCTTTTCTTGTAATCTTCTAATCCTCTGTCACTGAAACAGGCAAATGACCCCTTCAATACCTTTCTTCCTCCATTGGGGCTAGTGTGTCCTCTAGATGGACCTACAGGAGTTACCTGTCACTGTTGCTGGGGTGGCACCACACAAACCCCAGAGTGAAACATCTTCTGTTGACTGATTCAATAAAGAGAAGATACCTATCTAGACTCCTTGTTTACCACAATTCAAGGTGTGCTGGCTGTCTTTGGCCCAGAATGTTCTCTGCTACGGCGCTGGCTGAATTTCTGTCCATAACTTGCAGCTGGAGAGGGGTGGAGGGATTCAGCAACAGGATCAATTTCCATGTCTAGAAAGCGTTTGTCTGATGTGATTCTGTGAAGCTAAAGTGAAATCAATTTTTGTTTCCAGGGCATGGCTCTCTGCTACTTGGAATAGACGAGGCACACAAAAAATCCAGTCCACAAAATGTGCTTCCACTGGATTTAGTCTCTGACCTTCCACAGAGTGCATAATTTAGGGGTCAATGGCAGAGATGAGTTAAACAGCTCCCCATGAAATATTCCCTGCAGGATTAATATAGTAAAAATGGACATCTTGCCAAAAGCAATCTACAGATTCAATGTAATCTCCATCAAAATTCTAAATCAATTCTTTATAGAGATAGAAAGAGCAATTTGCAAATTCATTTGAAATAACAAAAAAACCCAGGGTAGCGAGAACTATTCTCAACAATAAAAGAACCTCTAGGGGAATCACCATCCCTGACCTCAAACTTTACTACAGAGCAATAGTGATTAAAACTGCATAGTATTGGTACAGAGACAGGCAGGAAGATCAGTGGAATAGAAATGAATTCTTATCTCCTTGTACAAAGCTCAAGTCTAAATGGATAAAGGACCTTCACATAAAACCAGATACCCTGAAACTAATAGAAGAGAAGGTGGGGAAGAACCTCAAATACCTAGGCACAGGGGGAAAGTTCCTGAACAGAACACCAATGGCTTATGCTCTAAGATCAAGAATTGACAAATGGGACTTCATAAAATTCCAAAGCTTCTGTAAGACAAAGGACACTGTCAATTGGACAAAATGGCAACCAACAGATTGGGAAAAGATCTTTACCAATCCTACATCCGATACAGGGCTAATATCCAATATATTCAAAGAACTCAAGAAATTAAACTCCAAACAACCAAATAACCCTATTTAAAAATGGGGTACAGAGCTAAACAAAGAATTCTTAATTGAGGAAACCTGAATAGCCAAGAAGCACCTAAAGAAATGTTCAACATCCATAGTCATCAGGGAAATGCAAACCAAAACAACCCTGAGATTCCACCTCACACCAGTCAGAATGGCCAAGATCAAAATCTCAAGTGATAGTAGATGCTGGTGAGGATGTGGAGAAAGAGGAACACTCTTCCACTGTTGGTGGGACTGCAAGTTGGTACACTCTGAGAATCAGTCTACTGGTTCCTCAGAAAATTGGGCATAGCATTACCTGAGGACCCAGCTATACTATTCCTGGGCATATACCCAGAAGATGCTCTAACATATAACAAGGATATATGCTCCACTATGTTCATAGCACACTTATTTATAATAGCCAGAAGTTAGAAAGAACCCAGATGTCCTTCAACAGAGGAATGGATACAGAAAATGTGGTACATTTACACAATGGAATATTACTCAGTTATTAAAAACAGTGAATTCAAGAAATTCTTAGGCAAATGGATGGAACTAGAAAATATCATCCTGAGTGAGGTAACCCAATCACAAAAGAACACACATGGTATTCACTCACTGATAATTGGATATTAGTCAAAAAGCTCACAATATCCAAGATACAACTCACAGACCACATGAAGCTCATGAACAGGGAAGACCAAAGTGTGGGTGCTTTGGCCCTTCTTAGAAGGAGTAAAAAAATTCCCATGGGAGCAAATATGGAGACAAGCCATGGGACAGAAACTGAAGGAGGTGCCATCCAGAGACTGTTCCCCCTGGGTATCCATCCCTTGTGCATTCACCAAAGGTAGACACTGATGTGGATGCCAGGGAGTGCACACTGACAGGAGCCTGATATAGCTGTCTCCTTAGAGGTTTGCCAGAGCCTGAAATATACAGAGGCAGAAGCTCACAGATAACCATTGAGCTGATCATGGGGTTCCCAATGGAGGAGTGAGAGAGAAGTCTGAAGGAGCTGATAGGGTTTGGGGCCCCATGAGGAGAGCAACAATACCAACCAACCAGAGCTCCCAGGATCTAAACCACCAGCCTGGAAGCACATAGGGAGAGACCCATGGCTCCAGCTGTATATGTAGGGGAGGATGACAGTGTCAGGCATAGGTGGGTGAGGAAGTCCTTAGTCCAATGAAGGCTGGATGCCCCAGTGTGGAGGAAATAGTGGGTGGGGAGGTGGGAGTGGGAAGGTGGGTGGGGGCATATCCTCATAGAAGCAGGAAGAGGGGGGATGGGGTAGGGGGTTCCTGGATGGGGAAAAATGGGGAAAGGGGATTACATATAAAATGTAAATAAAATATCCAATAAAAAAAAGAAAGAAATATGTCCTGGCCAACTCCTTCCCTCTTCATTATTGACCAATGGACAGAGATGGAACCCAGGTACAGGAGGGACCAAATCTGCCCTTGCCACAGCACAGGCCGCTTGGCTGCTCAGTGCTCATAGTCTTTCGTTGAGGGTTTCTGAAACATCTACTTTGTACTCGTCTTCTCCAGGTGAGTCTGTAATAAAGTGTCCTTCGAGGAACTTCCATGCTAGGAGGTAGAGAGTTCATAAGTATCTGTGAGAATGAAGTGTTAATGTGTAAGACAAAGAAGAGGCATAGAGCAATCAGAAGATGGGAAGTGCCCAGGGAGCTGAGTGATCCAGGGGAGTTATCTTACAAATTGAGTTTTAGTAATGTTTCCTACAAAATGAATATGACATGGAAGACCACTCTGCTCCTCCCTGGGCACCTTGGACCTCATCACAGAGCCTAGAGCTGTGTGGAACACAGGTGGAAAACAGCTCATAGGAGCCCGTGGCTCATACTGCCTTCAACATTTTGGTGGCTGGAAGTGTTCAGATTTTGAGAGTAGGTTTAGTTTCTGGAAACACGCTGCTATCTCTTGGAGTAGGTCTGATTTCTAACATGAGTAAACAATCTGGAATTTGCATTTAGAACCCCAAAAACCAAGTGAGAAAATTGAATACGATTATTTTTTGTCATAAGAATGAGACTTGTAAAGGGTAATAACTGTGAGGGTCAAGTGCCAATTGGTCAAAAGCAACCTCAGCTTTGGAATAAAGTGACCCCAGAACTTCCACCAAAGAACTCCTAAACCTGATAAACAGCTTCAGCAAAGTGGCAGGATATAGAATTAACTCAAATCAGTAGCCTTCCTCTACTCAAAGGATAAACAAGCTAAGAGAGAAATTAGGGAGATGACACCCTTCACAACAGTCGCAAATAATATAAAATACCTTGGTGTGAATCTAACCAAGCAAGTGAAAGACCTGTATGACAAGAACTTCAAGTCCCTGAAGAAAGAAATCAAAGATGATCTCAAAAGATGGAAAGATCTCCCATGCTCATGGATTGGCAGGATTAATATAATAAAAATGGCCATCTTGCCAAAAGCAATCTACAGATTCAATACGATTCCCATTAAAATCCCAACTCAATTGGTCACAGAGTTAGAAAAGGAAATTCTCAAATTCATTTGGAATAACAAAAAACCCAGGATAGCGAAAACTATTCTCAACAATAAAAGAACTTCTGGAGGAATCACCATCCCTGACCTCAAGCTGTACTACAGAGCAATAGTGATAAAAACTACATGGTATTGGTACAGAGACAGGCAGGAAGATCAATGGAATAGAATTGAAGACCCAGAAATGAACCCACACACCTATGGTCACTTGATCTTTGACAAAGGAGCTAAAACTGTCCAGTGGGAAAAGGACAGCATTTTCAACAAATGGTGCTGGTTCAACTGGAGGACAACATATAGAAGAATGCAAATTGATTCATTCTTATCTCCTTGTACAAAGCTCAAGTCTAAGTGAATAAAGGACCTCCACATAAAACCAGATACCCTGAAACTAATAGAAGAGAAGGTGGGGAAGAACCTCAAATACCTAGGCACAGGGGAAAAGTTCCTGAACAGAACACCAATGGCTTATGCTTTAAGATCAAGAATTGACAAATGGGACTTCATAAAATTGCAAAGTTTCTGTAAGACAAAGGACACTGTCAATAGGACAAAATGATAACCAACAAATTGGGAAACGATCTTTACCAATCCTACATCTGATAGAGGGCTAATATCCAATATATACAAAGAACTCAAAAAATTACACTCCAGACAACCAAATAACCCTATTAAAAATGGGGTATAGAGCTTGACAAAGAATTTTCACCTGAGGAAACTCGAATGGCCAAGAAGCATCTAAAGAGATGTTCAGTATTCTTAGTCATTAGGGAAATGCAAATCAAAACAACCCTGAGATTCTATCTCACACCAGTCAGAATGGCTAAGATTAAAAACTCAGGTGATAGTAGATGCTGGTGAGGGTGTGGAGAAAGAGGAACACTCCTCCATTGTTGGTGGGACTGCAAGATGGTGCAACCACTTTGGAAATCAGTCTGGCGGCTCCTCAGAAAAATTGGACATAGCATTACCTGAGGACCCAGCTATACCACTCCTAGGCATATACCCAGAAGATGCTCTAACATATAACAAGGACATATGCTCAACTATGTTCATAGCAGCCTTATTTATAATAGGTAGAAGCTGGAAAGAACACAGATGTCCTTCAACAGAGGAATGGATACAGAAAATGTGGTACATTTACACAATGGAGTATTACTCAGCTATTAAAACCAATGAATTCGAGAAATTCCTAGGTAAATAGATGGAACTAGAAAATATCATCCTGAGTGAGGTAAGCCAATCACAAAAGAACACACAAGGTATTCACTCACTGATTATTGGATATTATCCCAGAACCTTGAAATAGCCAAGATTCAACTCACAGGCCACATGAGGCTCATGAAGAAGGAAGACCAAGTGGGGGTGCTTCAGTCCTTCTTAGAAAGTGCAACAAAATACTCAAGGGAGCAAATATGGAGATAAAGTGAGAGACAGAAACTGAAGGAGGGGCCGTCTGAAGACCATTCCACCTGAGTATCCATCTCATGTGCAGTCACCAAAGGTAGATGCTGATGTGGAAGTCAGGAAGTGCAGCTGATAAGAGCCTGATATAGATGTCTCCTCAGAGGTCTTCAAGAGTCTGACATATTCAGAGGCAGATGCCCACAGCTAGCCATTGAACTGATCATGGGGTTCCCAATGGAGGAGTTAGTGTGAAGACTGTTGGAGCTGAAAAGGTTTGCGGCCCCATGAGGAGAGCAACAATACTAACCAACCAGAGCTCCCAGGGTCTAAACCACCAGCCTGGGAGCACTTAGGAAGGGATCCTGGCTTCAGCTGTATATGTAAGGGTGGAGGGCCCTGCTGGGCATAGGTGGGAGAAGAGATCCTTGGTCTCATCAAGGCTGGACGCCCCAGGGGGTGGGAATTTGAGGGTGGGGAGGTGGGATTGGGGGGTAGGTAGGGGTACATCCTCAGAGAAGCAGGAGGAGGGGTGAGGGGATAGGGGGTTCCAGGATGAGTGGGGGATGGGGTAAGGGGATAACATATGAAATGTAAATAAAACTTCCAATAAATAAATAAATAAATAAATAAATAAACAACTATCCAGATGAATCCTTGCAAAGAAGCACATGGCATGTTTGGGTCGGTGATTCCTGGTGTGTATAATTTTCTTTAATATTCAAATCCCAGGGAAGAAAGATCCTATAGTAGAAAGAAAAAAAAATTGGCTTTGTTCACAAAGAGTTGAGACTGAAGCCCTGGATAACTCAAGATGCTCACATGACCTCAGACAAGGGAAGTGACCTCTCTGAGTATGAATCCTCTCCTTGAGAGAGATGGGCACATCCAGAACTGGTGAGCGTAGGGAGACATTCATGTTCAGGGAAATGCAGAGCCAGAATTCCATAAACTGTTATTTTGTACCAGGCAGGAAGAAGGTCTAGAAAGTCAGGTGACGTTGAGTGCTGGGGAACATTGACTTTCTTGCAGATTGCTCACAGATACACATGAGAAGCTAGATTGGAAAGCAACAAGGCCCTCAATATACACCCTAGGAGTCAGGGCCCACTCCTACAGAGAGACATGAATGGCTGTTTGTACCCACTTCCCTTTAAGCCATGATAGCTAAAGACTCTTCTGCCTCCAACAAAGCAGTTAAACTACAGTAACACAAGTTGTTCATCAGATTCATTAGTGTAGGTCAAAGTTCACTGACAGTAAGCCACACTAAAAATGAGCTATTACAGGGGTCTGTGATGGTTTGGGTATGATTGCATCATCGTGTAAAGAGGAAGTGGGGTCTTTCTCTCTGTGTCTCTGTCTCTGTCTCTCTCTCTCTCCCCTGCTCTCTCTCTTCCTTTTTTTTCACTCTTCCCCTTTTACTCTCAGATGTGAAGGGAAGGTATATCCCATAAACTCTCTTTCTATGAAATACTCTAGTACGATCTAGAAGGACATTTGGGTCACTAGTCAAGTGCTTGTCCTCAATGGTATTTACATAGATACTCTTGTGTTAATCTCTATATGTATTATTTTCTTTACAAAATGACTAGTTTCTAACTAGCCCTAAAACATTCACAAATAAAATTCAAATGGGATGTCTTGAACTGAACCACTGGGAAGTCTTGACATAATATCCAAATGTTGCCGGGCGGTGGTGGCACACGTCCTTAATCCCAGCACTTGGGAGGCAGAGGCAGGCAGATTTCTGAGTTCAAGGCCAGCCTGGTCTACAGAGTGAGTTCCAGGACAGCCAGGGCTACACAGAGAAACCCAGTCTCAAAAAAACAAAACAAAAAACAAAAAATCTAAATGTCAGAATGTCATTCTGTCACAGCTCTTCCCAGTGATTTACCAGCAGCTCCTCACATACTCTAGATGCTTGGCTCCTTGTGGCCTTCTTCTTCACCCTATCAATGGCTTGTTTTTCTTTCCTGTGCCTCTCAGTTAGATGTTAAGCTTCCCCCAAGGGAAGGATTTATCTCCTTCATCTGTGCATCCACCTTTGAGCACACAACATACAGCTGGAGCTTAGGGAGGATTTCTTAGTAATAAGCCAGTTAAGTACAAAAGAATAATTTTCTGAAGAATGATCCTCCTGTTGTGACCTGTCACAAGCCACAGTTAGAAGTAAAATGGACAAGGTAGAGATTAGATCACAGTGACTGAGGAAATAGTGTTGAGAGGAAGATGAGAAACATCTTGGACTCTGAAGGTGAGGAGAATGTTGGTAGGAAGGCCTATGGACAAGCATTCTCTTCACAGCTTAGAGAATCTGAAGAGTGTGGAGAGAAAGGGCCCATAGAACCATGGACACAGCTCCAGAGCAGAGGAAAACTGAGCTGTAAAACAGCCAAGCATTGGAATAAAGAAAAAAAGAAGGTGAATGGACCCAGCTTCTGCAACGCACAGGACGCACAAGTGGATCTACTGATCCTTTCTGCAAGACCCACTTCCACAAAGGCAGAGTCTGTGGGCTCCAGCTCTTCTTCAGTAGGACTCTTCAGGTCAGGAAATCAAGTTTCACACAAAACTGTTCCCAAGATGCTGACTGATGTGGGCATGGCCTTCCGCTGTCTTTGGTATTCCAGCCAGAAAGAACTCAGTTGTCATCGGGTCCTTCAGTATCTGCCATAACGTGTGGATGATCCTCTTTGATTCCCATCCAGAAAGCGTGGGAGCCAAGTTCTGATACAGAATTCCTTACCACAAGATATAAGAGGCTGAGCAGTGATTAGATTCAGTTTGGTCCACGGAGCTGGGTTATATCATCCAGTGATTTATATCTTTATCTTTGACCATTATTAATAAGTTAGACTGTCACTTTCTGTGCTGAGTTCATGTGCTTTAGTGTCAAGGAAAATGTACAACCTCTGTTATACTTGGCAATGCCTATCACACCATAGATGGCCACCCCATGGGCAATACGTTGACCCCCTAGCACATTGTTCTTTACCATTCTCCATGCATTTACCAGGCTCCTATGGGCTCCTATGGGCTCCTATAGGCTCCTATAGACTTCAGTGCAGCTTCCCTAGCTCTATAGAGTTTCTTTTAAACTTCTGCTTTTTTATACAGAATCATACTAATACCCGGGCTGTATTTGAATGTACAGTGTTGCTCGAGCTGACCTTAAACTCACAGCATGCCTCAGCCTCCCAAGTGCTAGGATTCTGGATGCTTCGTACCATATCCAGTTACTCTATAGCTTTTCTTTCCTTAAGTTTTTAACATTTATAAAGAAAATATAGAGCATCACGCCAGAACTGAATTTAATTTTTAAAAATGATGGAATTAAGAAAAAGCAGAGAGAAAAGAAACAGAGAAACTGTTGGACCAAAGATTTGATTCATGCCTCTGTTAATTGTTAATTCCCAGTGGCCTCTTCTGCTTGTCCTTTAATGGGAGAGAAGATGATCTATGCTTTGACCTAGAATGAACTTGGGGTGATGGATGGCCTGGCCATTTGATAATTACATTCTGTGTGTGTAAAAGAAACTTCTCTTGCCTGCACTGAAAGCTAAGCTTGGTTGATTCCCAATTCCCACAAAGGCCAGAGGCAGCGCTCCGTGCGGCTTGAAATGCCAGTGTTTCTTCTGCTTTAAAGGATGCTGTGTTTGGTAAACTCTTTGTCCTGGAATTCACAGAGAAGGTCTCATACCTCGCACATTTGGAAGCAATTACCCAGCCTTGTGAGCTGCCTTTGTTTAGTGCCATGTGTTCTCCAACATCAAAGAACATTTTCCTTTGAAAACAAAATGCAAGTGGGCCAAAGAAAATATACCTTCTGTCCTACCTCGAATTCATAATCATCTACAATTTGTTTCCCTACATTCTTCCAACACCTTGTATGTGAAAGAATTGTAAAGAACCACATGTCAGTGTGTCCCAGCATTAGCATTTTGAAGCTGTACTGTCAGTAAGATGATACTGGGAACTATTAGGCTCAGATGAAGTTGGGCCCTCAGCATGGAGTTAGTGACCTCGTATGAGGAAGAGATTACAGCTCATGTTCTGGTCTGAATGTAGGGTGTGCACTGCAGGCTCATGGGTTTGAATACTTGCTCTCCAGCTGGTGGTTCTGTTTTGAGAGGTCACTGAGCTTTTACAGATGGGATGTTGCTGGAGGAAGTGGGTCACTAGAAGCAAGGGGACACCTTGAGGTTATAACCCAGACCCACTTCTGATGTTGCTTGACTAGAAGTGTGGGTAGGGTGAACAGTTTTACATTCATACCTACAGCTCCTCCCCGCCATGATGAACTGTATCCCCTCAAACCATGTGCCAACAGAGAGCCATAAAATGTTGGCCAGGTACCTATTTTTGTTGAAAAAACAAAAAGACCTCTAAATCACTATCTAGGCATTCATATTAATTATGATATGGTTTTAAATGCAAAGTTTGACTTTAAATGTAAAAATATCAATGACAGTCATTAACTTTCTTTAAATAACTTTAAAGGTAAAATCTCTAATTCTCTGCTTGCCTCCCTGCTTACTGAAAAAGACATAGCACTTGTGATGTGTTCAAGACCAACCAGGAAAAAATTTAATGAAGTTTTATTGTATTAGCATCTAATGGGACAGATTCCTCCTTCAAGGAGATAAAAGAAGAAAATAATGGGCTGGGCAGATGGCTGAGATTAAGAGAGTATACTGCTCTTGCAGAGGGCCTGAGTTTAGATCCCAGTTGGCCTCACAACCGCTTGTAACTCTAGCCTCAAGGACTCTGACACCCTCTTCTTGTCCCAGAGGACAATATATAGAACCCCTAGTTTCTTCTCTTTTTTTACGTTTATTTATTTAATGTAAGTACACTGTAGCTGTCTTCAGACACCCCATAAGAGGGCATCAGATCTCATTGCAGATGGTTGTGAGCCACCATGTGAAAAAGAAGAAGGTTCTTTGCTTTCGGGATGTTGCAGGTCACACTAACAGCTGCCCGTATGACACCATGAAGGAAATATATCTCCCCCTACCTAAGTTATTCCATTGAATAGTTTCCCCAAAGGGCAAACTCTTCTTTTCCCTCACCCTCGGCCCTCTGGCTGCAAAGCTTTAGTCTCCTGAAAGGACAGGAGGAGATGTGAGTGAAGATTCCTCTGAGTTCTCAGGATAACCAAGTCCACATCCATAGGACTAGATGCACATAGTAGGCAGTGACAGCAAGGGCTGGGCCAGGCTATCAAAACCCTGTGCTTGAGCAAAACCAGGAATATTGTCCTATTGACTCTTTGGGTTTCTTTTTCTTCCCCCCAGCTCAGAGAAATAGCACCACTCTACTGTCTTCTTGAAAATAGAATATAGGAGCATGTGGCTGTTTTGATTCCTTGAAATTTTCCAGGAAACCACTGTAAACTCTTGGAGTGTAGTACTGGACACTTCAGAGGTCTCTGCTGGGCTTGGGACAGCTGCTACTAAATTGCTTGCCATTGAATAATGGATACTTTGCTGGGGTGCCTGCAAATCTCACCATCAAGACATAATTTGTTTACAGGAAGTAGCTCTGAATCGATTTGAATGAGTTCTTAGAAAGAAAAAAGACCAAAACCGTCCTCAGGATCTCAGCTCGAGTCTTAGGAAGCAGAATTGCCATGTGCATGCTGCACACCACCGCAATCAGAGAAAAGTGCAGTTAAGAGCTACTGCCTTTTGCTGCTGGATATGAGATTGTAGTGTGTAGTGAGGGGTTTGATGAAATAAGTATAAAACTTGGCTAAGGGCTGTGATGGTAGCCCAGTCATGGGATGCTTACTGTGTAATCATGAGGAGTTGAGTTCAGATGCCCACCCAGCACCCACACAAAGAAGAAGAAAAAAGCCAAGTGTGGTGAGACACAGCTGGGATGATGGGAGTGGGAAGACAGATCCATGGAGTTCACTGTCCAATCAGCACAGCTGAGGTGATGATCCATGAGAGACCTACCTCCAAGAAGATGGAAAAGCAGACATAGTGCTGCCCAGCTATAATCCCAACACTCCAGGAGGTGCTGGAGGCAGGAGGATCAGGAATTCAAGTTCATCGCTGGCTACATAGTTACTTCCCAGCTAGCCTGAGATTCATGAGACCCTATCTTTTAAAAACAATTAAATTAAATTTCAAAGGTAAAGCTCTTTATTAAAGAAGACACTGAGCATTTACCTCTAAACTCCATAGGTACATGCAAACACATAAACACACCCACCTACGCATTCATACACCCACAGGAACATACACATATTCCATACACAAAGACATATATAAAATGATTAATTTCAAAATGTAAAAATAGGGCTGGCGAGATGGCTCAGTGGTTAAGAGCACTGTCTATACTTCTAGAGGTCTTGAATTCAATTCCCAGCAACCACATGGTGGCTCACAACCATCTGTAATGGGATCCAATGCCCTCTTCTGTTGTGTCAGAAGATAGCAACGGTTTGCCCATATAAATAAAATAAATAAATCTTTTAAAAACATAAAAATAAATAAAGCTAAATGTCTCTTGTGTCTGTGCATCTATGACAGAGAAAGTCATGGATATTTCGTGAGTATCTAGATATACCGTGTCTGTGGGTTTTTTAATGTAAATATTACAGGATTCACACCAGCCCCTTCTTAGATACTCCAAGGAAGCAGTCTGTATTGTAGCCACTTCCTCCAGGCTGGACATGACTGTCACCATCTAGAACCAAATAGCTGTGAGGACCCAGGTCAGGACATCACAGCATTGGGCCCATTGACTAGTAATGCTTCTATAGAGGGAAGAAGGAGGGTGATGAGTCTTACACAAGGCCTTCATAAGAGGCTCTTAGACCCTCTCCTCCCCAAGAGTCCAATCCCCAATACATAAGAGGTGAATAGCAGTCTGTAGTGGGACCCCTCATGGTGTATCTGCCCATAAGTCACACAGGGGACTTCCTAGTGGTATATCTCCCTGTTAGTCACCCACACTCCAGTGAGTAACCTCAACAGACTCATCAGTTCACTGAGCTGAACTGGAATGGAATCTTTTGCTCTGTTGGGGCCCTCTGTGTCTGGGCTGAATAACTATCTCTTTATACATCTTTGAAAACCTCACATGACAGGGCCCAAGAGCAAATATAGGTCAGTCTGTGCACGAATATAATCAACTCTAATTTGGGTGAGAGGCACTAAGACAAGATTCAATTTTTCCTTTTGTATTAATTTTTGTTAGTATACAAGGTAATAGATGGGTTCCACCATGACATCATCATATACAGTGCTTATTCGTCCCACACTACCTCTTCTTTGTGGGACTGTGTAAGGGTATTCTGGTTCATGGCTGGGCATGGGCCTAGAACCCTGAGACTCTACGTGAGAACTGGCAGGCGTTCGGCCACACCCCCAGAACCCAGAGTCCTGACATGCAGTCTCATCTCCATAGACCTACATTGTTCAGTCACATAGGCCATTACAGCCCCTCCTAAAGTGCACAGGTAGAGGGTGTGACTAGAGGCCTCAGGCCCTAGGGATTTACATACTAATGAAGGCCAGAGAGTGGAGCAAATTAAGCATACCTCCCCAGATCCTCCCCCTTTCTTCCTCCCTATTTAACTTGGGACTGCCCTGAGTTTCACGGGGCATACTTCCAGATCCATCCACCATCCTCCATGACAATAAACCCTTTTGGAACCAAACACTTCCTCGTGTCATTGGGGCCTGCTGTCACCAAAGCCCCCGGCCGCTGGAACCTTAGACCTCCTCTCGTATGTGGGACCCTCCACCACATGGAAACCCCCCCCCCACATCCTCCACCGCTGAGGCTTTATATTTTCCCACATTTCTTGACTCTCTTCTCCTACCTGCTGGTTCCCTTCTTGTCTCTAAACTCCCTTTACACTTATGTGTAGATAGATAGATAGATAGATAGATAGATAGATAGATAGATAGATAG
>NW_021621022.1:5787451-5803803 GCF_004785775.1 Grammomys surdaster
TAGATAGATAGATAGATAGATAGATAGATAGATAGATAGATAGATAGACAGATAGATAGATAGACTCTGGCGAGCCTTAGCTTACCGGGGACCCCCTGAGTGAACCACACAGAGCCAAGAATAGACACAAAAAGCAAGAGGAATTTATTGTTCTAATACGTTGAAGTCATCCTGCACCTGAAGGAGAGGTGGCTACCCTGGGCAATCCGTTTGGTCAGTTTTTATACAGTTTTTAGGGGTAGACTAGAGAAACAGCGACTAGGCACAATATGATTGGCAGAACAGTGTGACTTTTAAACTGATTGGCCTTTAGGGAATGAGGTGGCAAGGACATCTCTTGTCTGTGGGTGGCTGAAGGTAGTCTTGTGGAATGTACCTTGACCCTGCAGGTTGGTTTTCTCCCCTGTTGTCTGAGGAATGTTGATTAGCCTCTCTCTTCCGGAGGAACAAGTGTTCCAAAGTTTCTGAGCTGGTCTCTTCAATAGATAGATGAATGGATGGATGATAGATAGATAGATAGATAGATAGATAGATAGATAGATAGATTCCACATATGAAAACAAACATGATATCTGGACTTCTTTCCTCCATTATCCACTCTTGTTCTTTCTCTCCTCCTAATCTCCTTTCTCCTCCCTAATAGTGCTCTGTCTACTTTTATGTCACATATGTGTGCGTGTCTCTCTCTGTGTGTGTGTGTCTGTGTGTGTCTGTGTGTCTCTGTGTGTGTGTGTGTCTCTGTGTGTCTCTGTGTGTGTGTGTGTCTGTGTGTGTCTGTGTGTCTCTGTGTGTGTGTGTGTCTCTGTGTGTGTCTCTGTGTGTGTGTGTGTGTGTCTGTGTGTGTCTGTGTGTATACATAAGTCTAGATTCTGATGCACACAAAAGAAAACTTGTACTATTTGTCTTTCTGACTTTGCTTCATTCACATGGCAGGATGTTCCCCAATGTCTTCTGTCTTCCTGCAAATGACAACATTTCACTCTAATTCACAGCTACATAAAACCTCATGGGGAACTAACACCACATCTCCTCCATCCATTCACTCATTGATGGGCATCAAGGCTGGTTCCTATTCTTATCAGAAGCACATGTGTCCATGAGGTAGGGCTCATGCACCATTTTACCCTGTATAACAGAGCACCTTAGCTTGCAAATGTTGATATCATTGATGCTCCTTCAGTTGTGAGGATGAGTAAGTCAGAAGCTTACTATTGAGAGAGGGGAGGTAGTTGTTCATTCAAACTGGAGGCACTCTGACTTGAACACACATCCCGGTTTGCTCAAGTATTTACAAGAGCTTACAGAGAAAGCTGTTTCCTAGAACTGGACATTAAGTCCACCTGAGAATTCACAAAAGCAAACAGCTGACCTGAAGCTTTTTGGCCTCTCCAGTTCCCCAACCATAGCCCTTAGGCAGGTGAACTTCCTACACTCAGAGCTGGGAAGACAAACCTTCACTGAGGCATCCAGATAAAAACTCACATCACCCAGGAGCAGGACCAAAGCTTAAACCCTTTGTTTAGCTAGCAGTTAAACAGTTTGATTCTCTCAGGTTCGGAGAACTCAGCCCAGACACTGATGAAACTCTGGGTCTCATAAACCATTTGGAGTTTGCAAAAGGAGCTCAGGGCCTTCATGCAACAGTATTGCAAGAGGAGGCCTATCTCCATTCAGCTCAATGCTGTAGAGGACCTGCCTGACCTTTACCCTCAGAGGATCTCTCTCCACTAATAGACAGGAAGCAGTGTTGAGTGTGACCCTACAGCAAGAACAATGTACTTACATAGTTAGGTTATATAGACACATAGTTAGGTTACATAGACTGAATTTTGCAACTGTCATACCATCATTGCCCAAGAACTTTACTCAAAGTATTAACATTGGTGACTCCATTTTTACTTGAACCAATTGCCGTTATTTTGCTTCCCATGACCAAGGGGCATTTTCTGCTTTTGTTTTGATCCCCATGGCAGATTATAAAGAGGCAAGTCACAGTTCTAGACAATCAGCATCCAAAGATGTTGTCATGCATTGCACAGAGCTAGCGTCAAAGCTCTGGATTATCACTCAAGCCTTGGAAAGTACCCTTCAGCAACTTCATTCAAATTCCCTTTAAAGTATCAGACCTTCCAGGACTGGGACAATGGCTCAGAAGGTAAAGCATTTGCTAAAGAAGAGAGGACTCTTTTGATTCCCAGAGCTACATAAACACAGGCACAGCAGCACATATCATAACCCCAGGGCTCCTGGAGCAAGGTTTGGAAGGTAGAGTCAGGAGCATACCTAGAAGCTCACAGGCCAATCAGCTCGACATACACAGTGAACAAGAGACCCTGTCTTAAACAGGGTAGAAGTCAAGAGCCAACATCCAAGATTGTCTTCTGACCTCCACATGCAAATCATGGTATGTGTGCATGCACACGCTAAGGCACTCAGCACTGCTATCTCCACTAAAGGAGAGATTCCATACTCAAATGCTTACCATTCCAGAACATCCAAATACTAATAAGCCCCTACTGGTTTATCCTGTGGACAAGCAGAATTACTGCAGCTCTGTATGGAGCTATGCTTCTTTCTTGGGAGGCAATAGTTGGTGTGGTATGAGGATTACTGGGAGCAATGGGGAGCACAGAGAGTAACAACCATGAAGAGTCTGACTGCAGACACTGCAACTCCAGTTCCAGGGGATCCAGAACCCTCTTCTGGCCTCTTCAGGCACTACATGGCTGACTTCACACTTGAGGTATACATACATAGACACCTTTGGAAGACCCAGGAATCTTCATCTCAATATCAGCAAAGGATGACAGTGGCAGCAGTGGCAGCAGCAATAACAACAGGGTAGATAAGCCAATAGCAAGAAGTGAACTTAAGCAGGCAAAGAAGCAATGTTTGGATTCCTTTGTGTCTGACTGCTGTCAGAAAGTGCCACTGGCTCTGGAGGAGGGGCTCCCCACAGTCATTCCACTTTGAAAATGACATCACAGACCCACCCAGAGCTGTGTCTCTTAATTGATTTCAAATCCAATCAACTGGGGAATGAGACCAACCATCACTACTAGGAGAATGCCCGGATCTTTAGGGGATTATCAATGCCAACTCAGAATTCGTCTGATTCCTAAGGATCCAAATCATCTTTGTGATCTAATAATCGTCACAGGGGAAGGAAGCTGTGTCAGTCAACTAACGGTTCAGCTGCAGTCCAGATTACAGTGAGCCAGAAGGTGCAAGGAAAATGACTACCCATTTCTTCCCCGTGCCCTGAATGAACAATTAGAATGTTGCCACTCAATGACAGAATTCCGCAGTGGCTCTCTGGCACACAGAGCTACTGTTGTAAGAAAGATTGAGCCCAACATCCTTACTCTGCTCGGACAGTAAACCTCAAACGTTACTATGTGTCAAGTGGCAGAATGCAGATGTCATCTGCAGCTTCATAGCACGTTCAAGGCCAGCTTGAGCCGCATGGTATTCTGCCTCAAATAACCAAAATAAAATAAAATAAAATATGCAGTCCTGACCCATTTGCTCATCTAAATGGAGACTGGGGATAAGGAAGTGACTGTGGCAAGCCAAGACCCCAAAGCAAACTGCTCTGTCACTTGGGCCTTCTGACTCAGAATATCCATGATGCATGAAATCTCCATGGAAACCAGCAGGATTGTGTGAAGACTCTGACATGCTTCAGTGGAGGCAGCATCCTGCAGGGCTGGGAAGCTTAAGAACAGAGCACTGTCCTCGCTGTCAGCCAAACATTTCTCCACTGCAGAAATGGCTCCCAGCTTACAGCTGGGCCTGCTGAAGACTGAGCACCTGACCATGGCCTGACCTGGGGCCATATGTGGCCTGAGCTGCCATTTTGAATGGGATATGGTAGGACACAGTACCTCCCAGGGTTAGGAAATGCAAGTTCTGAGTCATAAGTTTATATGTACTAACGGTATACTGAATCCAAACTGAGCAGCTTCAGAGACACAACACACCCATGCAGACTCCTCAGGCTTGACACAACACACCCATGCAGATGCCTCAGGCTCACCAACACCCAACCCTCATCTTTGCATTCCCTGCCTCAAGCCATCCTATAAAACTAACTTAGTCTATTTTCTGTCTTCCTGAGGCACACCATGGATTTGTTTTGGCTTACAGTTCATCACTGAGGGAAATCAGGGCTGAAACTCAAGACAGTAACCTACAGATAGGAACTAAAGCAAAGGCCACGGAGAAGTACTGCTTACTGGCTTGTTCTTGCTCTTTGTGGTTGACTCATATTTTATTCTTTTATGCAATCCATAGCCACCTACTCAAGGGTAGCACTGACTACAATGATCTGGGCCCTCCAACATCAATTATTAATCAAGAAAGCACTGCCCAATCCCCATAGACTTGCCTACAGGCCAGTCTGATGGAGGCAAGTTGAGGCTTTCTTTTGCTGGATGTCTTTAGTTTGTTTCAAGTTGACAAATACCAATGACCACAGCTACCTAGAGGGGATTCCTTCTGGATAAAGGGAGAAATGGACTCTGGCCCTGTAGGAGAGTGGTTCCAAGCAAAACAGAAACAGGAAATGGGTTAATAGCCCACTCAGTGGTGCTCTGAAAGACAGACCAGAACTTCAATAGACACATTGTCTGTCTTCTGGGAAGAGGTTGTCAGAGGCAAAGACTTCAACTGATTTTCGTAGAGGTGATAATGTCACAGCAGTTGGTCGGTCGGGGACTTGGAAAGAACAGGATTGGGAGATTAGCAACCAGATATGAGGGTGGATCTGTGAATACTGAAAGGTATGGAGATATATGTGCATGTGACTGGTTTTCCTCCACAACAGAGGCTCTGGGTGGTTTGGCAGGTGTTGCCTACCAAGCACAAGAAGCTTTAATACTGGGGGTGGAGGTGCTACGTGCATCCATTAATGGGTCTAGCTACCATCCCTGTTTAATCTCTCAATACGAAGACCAACACTGAACATGAATCATGGAACTTCTCCCTGGGAAGATGAGAAACTCTATGGTTATTGTTCATTAATCTTGACCCCTCCTACAAAAAAAGGAGTCATGAATTTAACCTCACGATATAGAAATGAATTACACTCTCTGTATGCAAGTACTTCACTAGTATGGATATCCATGTGTTTACATAATTCGGTAGAAGTGGAATGATGGACTCGTGCCCTTGATGACTTTAGTCTAATGAAGAGCTCATCTCTAGAAATGACAGGCCCGTGAGAACCCAATGGCCCAGTCGAATGTTTTCCCGAAGGCTCAGGGTATGATGTTACTTAAGGGATATCCTAAGTGATTCTTCCTCATAGGAAGCACTTTATACTTGAACTAGTAGACTACTGAGTCCTTTCATCGTGCTCAGGCCTGAGGCCAAGAATACCCGGATAGGATGAAGCTAACCTCATTCACCATCAGAGCTGGGGCTCACCTTGCAGAACTTCAGGATTCCATCATTGTCTAGTTAGTTGTTCGTTCTCAGGGAAGGAGTACTTCTACAAGGGACAGATACAATAATTGCATTACAAGCATCCTTGGGCTTGTTGGGGTCCTCGTGCCTCTCAACTAACGAGGAAGGGTCCTTCTGTACTAGCTCTGATGGTTGATTCCAGGTAACTGGATTACTGCAATACAAAGAAGAAAAAAGGACGCTTCTGGAAGCCAGTGGTTCTGCGGATTGTCTAATAGTCTCTTACTACTAACCACCTAGAATTTGGATCCATTAGGAATCAAGATTTGGGTCATGCTACCAGATAACCAAAACCTCAACAGGCTTAGGTCCTGGGCTGAAGAGAGGAAGATAAAATAGGCTAGAAAGAAGACTGTTTGGGCAGGAATACTTTTATGTTAGGATATAATACGGATAGTAGAGAGAATCTGTGTACCAGGTGTCCCCTAATGTCACCATCTTTCATTGCTGGGCGATATTTTCCAAACCAAGAACCCAATGTTGGTCCATTGCTAGCAACTAACATCAAACTTGACTCAGGTTTCAGTGCTCCTCCATTAATATTACCTTTTTTATTCTAGGATTCAACCCAGAATGTAGCTTCTGTTGTCACATATCCTCAGTCTCTCAGCACCATTTGCTTTTCATGACCTTGACAGTGATGAAGAATGATCATCATAAATTTTAAAAGGTATCCCTCAGTTAAGGATTTTCTGTCATTTTTTTCCTTCGTGTTTACACTTTGATGTTCTCTCCTGGAGTTGTGGGTTTAAGAAAGAATGTTACCAAGTGTCCTTCTTGTCATGGCATTATCACAGGGGACAGAGCCACCACATGGTATCACTAGTGATGGATGTTACCCTTCATCTCGTGGTTAAGGTCATGTGCACCAGTTTCACCACTGCCAAGTTGCTACTGTTTCCTTTTCACTGTGTGTTCATTTGAAGTGAGTCCCAAAGTCCAGAGCAACCTTAAAGAATAAGGTAGAATGATGTGTTTCCTCTCAAGAGGTGGCCAGCGTCCACATACGCCACCAGGAATTGCTCTGTAAGAAGAGCTGTCATCAGCTGGAGGATGGCTCATCCATTAAAGCGCTTACCACATGGCCAAAGCGTAAGGATCCAGATAGACGCCAGCAGGGTGTGTAATCAGAGGAGCTCTCCTGTAACTCCAGCCTCAGGAAGGGGGAGACAAGGAGATCCCAGAGCAAGTTAACTAGGGAACGCCAGACATATTAGCAAGCTGTGGGTTTGATGGCGAGATCCAGCCTCAGCTAACAAGGTGGAAGAGTAATGGAGGATGATTCCTAACATTGACCTTGGGCATCCATGATGAGTGTGCACACACACAGGAATATACATGTGCATGCATATGCATGGAAATGAAAACAGACTAAAAAGAAGAGCTGTGTTTACATATATTAATCACCTGTCTTTCAGTGGGGCTTCATCTTTGTTTTGTGTTGTAATTAAAAGATAAGTCAACTGTGTATTGTACAGAAATTTCCTCTCCCAGATAAAATCTCCCAAATTGGAGGAAAGCTCATTAAGACATGGGATGTTCTAAAGGGAGGTAAACACTCCATCCTTCAAGGAAGCTCACTGATCTCCAAGTAAACAATTCAATGACTTCAGGAAGTCCCTGAAAATGACTAAATGTTCTAGGTCCCTCCCTCCCCAAGTGAATAGAATCGAGACACTCTGAGAGAAGCTGAACTGCCCAAAAGTGGCAGAGACCACTCAAGCTGCCCAGACAAATCTCAGACCTACTAAGTGCCTGGAAGAGACACTCTCCAACCTATTGAGCTGCCTGCAGGCTGTGCAGCATGCTGCAGGTTTCCAGCTTTGTGAGCTGTCATCCATGCTGGGGTGGGCTTTTGACATAGCTGTCCTTGAGTCATTACTTCTCCTGTAAGTAACCTCTTGCTTATATCCCTGTAAGTGAGCCCAATAATCTCATTAGTTCACCAAAGTGGACTTTGGTGGTATCTTTATTGATGACCTTGTTCATCATCCAGGATGAGTGTGCACATTTGTCCACCTCTCCCCAGGAATAGTCACACAACAGCATAGCACTGCAAACCTTTTGTCCCAGCACTCAAGAGGCAGAGACAAGTGGAGCTCTGCAAGTTTGAGGCCAGCCTGGATTACATAGTCTGTTCAGGTTAGCCTAGACTACATAGTTGGACATAGCCTCAAAAAGAAAAAATATTAAGTTATCTATCTATCGGCTAGTCCAAGTTGTACTTTCTCATTTTGTACTCCACATTGTTCCCTTTTTGTCCGTGGGGAGCTACTTCAGCTTCTTTGTCTTTTATGGGGAGAGTCTGGAGCTTATTTATATGAAGATGGTGTCATCTGATGAGGCCAAAATCTAACAGTTAATACTGTGGATATTTGGATGCTCACATGTGAAATGTGGACGCTGAGTAAACGGTAACTTATGGTGTTAGGCTATTATCTGTCATCTCCAAAACCTCCCTTCTATCCTGGGCTCTACAATGTAAGAACTCAACTCCTGAAAACGCAATTTCTCCTTTGTCAGTGAACTTGCTGCTAGCTTCTGCCAGTAGGAGGCAGTAGAGGGAGATCAGCTGGATGGAGAAGGAGTCTGCCCCCTCCTTCCTGCCAGCCCTGTATAATAATGACCCTTCACCATAGTGGCCGCAGTTAGTTCAGCTTCTAGACTCTTTCCAAACTTCCAGAGCCAGCATCACATGACATGACATGACATGACATGACATGACATGACATGACATGACATGACATGACATGACATTACATAACATGCTATCTCATGACCTGGTGTGGATGGTGTCAGTCCTGGCTGCACAGAGAGTCCCCTCCCAAGCTCCCAGTCTCTCACCCTCTTCTCTCCATGGTCTTTTGCTTTTAGAGTGTCATGTGCAGCCTGATCTCTACCTGAAATCACTGTCCACACACATCGTCTGTGCTTTCTTGCTTGGATCCTCACAGGTACAGAAGTAAAACATAAGCATACAACTAAGAAATGAGAAGCCATCTGCACACTGAAAGCAGTCGCTTTGGTGGGGCATGCTCACGGGGGCTTTCTTTTCTGTCTTCCAGGACTCCTGAAGTCCTGCCATGACAGGATTTCATAAGCCTCTGTCCTTTGCAGAGGACAGTATGTACCCAGGGCAAAGTACCTCCCACATGCAATGATAGGTAAGGAGACCAATTTATGTAACTTGATGGTAATTGCCAGGTGGGCGGAGACAGTGTGTGAATTGCTGGAAGAGAGAGTAAACAGAATCCTGAGAGAGATAGTATCTAAGGAGAAATGTTTTCTGGAAACAGAAAAGGCTATTGCAGGGTTCAAAGACAGCAGACACATTTTACTACATTAGAAGCTCCCACATATAGAAAGTGGGGTGATGGCTCAGTAGGTCAAGTGCTTGCCGAACAAACATGAGAACCTGGGTCTGGATCCCCAACACCTATGTAAAGGGTGAGTCATGACACTTACCTGTAACCCCTGTGCTAGAGTGGAGGAGACACAGGTGGAGTCCCAGCAATCTCTAGCTAGTCAGCCTAACCTAAGCTGTGAAGTAGGGGCTCAGTGGGGAGCAGGCTCCCAACAATAAGACAGAGAGCCACTAAAGTGGACACACTGCATAAACCTCTGGCCTGTATGCATGTGTATCCGAATGCTTGTTCTCTCTCTCTCTCTCCCTCCCCCCATCTCGCGCGCGCGCGCACACACACACACACACACACACACACAGACACACAAATATTATGACCGTTTATTTCTTACCATTTGTAAAGAAGTGGTGTACACAAGGAAACTTGGGTGTACGTTAAGAAAAGCAAGCTGGGCTCCCAGAAGCTTTCAGCGCCCTCTGCTGGTCAGAATGCAGAGCACACCGCAGACTGCCCGAATAGCTTTAAACTGACCTATCCAAAGTATGTTGTGAAGACCCAACTCCCAGCCCCTCTGACTGTGACTGCTTTATGCTAAAATGAGATCTTAGGGATGGGCTCTAATCTAATATGTCTAGTGTCCTTTGATGATGACGCAAACAGGCACAGACAGAAAAAAGACATGGGGAGACAAGCCATGCACTGTTAGGGAGACTCAAAAGGAGCCCACCCAGCCAGGGCTTCAGTTTCAGAGCTGACGCTCCAGAGATATGATAAGAAAATTTCCTGTGGATTTTCATTGCATTTTTATTTATTTATGTAGGAAGGGTTGTGTACCACAGCACATGTGGCAGTCAGGGAACAAATTTCTGAAGCTGGTCCTCTCCCTCCACCATGTGGATGGATCCCAGAGATGAAACTCAGGTCATCGGGCTTAGGAACAAGTGTTTTTACCCACTGAGCCTCTTTGTTGGCCTCAGTTTCTGGTCCTTAATCTAGTCTGTGGTGTTTTATTCTGACGACCTCATCAAACTAATAGTTTGAGTTCTTTGGTTACAGTCCCTCGTGCTAAGACTCCACTCGAGAAGAATCCTTTTTCTAGACAGAACTGGGACCCAAGTTCTTACCAGGTCTTCTGTGCTGATGGACTGAGATAGACAAAGAATTCCTTGTAAGGAGCATGTGGCGGTGTGCCTTAGTGGAAAGAGCCTAGCCTGGATCCCACAGTTCTAAATGCTAACCACACCACTCCCTGCATGAAACAGCAGACACAGAACACTTATGGTTTCCTTCTTGATAAAAATATAGCCAGTACTCACCCACGCACAAAGCCATGGTCCAAAAATGTTCTTCTGAAGTATACCTCTCACGAAATAGTTCAGACTAGACTGACTCAATATGTAGCCCAGGCTGGCCTGGAATTCACAGCAATCCTCCTGCCTCAGACTCACTTCAGAATTGTGTTGACATTTTAACTCCCGAGTAGTTGTATTTTGAGATTGTCTATCTAAAGAAATAGTTATGATTCATGAGGTCATCATGGAAATCTCTGCTCTAAAATTTATTCTTAGAGAAAAAAAAAACTGAACCAGGAAAATGGCTGAGTGGATAAGATGCCTGATACCAAGCCTGGTGACCTGAATTCAAATCCCGGTCCCAATGATGAAAGGAAACACTGGCTTGAACAAGTTGTCCTCTGACTTCCACATGTACACGGCACACACATACATACACAGGCATGCATGCACACATATAAACTAGTTAATACATATAATAATAAGCAAAAAAGTCAAGTTTTTTGAAGAAAAGACACCAAAGATATGTGCCCAGAAAAGTCTATAAGAGTACATAGACAGAAAGCAGCCATATTCATGCCAGCTAGGAAGTCCTCACCAGAAATGGGATATTGACCTTGACTATTTAGCCTGCAGCCACTGAGACGATAACTGAATGTGAGGCTTGAGTCATGATGTTGTTATGAAACGGTAACTTGCTAATCCATTCTGAACTCCCCAAAGGTGGCGTGTGCCTCGCGTTACCGCTCATCAAATGCTCTGGGTTCCCAAGAGACACACACATAGCCTCAGCCTTATGTTTTAAATACCTTAAACAGCTCAATTGCTGGGCACTTCCATACCTCCCCATGGCTAGCACATGCTCCCTTCTGATATTTCTGAATTACTACTTTCTGAAATCTATATTTCATCTCTACTACCCCAGACCAAATTGGGGATGGATGGATGGATGGATGGATGGATGGATGGATGGAAGGATGGATGCTTTTTACTCCCTCAAGTCTGATCTCTGTGCTTCACCATCATGGCCATTCTAAAAACTGCTTCTCTCTTCTCCTCCCTTGCCCAGGAAATTGAAAGTCCCGCCTCTGTCTCCATTCCCAGCCATTGGCTGAAGACAACTTTATTTCACCAATCAAAGCCAACTGGGAACAGGGACCCTCAGTATCTTACAGGCAGACATACTGGTTCCAGTATAATTTGGGGAACTTAATTAACACACATAACATTAGAACCAATCCACAACATTATTATGATATTAGCCCAGGCTGACCAGCACACCCACAGCAATGCTTTACCTTACCTGATTAAGCAAGAAGCTAACATCTAAACCAGAAATTTTCAATCTGTGGGTCACAACCCCTTTGGCAAACCTCTATCTCCAAAACTATTTACAATATGATTTGTAACAGTACCAAAATTATAGTTGTGAAGTAGCAGTGAAAATAATTTTATAGTTGGGGGCTCACCACAGCATGGGCAGCTGTATTAAAGGGCCGCGGCATTAGAAATGTCGAAAACCACTGATCTAAACCAACTCAGCTCTGCTTTCCTACCCCATGCATCCCTGAGTCTGGCCTAGGATGAGCCTTTGAAACACCCCACTTAGTTTTTTACTCTCCCAACTATCTTTATCTCTATCACTCTGATATTTCTTTCTGGTATAATTTTCTTCCCAGCTAAGAGATTTGCTTTGACACTTCTGCAGGATGAGAATACTATCAATACATTCTCTCAGCATTTCATGTCTGAAGAATTCTGCATATATATTTTGATTTTTATTTTCAAAAACATCTATTACTGTTGTTGTTGTTGTTGTTGTTGTTGTTAAATCTTTACCTAGAATTTTTCCCTTTGGGCCTCCCTCCATAGTCCTCTTGTGCCAACGTTCTTACATTTGTTTTTTGCTCACATGTCTTCTTCTGGTGGCTTTTTAAATAGAAATTAATAGACTTTGTTTTCAAGAAATTTCAAGTTTGCAGAAAAAAATAAGCAAGGCCTGTAGAGATGTCTTCTCCCTTCTTCTCTGTTTCCCATTATTCACATCTGGCAGTGGTGTGGTGTGTTTGTTGCAGTGGATGAATTAGTATTACTGTATCATTGTCACTAAAGTCCATATAAGGCACACTTCAGTCCAAACTGTATAGTTCTGAGGTTTTTCCAAACATTGGATGTCGTTTACTCCCCATGACAGAATCCTTTTACTGCCTGTACTGGCTGGTTTTGTGTCAATTTGACACAGGCTAGAATCATCACAGAGGACAAAGCTTCAGTTGAGGAAAAACCTCCATGAGATCCAGCTCTAAGGCATTTTCTCAACCAGTGGCACCATCCCTGGGCTGTGGTCCTGGGTTCTATAAGAAAGCAGGCTGAGCAAGCCATGGGAGCAAGCCAGTGAGCAGAACCTACCCCTCCATGACCTCTGCATGGTCCTGCCCTGCTTGAGTTCCTTCAATAATGAAAAGAAATATGGAAATGTAAGCCAAAGAGACCCTTTTCTCCCCAACTTGCTTTTTGGTCATGGTGTTTCATGGAAGCAACAGAAACTCTGACTAGGACACCTCCTTAGAGTCCCTTTGTCCCCCTTCTCCTTCCCTCCCCCCTTCCCCTTGAGTCACATCACTGCCCCTTCTATTGGCTATGTAGACATGGTTCCCCAGCTGCTCTTCACTGTGTAGACATGGTTCCTCCGACTGCTCCTCACTCACTGCAGGAGAATCCACATGGTCTAAGAGTTTCCATTTGACCCATTCCTAAGCGTACATCTCAGTGGCACTATGTCCACTCACAATTTTGTGCAACCAAATCCACTCACCATTCCCCAAACAGAAGCTGAGCTGAGGGGCATGTGACAACCCCAAGCCAGAGAACGAAGGACATACATGTTTTCTTATAATTGTCAGGGGACTTTAGTATCTTAAGGAGACCTCATCAACATGCCCAACTTTTAACTCTTTTTTTTTCACTCTTCATATATGAAATAAATCAAATGTTCCTTTAATTGGACATATGTATAACCAGTAACAGCTCCAGGCTCTGACAGTTTTGTGGGTGAGTTCATTTAGACTTTCAAATAGACAAGTCCTCTGCTATGTAAGTAAATCACTCTGCAGCCCACTGCATATGGCCACAGGCCTCAGCTGATTTAACAGGCCGCTTTATAGATACAAAACTAACATATACATCAGAAGATACTTAGAGCTAGCCCAGGTGTAAACACTGCTCAAAAGGAAAATCAAAACAAAGTATCAACTTTGTCTTGCAAATAATACTGATGCTGTGATCTAGCTTGCTTTTCTGTTACTGTAACCAATACAGACAAAAACCAACATGGTGAAGGGAAAAGTTATTTGGCTTATAGGTTACATACAAACATTATCCAGGAAAGCCAAGGCCAGAACATTAGCAAAGATTATGGAGAAACGCTGTTTGCTGGCTTGTTGCTCATGGCTTGCTCCATTTACTTTTCTTTTCTTCTTGTTATGATTAATTAATTTATTTATTCACTTTACATCCCATTCACTGCCTCACATCCTCCCTGCCTCATCTCACACAGTCCCTCTCCCATCCCCCATCCCCTTCTTCTCTGAAAGAGGGAAGGCCTCCCTGAGTATCACCCCATCCTGGCACATCAAGTCTCTGCAGAACTAGGGACATCTCCCACTGTGGCCAGACAAGATATCTCAGGCAGGCAATAAATTCTGGGGCAGCCCCCTCCCACCCCAGTTGTTAGAGACCCTCAGTTTGCTTTTCTTATTCTATCCAGGATCACATTCCCAGGGGTGGCACTGCTCATGGTCAGCTGAGCCCTCCCACATTAATCATTAGTTAAGAAAATGCACCCCCAGACTTGCTTATAGGACAATCTGATACAGCCAATTTCTCAACTGAGGGTCCCTCTTCCCAGGTGACTACATTTGTGTCAAATTCACACAACGAGGCAGCGCATGCAGTTAGAATTTGTCTCTTTCATGGGTAAAAAAGCTAGATAGTTGTTCCAATAAGATTTGTTGAAATTAAGCATCTCTTCTTTAAAAAAAAAACTAGCATTTTTATGTTTACTAAAATCTTTACATTTAATTTTTACATTTATTTGGGGGTGGGCACACCACAGCAGGTATGGAGGTCAGAGGACAACTTATATGAGTTGTTTCTCTCCTTCCACCATGTGGATAGTGGGGATCAAACTCAGGTTGTCAGGCTTGGCCACAAGTGACATTACACACTGGGATATCTCCCCAGCCAAAATTATACTGTCCTAAAGTGATAACCCAAGAGTCAGTATTATATTTACTTTGTATTTCTGAAAACATATTCCAAATAGTTTCTTTCTGATTTTTATTAGTATGATATTATTAGTAAGAACCATGTAAGGTTCAAACTCTTAAATTTTGAATAAATGTGAGACATGATTAATCAAACAAATGAAATAACTGTATGCACGATCACACACTGTAACACCCCCGTGTCCCCTGCCCATGTGATGTACAGGACAATGCTTCTATGAGGTGGCTCACCAGAAAGCACTTTATTGAAATCTGCTTTAGGGAGTGTAGTAGTGGTAGACTCCTAACAATGGGGAGAGAAGGAAAAATTGCCACTGGCTCCTTTATGACATTGTCCTGACAGTCCAGACTAAAAAGTCCTCACCTAACACAGTGGAAGAGTGGACCTTAGGAGGTTTGAATTGCTGACAGCTTCACCTGCCATCACTCATACAACATTCTGTTCACCAACAATGACATCACTTCTCCGGAGTGCTGGGAACACGATCCAAGATGGAACATCTTTAGGGTCATAAAACAAGTCTCAATAAATGGAGGCTAAGTCATAGTAAACATCTTCTCTAACCATACAGAAATCACACTGGAAAGATCTGAGGACCTTCCCCTCACTGGAAACTAAGAAGCTTACTTCCTACAGCCTTGGGGTGAAGTGAACAGGAGTTTCATTTGTAAATACAAGTTTTATTTGTAAAAAAAAAATTCATTTTTTGAAAGACGATACTTCCTAAGAGGCCTTCCCACAAACTGAACTCCAGGTCTCAACAGCAGCAGTGGTGAATTAACCACAGGTAAAGAAAAAGTCACACTAAGTCTGCACGCGCTCTTTCAAAATATGGGAAAGAAAATCTGATAACCAGATATGCTATGAACTCAATATCACATTGATGCATTGCTAAAGACATTACCACTGAGCTCTATGATCTTCCTAAATAGATGCAAAAAATTCTGAAAGGTTTAGCGGATTTAACCAAATAACATGAGAGGATGATATTACACCACGACCAAGATTGGTTTACCCAGAAATGCAAAGTTGGGTTAGCATTTGAAAATCAAATCTGTAGAGTCACTATACTAACAAATTTTTTAAATTTTTAAAAATTCATCTCGATAGGCAAAGAGAATGTATTGGATAAAATCCAAAGTCTTTTACCATTTTTTTTTAATTCTCAGAAAGCAATGAGTGGAGGGTACCCCTCAACTTTGTAAAGCATGGTGCACTCTCCAAAAGATCCAGTGAATCCACATGGGAATGTGGAGTCTACAAAAGACACAGTGAGGGGCTGGAGAAGTGGCTCAGCGGTTAAGAGCATTGACTGCTCTTCCAAAGGTCCTGAGTTCAATTCCCAGTAACCACATAATAGTTGTCTGATACCCTCTTCTGGTGTGTCTGAAAACAGCTATAGTGTACTCATTAAAATAAATTAAAAGAATAAAAGGATACAGTGAATTCACAGTGTAACATGTAGTCTACAAAAGCTATAATGAATCTATACACTGTAAAGCATAGTCTACCAAAGATACTGGGAATCCACACAGTCTGGATGCTTTGCACATAAACTCTCAGTCTACTTCTGAGCAACATTGCTCTAGCAAATGCAGTCAATGTGATAAGGCTGGAACAGCATAGTTGCCAAAAAAAGAAGGAAGTAAAAATGTCTTCATTTGCAGACAACCTGATTGTCTACATGTAATTCCAGGAGGGCTTGGGGAAAAGTAGTGGAAGATTAGCAGGGCTACAAGTTCAGTATAAAGAAATAATGTATAGAGCTGGAGGGATAGCTCAGCAGGTGAAGGTGCTACGGTCAGGCCTGATGACCTGAATTCCACTCCCAGAACCTACATGATGGAAGGAGAGAACCACCTTTGAGGTTGTCCTCTGACCAACACACACACGAGAGAGAGAGAGAGAGAGAGAGAGAGAGAGAGAGAGAGAGAGAGAG
>NW_021621022.1:5803813-5842440 GCF_004785775.1 Grammomys surdaster
GAGAGAGAGAGAGAGAGAGAGAGAGAGAGAGAGAGAGAGAGAGAGAGAGAGAGAGAGAGAGAGAGAGAGAGAGAGAGAGAGAGAGACACCACAAATAAATAAGGGTGATGAGGAGCTAGCTCAGTGGTTAAGAGCATTTGCTTCAGGGGATCACTGTGAGTTCAAGCCCAGTCTGGTCTACAGAGAGAATTCCAGGCCAGCCAGGGCAACACAGAGAAATCCTGTCTCATAAAAAGCAAACAACCCAAAAAGAACATTTGCTTCTTCTACAGAGAATCTGGGTTTGGTTCCCAGCATCAAAATGGCAGCTCATAGTCGCCTTAACTTCAGTTCAGGGGAGCCGACTCCCTCTTCTGGCCGCCATAGGCATTACATGCATGTACTGCACATACAAAAATGCAGGCAAAAAACCATTCATACGCATAAAATAACTCTTCAAAACATAATATATAAACAAAATTAAAAATTAAATAGCACTATGTTCTAAACATTAAGTCATAAGATTATGTATGCAATGGAACTTAGAATAACATTAAAATAAGAGATACGAATAAATCTGAAAGGACATTTACTACCAGTACATTAAAATGTACATGCTCCACTCTGTTAAGACAAAAAAACCCCTACCTACCCTCATTTCAAAAGCATACTGTTCAAAGAAATGAGAGATAGTAATTTTATTTTTTAAAAAATCTGAAAACCACTTCCTCAGCTAGGTAACTAAGATAAACAAGAGACGCACATTAGACCAAAGAGATGGCTCATGGGTAATCATTTGCCACACAAGCATGAGGACCCAGTTCAGATCAACAGAACCGAAAAAATATTGGGAGGGTAGAGGAGGAAGGGGAGGGGTGGTGGGAAAGACTAAGGAGGGAGAGAGGGAAGGGAGGAGAGGGAGAAAGAGTAGGGGAGGGATACTAGAGAGGAAGATTGAGAAAGGAGGAAAGGGAGGAGAAGCTAGGGAGGGAGAGGAGGAGAAGAAAACTAGGGAAAGGCAGGAGAGGACCGGATGGAAGGAGAGGGAAGGAGGGGCGGAGAATATCTGACCACAGGACGCCACGAGTTCCTAACCTTTTTAAGCATTTAACAACTTTTTAATCCATATCTTTTGATCATGTTTTTCCCTCCCTCAGCTCCTTCCCAATCCTCCCCACGCGCCTACATTTAAGTTCTTAGTAACATTGTATGCATCCTGTTAGAGAACAAACTAAGACTCTGGGCCAAACGGCTTGAAGTACTCGGTGACTTCTTAGCTGAACAACCCACTTCTGGATCACACAATGTCCCTGAACTCCCGGGTCTTTTGTTTGGTTGGTTTGGTTTCGTTTTTGTTTTTTGGTTTTGGTTTTGGTTTTGGTTTTGGTTTTGGTTTTGGTTTGATCCCACAGCTAGGCGCTGCTGGCTCCAGATCAGCGGATAGCTTCTGCGTGCCTCAAGCACGCTGGCTATCTTCTTCTCAGGTTCGTGCAATGCCGCCATCTCCAGGCAAACTGCCCACACTGCACTGCCAAGGACCATTCATTCTGAATTCCCTAAATGACACCTCTCCTGTCCATCAGGTCTCTGTGAAAGTGAAGTTAAGGACGCCAGGCAAAGGGCTGTTGTTCTCATGATGACCCTAGGAGCTAGGATGCTCATTCTGGAAATTCGGTAAGTGCCAATATTTCTGTTTTTCGATACCACACTATGTTTTATAAGGCAGACCCACGGACACTTAGCACTTGTTAGTGGAAGAAACTGTTAAGTGCTACAGGCAAGGAAATTCATTGCACAGAAATTCATATTTGGTACTGCAAACCTCTGACTTTAATAGGGATGCTACTGCTGTTATTTGCTAACTGGACAGGATGTACCTGTCCAAATAACGTTCTAAGTATTTATTTCAAGCCCATAAATTAGTTCTGCTGTCTGCTTTGGCAGCAGGAGGTGGCTCCTGCAGAGACCCATAACTGGTAAAAGTGCTAAAAGTCAGCAGATTGTTGAATGTCCAACAATAAACAGAACATCAAGGTCCCTGCTCTGTGGTCCAGCAAAACTTTAGAAAAAAAGGCAGAAAAAATCTAAGAGCTGGGAGTCGTGGTGGGGTTGTGCGATTCTGTCCTCAGAGCATAACATAGCTTTTACAGTCTTGAGCAACCAGCAGCTGTGATTATCTGCACAAAACCCATACAGTATTGAGTCAGTCAGCGTTCTAGTATGAAAGGGGAAGGGGCTTTCCCACACTTCCCTGAGCATCTACTGGCAGCTAGTGGTTTCCTTGGAGAAGGAGAGACGCTGACTTTTGTTTTATTTATTTGTTTATTTATTATTTATTTATTTATTTGGGGGAGAGGAAATGGTTGCAAGACGCGAGCGTGTAGGACAGCTTCGTGTAGTCAATTCTCTCTTTCCATCTCTCTGTGGGTTCAGGCAGTGAAACTCGGGCTGCCAGGCTTGTACAAGTACCTGTAACTGCTGAGCCATCCTGCCAACCAGGAGATGTTTTCCTCAGTGGTCTAGCCACCTCATGCTGCTCTAAGCAACCCTAATGGCTCTCATTGGATTCTGGGAGGGAGAGAATACAGTTTTCATGCAATGAGAAAAATAGGGCGGATGCATCTCGGGGATGTGTGAAACCACTGTGAAATGTTGATATCCAAATCTTTGTCCACTTTTTCCTGAGCCCTTGGAGACTCTATCGTCTTCCGTATATTCTCCATCTAGTAACAAGAGCTGCCTCAAAAACTTTCTGGACTCAATTAAGGTAAACCGCATCTTATTCAAGATAAATATATTCCTGCAGCTACTACTTACAAGAATCAATGAGATACGGGCTCAGGGACTAGAGACAGCAAACAGAGAGTCCACTCTTGTCCAGTTACTCTTGTGTCCTCTCTCATACTCCTTTCGCAGAATTTAATTTCTATGTTGGCTGGTTTTCCCCAACCAGAAGGTGGCTATTTCTATTCTATGGAAGCATGTTTGGTTGAAACCTTGTAGCCAGCTGCCACAGTTAGGTTTGGTGGTGGTGGTTGGTTGGTTTGTTTTGTTTTGTTTTGTTTTGTTTTGTTTTGTTTTGTTTTGTTTTGTCTTTTAGGTATGGACAGCATTCTGAGGTTAGTATTTGGATAGACCTAAAGGTACTGTTTGGGTTAAAGTCTAAAGGCAATAGGGAGGGGGATATCTCATTTTAGTAACTATTCTCATTGCTGGACAATAAGTAACATACAGGAGGAAGGTTATATTGTTCCCAGGTGGAGTTTACAATCCATCATGGTGGCAGAGGCATGGCAACATGAGTGTGAGACAGCTGGGCAGGTGTGTTCCCAGCCAGGAAGCAGAGAACCATTAGGAAGTGGAACCTGCCTAGAGGAAGTGGAGCCTCCCTGGAGGAAGTGATTTACTGTGAGCCCGTAAGGAGGGTGATGATGGTATGTAGAACAAAAAGCAAAGGAGAGAAGAAAATAGCAGAGGATGGAGAGATGCTGGCAAGTTGAGAGATACTGATGCAGCAGAACAAACAGGCAGGGGAGATGTTTATGCAGAATGGGTGAAGGGCAGCTGTGAGTTGTTGACCACCTGATTCTTGGCTTGCAGTAACTAAAGGCACTTTGGGTTCTGGGCTACCAAACACTGAACACTGAGACAGATGTGTGAAAGGGAGAAGAGTAATATTTGTGGTGACCATAAACTGTAAAGTGGAGTTTAAGGCCTTGAAGAGGATTTTGTTTGTTTGTTTTTTTTCATTTTGGAGTTTTGTTCTGTTTTATTTTGTTTCTTGAGAGTGTGTAGCCCATAAGAACTGAATGTGAGGGGCTTGCCTAGGAACACAGGTGAAGTGCAGTGACATAAAAGGCCCGTGTGACAGATCCTCTGTGGGTTCTAAATACCAGAATCTGGAGAAGGCGGCTGCCAGGGCATGTTGGTAAGGCAGGGGCATGACAATCCAGCACAGAGGAAAGTCAGTCAAGAGACAGATGGAAACAGCCCTTGGAATTTGTAGCAGGGAGATCATTCTGTGTAACCGTGATGCTGTGGCTTGAAAGGCGTGGTGACTGTCCCCAGCAGTCATTGTACAAAGATGGTGGTACTGGGAGGGGCCTTTATTAGTAACGTTTGTGTAATAGAACACCTGAAAAAGTCAATTTAAGGGGAAAAGGGGGTCTTGGGGGCTTATGGTTTGAGGGTACATCTATGGTGATGAGGAGGGCATGATGACAGAGCAGGAGGCAGCTGGTGATGTGGTGCTGGCAGCTGGGAAGCAGAGAGCAATGAACCCTGGTACCCAGTTGCCTTCTTCCTTTTCTCCTCCTCTTCTCTCCAGTCTGAGCTCCTGGTTCACAGGATCATGTCACTCACATTGAGCATGGCTAATCTCATTTCAAATAGCTCTCCAGGGAAATAAATGTCTTCTATATGATTCCAAATCCTGTCATGTTGACAATGAAGATTAACCATCACATGACCTGTTAGAAGGCCCGTAGCTCACTGAAGGCAAGACCTAGTACACACACACACACACACACACACACACACACACGCACGCACACCTCTTTCAGCTTGATACGAGATGTGAGTTTAAACACTCTTGCTATGGAGCATCGCTGTCAGCCAGCCTTGTCAGAAATTAAACAAACACAGCTGCTGGACTGTGAACTTTAAACCTTCAAACCTATCATTTAAATAGATCTTTTCTCGTTATGAGGTGTCTGCCTCTAGTGTTCGGTTGCTGTACTGCAATGATGACAAATACAAAATCAGTACTGGCACTTAGGGATAATCAACCCCCAGCCATCATAAAGACTGTGCAGCAGCCGGGCGGTGGTGGCGCACGCCTTTAATCCCAGCACTTGGGAGGCAGAGGCAGGTGGATTTCTGAGTTCGAGGTCAGCCTGGTCTACAGAGTGAGTTCCAGGACAACCAGGGCTACACAGAGAAACCCTGTCTTGAAAAACCAAAAAAAAGAAAGAAAGAAAGAAAGAAAGAAAGAAAGAAAGAAAGAAAGAAAGAAAGAAAGAAAGAAAGAAAGAAAGAAAGAGAGACTGTGCAGGCTGAGATGAGGTGGAACCTCCCTGGAGAAGGTAGATACTATGCAGTGGAGACAGGAGCATATTGAGTAGTGAATGGATCATACGCACATCTAGCGAGCTTGGATCTGAGAGGTTCACTCGAGAAAAAGCACTGGGCAGTGTGAATTCAAATGGACAGGAGAGGAAGATAAGTGTGGCCAACTGGGTTGCCACAGCAACTTTGCACAGTGGCACGCAGGTGGCAAAGAGTTCAGCATTGCCTCGAGAAAAGCTAGGAAGCTATGACTGGACCATGATTTCCACTCAGTATTTAGGGTCTTGCACTAGCATGGATTACTAGTGAGCCATCAAGCCAAGACAGGTCAACTGTCCCCTGTGGAGTTGACCTCTGGATTCAGACTGTGGAGCAGGGCTGCTGGTTAGCAGGGATGCAGTCTTAGGGTTTTCATTGCTGTGAAGAGACACCATGACCAAGGCAACTCTTATAAAGGCAAACATTCAATCGGGGCTGGCTTGCAGTTTCAGAGGTTTAGTCCATTATCATCCTGGTGGGAAGCATGGCAGCATGCAGGCCAACATGGTGCTGGAGGAGCCGAGAGTTCTACACCTTGATCTGAAGGGGGCTATGAGGAGACTGGATTCCACACTGGGTGGAGCTTGAGCATAGGAAACCTCAAATCATAGACCCACAGTGACACACTTCCTCCAACAAGACCACACCTACTCCAACAAGGCCACGCCTCCTAATAGTGCCACTCCCTATGGGCCAAGCATTCAAGCACATGAGCCTATGGGATCCAAATGTATTCAACCAGCATAGACGCTATAGTCAGGGCAGTTCTTCAGGTTCAAGGGGAAGGTTTAGGTTGGAGAATATTATGAGACCTGTTCAGAAAGTTAAAGCGCCTATCACTTGATCTTATGGGTACAGGGAAAGCTATGGGGTGGCTAATATGGCTGGAGATCATAGGATGGAAGGTGTGAGTAGGAGGGAGGGAGGAAGAAAGGGGGTCAAAAGATAAGGCTGTGCATCCGTCTTCCTTTCCTCCGGTGAGATGGAGCACTTGGCTCCGTGGAGGGCTTGACCTCCTCTTCCTGTTCCTACTTTTGATGAAGCCACCAAGACTTCGTTCTCAGCCTCCTCACTACTGCTTTCAGTATATGAGAGGAAAGATGCATCTCCTCCCAGCAGAGGGTGCACAGCATCACAGAGTGGTGAGGAAGAGCAGCCCTTTCTCCCCCAGACATCTCCAGACAGACAATAAGGGCATCTATGGAGCGACAGGGAAACCCAAGCAAGATGACCCTTAGAGTGGGAAAGCTTAGGAGATGGCTCAGACACGAAAATGTCTGTTGTCTAAGCATCTGTTGAGTTCAGTACCCAGAACCTGTGTAAAAAGCCTTGTGATTCTGCTGTTGAGGAGACAAAGACAGGAGGCTCCTCAGGTCTGGCTGCCAAACCAGCCGACAGAGCCTAATCAGCTGGCTCCCAGCCAATGGAAGACCCTCTCTCAAAGGGGGAGGAGAAAAGAAAGATGACATCCTGAGGAATGATACCCAAGGTTGGCTTTTGCACAGAGAGAGAGAGAGAGAGCGAGAGAGAGAGAGAGAGAGAGCGAGAGAGAGAGAGAGAGAGAGAGAGAGAGAGAGAGAGAGAGAGAGACACAGAGACACTACATCTGGGGTCCACACTGCTTGTCGGTCACTAAGTGGGCACTTTGTGTTTTGTGTGTGTGTGTGTGTGTGTGTGCGTGTGTGTTATGATCCTTGTAAAATGATGACTAATATTCTGTATATATTAATTAATGCATGAAATCATTATGGTAGCAGTTATTCCTTAACTGTTTTTTCCAAATTAAAGACAGAGACCTTTAGATTCATGACCAGCCTTATAGCATCACAGCCAGGCAGACATTAACCCTCTAAGCTATCTCGTCTGCTTAGCTGACAAAATCCCTATAAATACTTGCATCTATTCCACTTGTGTTGTTCCTGCTTCATCAGGCCAGCCCTCATGGCCAGATACTCACTACCCCATGGCAGCTTCCTTCTTCCTCCTCCCTTCTCATCCCTTGTGGTCCCTATAGGAGACCACAAGCCCAGGAACCTCTGCCTGGTCTGCCCAGCTACAGGCTGTCAGCAACTTTTATTAACCAATTAGGGATAATTGAGGGTAAGCTTTACAAAACAAAGGCTGTGTACTTGAGAATCTGCTCATCTCAGGGCCACCAGAGCTTGGAATACAGAATTTAGCATCTGAATACATAGCAATGGACCAAACTCTAACAGGCCATGGGCAAGGTCATGGTTGATGGACTATATAGCTGTCTTGTCTGCCCTCCATCTCTTCCTATTGAACAAGCCAAGATGGCGGAAGGTCCTGCATGGAACGATGGGTTTGTTAGGACAAAGCTAGTTTCTGTATCTGTAACAGCAATGAGGCTTATCAAAGCTCATCATGCAAATCTGTCATGTATTATTTAAGCATAAGACTTTATAAACCCTGGTGCTTGGCCCTCTCCAGCCCTTGCAGTGTTCCTCTCATGAGCCCTCAGACTAAGTGTAGCCTTGAGCCAGAGCTGGGCTTCCTCCAGCTTTAGCAAAACCCTGGAGCTCAGGGTTCCACTTGTCGGTCACTAAGTGGGCACTAGCCCTCTCCTGGAGCTCAGGGCTCTCCGTGTCTGCTTTATCCTAGTACTAAAGCTTAATCAACTAACAATGCATTTAGTATCTAGGTCACTTTGCCCCTTTTCAAAAGATTATTTTTGCAAGGATTCTCATGGACATTATTTTACCTACATCCCGAGGTCCTTGTAAGAATTAATTATGTGTAACTTGGGTATATACGCACATCGGTCCTTTTCTACCATCCCAACATGTTTTTCCCAAACCTTCTTTAGAAAACTGAGCATCTTCAAAACACTACTTTCCTGACAATTCTCACCATCTCCTAGACTACCATTTCCCTGGATTTTTGTGTGTAGTACACACTGTCTGGTCTCCTGACTAGCGTTTACATATGTGTGAATATGTATGGCATGGCCATCCTACACACTCTCTGCTTGCCCATGTTTTCCTCATGCTGGATGACCTGCAGTCTGCTTCCCTGGTGCTCTCCACCCTTCCAAACAGGAACATTCTCATAAGAGACTGTAGATAACAGCGGTTGGAGATACACCTACTGCTTGCTCTGTGCATTCAGTAATGCAGCCTCTCCCTCCTTAAGTGCTTCTCAGACAGTTAGCCAGAGAAGGGGGTGTTTTCTACATCTACTACAGATCCATTCTAGATTCTTCTTTCCTTTCCATGGACTACTTTATTTATATTGCTATCTCTCTTATTTGGTCATGTATCAGGCTTTACGTGTAGAAAATCCAGTTTGCCTTTTTCATTTTTCTTTTCTCCACAGATTTTCTGGATTGGGTGAGATGGCATGTGCCTGTAATTTCAGCATTTAGGAAACTGAGGAAGAAGAATCATGAGTTCAAGGCTAGGCTGAGATACCTAGGGAAATAGTGCTTCCAAAAAGCAAATATATTTGAAGAACGGAGCAATGGATCAGTGGTTAAGTGGTTAGGAGAATTTGCTGCTTTTGCAGAGGACTCAAGTTCAGTTCCATCACCTCCTGCATGGTGGCTCACAATCAACTGTAACTACAGCTCCAGGGGATCTGATACCTTCTTCTGGCCTTCTTGGGCATTTTTGCAATGTTAAATCATAAATGTATAATATGTTATATTATTAATAATTATATGTGATAATACATTGTATAAATATATTATTAGTAATAGCTACAATACACACACACACACACACTGACTTGACCTTGACTCTGAGCTGTTCCTCCTTATCTATTAACCAGCACAATGGCAAATTCTTCACGACGTTTTGCAAAGTTTAGCTCAGTTAATGGGCACAAAGGTCTTACATAGCACAGTGCCTGGTGTGTCACAGTGAATGTTAGCTGTCAGTCATGTGACTTTAACCAACAGATTGTTTGGAAACAATGGATGCAATCTACGACAATCTCCTACATCTCCAACAGTCTTTGCAAACTACCAAAGACCTTGGGTGATTATCAATCATTTCTTGATGCTTAGTTCTTAGGAGAGACATGGGGGACACTGTTGCTGGCAGTTTTCTGGTTCCCTTTGCCCTTTTCTGCTCCATCCATGCTCCTTTCCTGGCTTGTCACTCACCAAAGGACACAGAAAGCTGAGGAGTAAACCAGGAGACCACTGCCAGATCCCATCCTGAGTGCTAGGTTTTCTCAATACACGCCTGCTCAGTAGCTTCATGGAGCGGATCCCCATCCAGCTGACGGGAGAAGAGACAGCTTTGCTCTGCTGACAGAATGTATGCTACAGAACCTTGCCTGGGGATGGAGCCTTCTGCTCAGAGCAGTGTGAGGCTTCTGCACATCCTCCAAGCAAGGCATGCCCCAGACATTTCCTAGCTTTTCCCTTCCGGTTTCCTTGGGCTTGCATGCATGTGTGTAGACTAAAACATACCAACAGTGACACAGCTAGCTGGCCTTAAGCATGCCACCAGCTACCTGGTCCACCTTCAGGTATGGTGGACCATACCTCCTCTGCCTCCTCCAGCTTTCCTCTTGTCATTTAAGAGGAGTGGCTGACAGTTGATAAGACACTACCAGCCAGAGCATAGACTTCAAGCTAGGTTACCTGGATCACTTTAAGTGTCTGCTCAAGAAGATCCACCTCCCAGTGTGGCCTCTCTGGGGTCTATCCTGCAACAAAAACAACCTCCAAGGGGTTGAGTGGACCTTGGCGTTGTAAACTACAGGGTGCACAGGCCCTTCTTGGTGTGGAAGGAGTCCGGGGGATGATGGGATGGATCTGAGGTCTTTGGTGTTCTCACACAGGTTCCTCATGGTTGAAGAGTGCACGCTCCCCTTTTCTACATAAGTTTGACTTTGACCACAAAGCCATCCATCCCTACACTCTACATTATGGCTCCCAGAAGAAGTCAGGCTTTTCTGTCTGGATCCAACATCTCTTTTATTTCATCGTTAACCAGGATGAATGTTGCAGCCGGCCATAGTAAGTCATTCTGAGCGTGTGAAGGATCCAAGCAGCTATCTCTTGGTCTAAGCCTTGTGGCCTCCTGCTCTCCCTTTCCCTGTCTCCTTGCTTTAATGATGACATCATTTTTTTCTTTTCACTGTTTTTCCCCCCCGAATGGTCTCATTATGTCACCCAGTCTCTCCTCAGCCTCCTGAGTGCTTCGCATTGTGAACCACCAAGCTGGGCCTGTGTAATTCTGCGTGTTACCTCACATACAATAAATAATAAATAGTGATGAAAATGATAAGATGTTGTGAGGTGGGGGGTAAACCGGCCCTAACATATGATCGACACAGGGCACCCAAAGCACACACCTTCTTCATTCAGAACCAATGCCACCCAAAGCAAGGAACTGCAAACCGAGAGCCAGAAACCCAGCATGACTCTCACCCGCATCAGCATCCTCCGTCCTGAGCTGAGGGTGGAAGCCTAGGCCTTGGTCCTGGTTTTGGCAGCACCTCCACTGAGGTGTCAGGACATGCTAAGCAATCTCTTTTCTCTCCTGCACCCATGTAGTGAGAAGATTTCCCAGGGTAAACATGTGAGAAGCAAGCCCAGCATCTCCACTGAAACCCCACCTTGAGTTCTGCAGCCCCACTCGAACCACAGGTTCAAATTTGGCTTGGCACTTTGGGAGGCACACTGCCACTCCAGGATGGGGTTTTAAGACACTGATTCTCAACCTCCATGGCCCTCATCCCCCAGGTATGGCATTACATGGGCTGAGACTGCATCCTGTAGCCAGGATATCCATAGGAACCTATGCCATGGGGGTGAGCATTCCTGGGCTGGACCACAGTCCAAGGCTAAGCCAAGCCAGGGCTTCTCCAGGCATCACTTCAAAGGGAAAGCCGACACACCAAGGGAGTCTCATTACAGACACACCTCTGAAACAACCACATTCTGCTTTATTGGGTGTTCCGTGGTAATATAACACAGACCTCTTAAGGAATAATAAACACGAGACTTGTATTTTACCATAATTATTTTGCCATTAAGACAGTGGTTACAAAAGAATAAAACAAAAATTAAAAAAAAAGTACCTTTCTGGCTACACACGTGATCAGCTTTAGCACTGAAAGGTCCCCCCTCATGGGTCACAATCACAAGTTCAAGGGTTCAAAACCATCTAGCAGTAAATCCTACAATGATTTAGAGCATCAAGTCACTGCAGTTATTCAGTTCTGAGACACTGTTGTCTTAGTTTAGCATTTACATATGACATTCATTTAACAGACACAGAAAGCGAGCCAACAGGTAAACATGCTTACACGGACTGCGGATATCTTCAGGTTTAAAACTGTTGTGTTTGGTTTTTTTTTTTTTAAGAAAATGATTGAAAACAACCAAAAGGGCCATGGCCCCTTACAACAAACATCAGGAGTGAATACTGAAGAGCTGCAAGTTTCTCAGAATCCAAACAAACAAACAAAAAAAAAAGTGTTTTCCAATGTTCAAATTTCCTGTCTAAGTGCAGATAAGGAAAAAAAAGTAAATATATTAAGTCAACCAATTTTTAAAAGTGCAATTTACCTTTAAAACAACAAAAATTAACAACAAACCCAAAATCCCGACCCTTAACCCCAAAGACAGAATGTGTGGACACTCAGAGTATCACCAATTTTTGATGCTCTGCTTTACACAAGCAGACTGGAGTCATAAAAGCCTACGGACCTAACACTGCTTACAGGGACCTGTAAACACATCTGGAAAGAGATATGACAGAAGTCAGCTAATACAGAAAGAAGCCAGCTAGTGAAAACCTGTCACTATGCCAGGAAGAGGAAGGGTGACAGATATGAGGTGACATGGTCTCTAAGTGGGCCATGCGTTCATCTGTGCAGTTTTCTTCCCACGAGATATTGTTTCCTAAAATAGGGTTGTCCCTCTTGTAAAAGACTTGCAGTCTAATTATCCCAAAGATTTATACCTTCCCCCACCATATTAGACCTTTTGAAATAACTGTACAGGAGAAAAAAAAAGGTTCCCCCCCACCACACACACACAATGAGAAGTCCCAACGTTCTAGAATCCCCAAAGACACTTCCTGGCGAAGGCTGGGAAGGGCTCCTTCGTACAGAGAATGGCCCCATCTTGGCTGGCTCCTCCACAGGGAGACTGGTCCCAGCTTGGTAGGCTCATGTGAGCTTGGGGGCTGGGTTTATAGATTTGACTGGAGGCTGTCACTCCTACAGCCTAATTCCTCACCTTTCCACCACATGTGACTCTATTCTGGGTCCACAAGTGACAATACTGGTGACATAATCTGGGCCATCCCTGTCTGACAAGCCTCAAGCTCAGCCACCTCCTAGTAATGGGAATCAGATAGCACCAATCTTAACAGAAACCAGGACAGCACAAAACTATGGTTGTGGGGGCAAAACTGGGGTCTGCTCTGGCTATGTCTGAGGCCAAACTGGGTTGTCTGGCTTTAAGAGCAGACAGAAAGCCAGGAGGGAAAGTACATTGTCTTGAAGAAACACAAACCAGGAGACCAACCTCTAAATCACTCCTTGAGTGCAGAAGAAAAAGCCAGGACAGGAAACACAGGAAAATGGTAGAGAACCTTCAAAAAGTCTAATCTGCCGCAAAATCTAGGCCAATGAAGAAAACCCGCCTCTTCTCAACAGCTGACCCGGAAGAGTAAGGGATGGGAGATGCAGACGCATGGAAACTTTCCAGAGGGGCAGCCGTAGCCTGCCAGCCTCAGAATCAGCTTAATGGTTACATAATTGCATCATTAGGATGTCCAGTTCAAGACCCGAGGATTAATATTGAATTAGGCTTTCAATTTAGTATTTAAAAAAAAATCTCTCCCACCTACCCCCCCCCCCCTCCCCAGTCCCAAAAAAAAAAAAAAAAACCCAAAAAGCAATTTAAAAAAAAAATTTACAAAGAAAAGAAGGCAGCTCAGGGCAATTCACTAAATCTTCCCCGTGACAGGAAGGTGCTGACTGCACGGCCAAGGATGTGATAGGGGCACCCTTGCTGGGATCTGTTTGGTGGCGCATGTCTGCATGTTGGATGCAGCTCCGTGTGGGATGGGTGGCTAGGCTTGGGTGTGGTGTTGTTCATGACTATGACTCTGTAGGGACTTGGGTGAGTGAATTCAGAAACTCCAGGGGAGACCGAGTGCAGGGGGCCCAAGAAGAAGCCCCAGGAACTGGCTGCCCACAGCAACTATCACAGGCTCTTTAAAAAAAAAAAAAAAAAAAATGGAAGGAAGGAAGTCTCAGAATGTCCTCAGGTGTCCCATCCCCCATCCCCACGTGGCCTGCAGGCCTAGGGGCTTTAGCCCAGGCTGGTGATGTTGGCGCGGCCACCAGGGGGCGCCACAATGCGCTGGGTGGTGCGGCGGGGAATGTTGTCGTCAATCTGGGCACCTAGAGAAGAGGGAAGAGACAAAAAAAAACAAAACAAAAACGAGCATGAGGGTCTTTAGAAATAAAATCAGACTCCTGCGGTATGCCCAATAATAATACTCGGGAAAAGCTGAGCCAAGAAAGAACACATATCCCCACCCCTTTCTCCAAACCTCACTAACTACAGGAAGTTCAAACTACTGGAAGTAGGGGGACCTGCCTGTCACACAATCTCTCCCTGGGAAAGTATAAATTCGATGCAAGGTACCAATGAATATGACTTTTCTGACCCATGCCTCTCAGGAGGAATATGGATGGTTCAGGTAAAGAACCTGGATCTGAAGCTGCCAAACTCAGAACACTCTAAACTCTACAACTATTTGAGGTTTGACAGGATGTAACCAGTGGAAGATTCCACACTTCACCTGATGTGACTAACTGTGGTCAAACTTGATGTACTAAAAACGCTGTATCAAATCCCTTTCAAGAATGTGTTATATTTATATGAAACATAGATATATTGCATGTTTGTTTTTAAGATTTTGTTTTTATTTTTAATTATGTGTATATATGTATCTGTGAGAGGGGGTTATATACAAAAGTGCAGTGCCTGAGGAGGCCAGAAGAGGGTGCTGGATCCACTGGAGCTAGAGTTTCAAGTGGTTGTAAACAGGCTGGGAACAAACTTGGGTCCCCTACAAGATCAGAGTTCGTTCTTAACTGCTGAGCCACCTGTCCCTGCCCACACTTTGTGTTTGGACTTGGGTCTTAGTCACAACATAGTTCATTATCTATATATTTTTCCAATTTTTAAAGAGGTAAACTAGCTTTCAGTCCAAATCACTTCTTTTACGTAATGGACTGGCAACCTGTGCTATGTGAATGATAAGGTAATACACACTGTGACTAATCTCATACTTTAGGACAATAGAGTTTAAGGGACTGTCTCCCTACCCAAAACACTCTGAAGTGTTCCTCGTTCATCGTGGGCATAGATGGTACTTTCTAAACTCCAGCAGATGGGACAAGAAAAGGAAAGTCTGTAACAAACTATGCTGCACGCTGTGCACAGGCTACAGGACTTTGGATATCCGTCTCAGCTTAGTCTTTCAGTTTCTGCAGTAGTGGAGCTGAAAGCCTCAGGCTGGCTCCACAGAGCTTGTTGAACCTTCCAGGAAAAGCTCCCCTACTCCCCATCCCCACAGGCCTTACCAGACAAGCTGAATCCAGACTGGTGCAGGTTCCGAACAGGTGGTGCCTGCTGCTTGGCAGGGGATGTCTTAGCTGATGAGGCTGGAGTGACCGTCTTGGGTGTCACAGACACCTCGCATACGGGTCCATCATACAGGCCACGAGGGACCCCTCTCAGCTCAGCCAGCTGAAACACACAATCACCCCACAGCCTATGTCACATTCACAAAGGACATCTTTCCTGCACCCCCCTCAGTGTGATGGAATAGTAGCCAAGACAGGCCTGTGATACGTGGGGATATGGCGCCCCATTATGGACAGGTACAACAAGAGACAGATGTGCAACCAGCCCCCAAAGTTCCAAGCCAAAAGCTCTCCCAAGGTGACTCCCTATGAGTTACTTAACTGGTTTCTTATAACTTTCCCCAGCACCTTTGAACCTTCCAAGAAGCCCCAATCATACTGTGAAGAGGGTCTCCTGTCATTTTCAAGATGAAACTGTCTTCCCAATACCACTCTTCTCTAATTCCCTTAAAGCTCCACCCCTTCTTCACCTTGCAGTTCCTGACCACCAGCCATGTGCTGTTCACCATGCCCTGAACACATTGTACATCTTCCACAGATCATATTCCATCTTTTAGCATCTTTATCTCCATCCTTTGGCTTGAGAAACTCCTACTTAGCCTTCAAAGCCTAACTGTCATCTTCTATATCATCTTCCTCCACGATTCTAGAGCAGTGCTTCCCTCCTCTGGGTCCTTACCTCACACTCAGCATCAAAGCTCTGATCACCCTTGACTCATCCAGCAGCAGGTTAAGCCTCAGGATGAAAACGTCAGGTTTTCCTTATCCTCATGTCTCCCCCATCTCAGTATTCTGACTCATGGTGCCTAATGGATATCTGTGGAGTCTAAATCAACCCGTGATGTTTAAAAGTTTGTAAAACCACTCACCCTGCTCCTTGCCTTGATGCGTTTGTACACAAAGTCAGGGAAGGGCTTCCGGGGAATGTAGCGTCCTGAGCCTTCAGTGACATGCAGCGTGCCATCCTCCAGGACAATCTTGCCCTGGCTGATGACCACCAGTGGGGAGCCACGACACTCCATGCCTTCAAAGATGTTGTACTCAAGAGCCTGAGGGAGGAAACAAGCCATCATGAGAGCAATCCCTGGTCCTGGACTCGACTGAACGGAGTTTACTGATAAACTCCAGAGAAGAAGACTGTCTTTGCTGGCCACCCCAGCGACACTTGCTTTCTTTGCTTAGAAATCATCTTACCCATATCTCCAAATCTGAGGGAGGAAATAGCTGAAGAGAATAGTAATAATAACAGTGTGTGTGTGTGTGTGTGTGTGTGTGTGTGTGTGTGTGTGTGTGTGTTATTGTTGGGGCAGACCTATAAACCCAGGATTCTGGGGCAATAAGATCACAGGTCAAGGCCTGGCCTGAGCTAGAGTGTGTTCAAGGCCTGTCTGGGCGATTTAGTGGACTGACGATGTAACTCAGAGTGGAGATGTGCCTCCCGATAGTAGAACTTAGTGGCTGAACCCTTAGAATGCACAGGGCCCTGGATTCAATCCACAATACTATAAAAAGGGAAAATAGAAGCATTAATGGGGTGGGGTGGGGTGGGGTGTCTTCCCGTTTCCACCAACTTTCCCCTTCACAGACTGAATTCCCAAGGCTGGCCTCTGAACTAGGTCCAAACTAAATTTCGAAATGAGGCAGTTTTCTCACGGACTTAAGCATCCTGTAGTCCAATCCTGTGTGGACTGGTGGCACGTAAAAGACAACAAGCCCGTGACAGGGTTGTGGTTTAGTTTCCTAACCGATCCACCCTTATTTGGGGGTTCATGTCACCGAGAGTGAAAACAGGCAATTTGGCACACCCTCTCGGGAAACAGGTGGTTTGCCTTCCTGTGTGATTGTCTGTCAGTCGGAAGCAACAGAAAACAAGAGGCTTTCTGACACAGAAAGCTCCATAAGTCAGAGTGCTGTCCCTAATTCTGGCTCAGCTCAGGCTGAACGCCTACGGCTCTTTCCACATGACTGTCTGCAGGCACAAATGGCTACAGCTGGAAGGTAACATGTGGCACAGAGCATGTGCTTCTGGAAGAACTCAAGCCAAGGTGGGGGGAGCTAGAGCAGTGGTTCTCAGCCTGTGGGTCAGGACCCCTTTGGGGATAGGATGACCCTTTCACAAGGGTCACCTAAGACCATCAGAAAACCCAGATGTTTACATTACGACTCATAACAGTAGCAAAATTACAGTGGTTAAGCAGCAACCAAAACAATTTTAGGGTTGTGGGAGTCACAACACGAGTGATTGTATCAAAGTATCAAAGAGTCACAGCATTAGGAACGTTGAGAATCACTACCATCGAGGTTCTGTGAGAGGTCAGAGCCACACCAACACCCGGGTCACAGGTCACCTCTGCTCTATGCAGCAGCTGGAGGGGACAGAGAAAGGGCACAGTGCCTGGGCATTCCATGTGGAAAAGTAGCGCTGCCTGGGTAGTGCCGGTGACTGCTGCCAACACGGTTCAGAGACTCCACAGAGAACCACAGGGGTTGTCGTAATCAAAAGTGGAGAGACATGGCTGCTGACAAGAGGCTCCTCTCAAGGATCCCAAGATGCTGGGTGCCATCTTGTCTCCCATCTGTCACTGACCAGAGCTGACTGTATAAGCACAGTAGCCAGAGGGAGCCAGATCATCCAGGGGGCACCCAAGTACCTAGAGTACCTGGGATGCACCGCCACTGAGGTATCCCACACAGCATTTTTCAGCTCAAGGCTGTGGGACCCGCCCAGGCAGTGGGAATTTAAACCTCAAGCCTGTGCGGGCGCCAGTTTCTTTCCAGCTCAGCATCTCAGGAGGGCCCTTCTCCCCAACTGCTATCCACTGAAGCAGAGACATGGTGGGATCTTTCACACACCTCCCCAAGGACAGACCTCCATCTCCCTGATCCCACACGAAGGCCATGCCAGTTCTGCATTTTTTGTCCAGTCCCCAACTAGTGACCTCATCTCAGGTGTCGTCCTTCATCACGTATCTTCCCATCAGATTTGTCTTGGAGATGGCAAAAGATGGGCACTGAATAACAGTGGGTCATGTCACTTAAAGCCTGCTTGAGAACTTACGTTTCCTCGGTGCCGCCCTCCCAAGACACAAGCAGCAACGACACAAAAAGAACCTTTGTGTGTAGACCTTGGTGAGAGGATCCGTCTCTTCTGAAATGACCTTGGGTGAGCATCCTCTAAGATCAAGGTGAAGCCTGCCTCTTCCCTGTCACTTCCTAACTAACAATCTGTCTCCAGACACAGCCTGGACCTCGGGGCCCTTCATCCCAGGCCTGCCATCCATCAGTGGAGTGACCTCAGATACTTCTCTGACATGCCTAACCAATGAAAGGATACATGTCACAAAAGCACCCAGTCCCCTGTCCGCTGCTGGCTGATCCCTGCACTTTGCATGAGCACTGGACCCTGGTACCCAAGGCTTTGGATAACATACAAACCGGGACTAGTGGCTTAGGAAGGAGCTGTTGGTAAGGCTTTAGGACCCATGTTCTCTCTCCCTTAAACTACAGAGGGAAGAAGCATCATGACTCTTAAGTCAGTGGTTCTCAACCTTCCTAAGTCTGTGACACTTAACACAGTACTCATGCTGTGCTGACTCTCAATCATAAAATTATTTTCGTTGCCCCATCATAACTGTAATTTTGCTAGCTATGAATTGTAATGTAAGTATCTTGTATGTAGGATACCAGATACGTAACCATATGAAAGGGTCATTTGACATCCCCCACACCCCATGGGTCTCGATCCACAGGTTGAGAACCTCTGCTCTAAGTGATTTAAAGATGTTCAAAGATGGGATCTCAGCGTTCCTATTGCTCGCTGAGGTAGGAGGCTGCACTAACCATGGACGTTTTCACTTCACCCACATGAGTTTCCAAAAATTACAGAGCAAGTTGGAATCCTGGAAAATCCTAACAGAGGATTAAAAATAGGGTTATGGATAAGTTAGATTCTCCACACTGAAGCCAGAACCTAGAATCTCTTGTTTGTCCTTCACCAGAGGGGCAGTGTCACACAGTCATGCTTAACACTAGACAGCAGGGGGAGACAATGAGGTGTTTGGCAGGGCCACATGGGATACCACCCATATCAGGGTGAGATGAAAATGTCATGTGAGCAGAGACTGTCTTCCCAAACCTGCACTCCTCCCTGCTTTCTTGCCCATCGAGGCAGAGCGGTCCTGATGCCACATGGCAGCCCAGTCACCTGTGTCTTTGATGAGCCTTGACATCCCTTTTTATTCCCTTTGGTGGGGGGTACACTACAAAAGAGCTACAAAAGAGGGACAGTGCTTTCTCCACCCCTCCACCCCACCCCCCGCACATGCATATGCAGTCTGGCGGGGAAGAACGTTGAAAAATTAAGGCTTCTAATTCTGGCTCAACCGCAAGATCACTATGTAACGTTAGACTGGCCACTTAAGCTCTCTGCACCTCTCGGTTATTTATTGTCCCACTGGGGATAATCACAGCAGACCCTGTAGTGAGAAGGTCAGATGAACAGAGTGGGATTATGAAATGATGTACACACGCACAGAAAGGTCAGCCCTGAAGACGTCACCGAGGAGCCCAAGGTGAATGATACCAATTTGAGCAGGCTTGGCACTAAGGCTATGCTGAACCAGCAGGGCAAAACCAGCCATAAATATGGAGTCCAGCAGTCTCCCCACCATCAAGGCACCCACAGGTACCAAAGAAGCTGGTACTGAGCCCAACATCCCCCACCCAAAACCTTCTGTCCAAGAGACAGGCTTTTAGAGTGTCAAGATTTTAGATTGTGAGCTGCTAGTGTCCGATAGACCTGCTTTACCCTCACTGAGTCGACAAACTCGCAGAACACCCAAATCCCTGGTTCTCAGTTGAAATGCCAGGATGCTAACAGACTAACAGATACTAACATCCCCAAGCTCTACGACCAAGAGCTTCCCCAAATTCTGTACTTCCTAAACTGTCACTCACTGCCTGGATTATTTCTTCTATGAAAAGAGAAGTCAAACTTCCTTTAGGACAAGAAGCATAGCTATCAATCACTCCTGAGAGAAGACTGACAGGAAATGACGGTGCCCAGTGGCCGCCTGGGGAGCAGACACTTGGCTGCTCTAGCTAGGTCCCTTGCAGTAAGCACACCACACAAGATGCTGCTCAAACCATGACAATGGAGTGGTGCCTGACTTCTAGAAGCTTCTAAGGATCTAAAATCACTCTGGGCCAGTGGCTCTCAACGTTCTTAATGCTGTGACCCTTTAATATGTTGTGGTGACCCCCAACCATAAAATTATTTTTATTGCTACTTCATAATTAAAGTTTTGCTACTGTTATGAATTGTAATTAAATGCAGGATTTCTGATATGTGACTCCTAAGAAAGGGCCATTCAACCCCCAAAGGGTCAGGATCTAAGTGCTAAAACCTCTGCTCTAGGGACCCTGAAGGTGTAAGGACAGAGGCTATTACCTCTGAAACATGGCCAAGAGTCTCAGTCTTGTGGATCTCAATAAAGAAAGTGAAAGGGTCAGTCTGGCCCTTGAGACGCTGCAAGTTAACAACACATCCTGGGAAACTTTACTCCTTTCCAGTCAAGGTCCTTCCTGAATCCCTGGACTGGCCCTGTCTCTCAGCGCCTGCAGCACACATGTCTACTCCTGACAGGCAAGCCTTACACTGTTGTGCGTCTTGGCGGAGATGGTCTTCACACTGTCAGGGTCCCAGATGACCAAGTCTGCGTCAGATCCCACCGAGATGCGACCTTTCCGAGGGTAAAGATTGAAGACTTTGGCTGCATTGGTGCTGGTCACAGCCACAAACTGGTTCTCATCCATCTTCCCAGTGACCTGAGGAGCAGAGCATGTATGTACAAACACACACACACACACACACACACACAGAGGTGGAGTCAGAAAGCTGAAGGTAAAACAGGTCCAGCAATAAAGGATCACATGCTGATATGCAATGCACCCTGGGATTTCCCTTTCAACAAAGTTCCCAGCAGGTCTGGGCTTCTAGTCAGTAAGTCTCAGTCCCATATCTGGCTTTTCAAGGTATGAGCCAATCATTTCCTGAAATCCTTCCATTCTAAACATAGGAGACCAAGGAAATGAGTGTGCACTAAGAGGAAGAAAAAAATTTTAATGATCAAAAAGCATATTAAAAAATTCATTCCAATCAGCAGCCAAAGAAATTGAATATAAAATTAACAAAGACAAAATTTACCAACTCAGTAATGTTTTGGGCTTCTGCTCCTAAAACCTGCTAAGGAGTGCCATACACCATGTCAGATGTTGTAATCTGTGCATTACAATATGTATTCACAGACTCCCCTCCACCTGGCAATGTTACTTCCAGAAACTTCTCCTGCAAATATAAAGATGTACCCGAGGAGATGTCTATACAGATACTCATCTCAGTTAAAAGAAAAATCAGGAACATCACAAATTTCAGTCAAGGAATTATAGACAAATGACTGTTGGTGTTAGGAGAAAACAAGCTTTTCCACAGGTGTGGGGGCACACTCCTTTGATCTCAGCCCTGGGAAGGCAGAGGCAGGTGGATCTCTGTGAGTTCGAGGCCAGCCTGGTCAACATAGTGAGTTCCAGGACAGCCAGGGCTATTACACAGATAAACCCTATCTCAGAAGGGAGGAAAAAAATCAAGCTTTTTACTGAGTGTGGTTGTCCCAACTTTCATCCCAGCACTGGGGAGGCAGAGGAAGGTGGACTCTGTGAGTTGGAGGCCAGCCTGGTCTACATTGCTAGTTTTAGGCCACATAGTGAGACCTTGTCTTGTCTCAGCTGGGGGGGGGGGGAAGACAATGAAAATCAATTTCTGTTTCTCCTGTGGATATAAAAATGATGTGTGCTATATTAGGAATTGTTTTGACAGGCTATGAAGCTGTGTGTGAGATGCTAATATCACCTACATGCTGACATGCTGTGCACACAGGTGCCAGCAAAGCCTGAAGACATCCGCTGTAGCTTACCTCTGACACAGGTGATTGTTCACTCACAAAGTGTAAAGAATTCATTAAGAATCAGATAATCTGGTACTGTATTTTTCAAACATTAAAGGGAAAAAGCTTCCAATCCCCACCTTCCCCACATCAGTATCTGTCCAAAACAGGTCCAGCAGAAGCCCATGGTGGGTACAAATACCAAACCTGGAAGCCCTCAGACACACTCTCGAGGAAATGCAGTTGAGGATTGTTGACTGGGAAGGTCAGCAGGGGACTGAGGAAGCTATTTCCTCCTTGATGCAGGACTTATGTGTAATATTTAGAAGGAAATGACCTTTTAGGAATCATCTTGGACTTCCATACAGGAGAAATACCATCTCCCAAGTTCTAGCTTCTAGAATGTTCTTAACTGGCCAGCAATAGCCCCACACCCACACAGACAGAGACAGGCCTGGGCCAGTCACGAAGGAGGCCATCAGTCCTTACCACAGCTTTATCCCAAATGACAGACATCCGCTCCTCCGTGCCATTGGTGCCCTCGGGAATCAAGGTGAAGTTGTCCTTCCCCACAGCCTTCTGGGCAGTGTTGAAGGTACAATGGGCACTGCCAGTGACCTGGAGGTCTCCACTGGAAGGAAACACATGACATGAGGCTTCCCTGCAGGCCAACATACCTCGATCTATCTGGTGAGACAGGTGATGTGTCACCAATCATATTGGCACTCACTCAGACCCTTCAGCTGGCTGGTCAGAATGATCCAGGGTTATATCAGGAAGTCCCACCGAAGATAGTGACAGAATGATTCCCTATTGTCACTATGAAATGGTCAGTAAGGGTCTGTTTTTAAGCCTGTTCCCAGCCACCATGTTGTCACCTACAGATTCATTTTGCTGTTAGGAGATCTAGGGTGTGGATGTGAGCGAGTCAACAGTACTCACCAGGACAGCAATGAGTTGAGAAAGTCCGGAGTGGTTGGGTCGGGGCTCAGGGGTGGGGATGTGACGAAGGCCGCAGCCTTGGCCCAGTTCTTGCTCCAATAATGAGAGCCATCAGTCCCCAGGCTGGCAGTGATGGGCTCACCATACACCACAGTTCCTGAGAAACAGAACACAGGTGGCTCAGTCTGATACACTAAGAACAAGAGACCACTCTTAGCAGACATTATTACATGCTTGGCACTGTAGATAGCTCTCAGCACTCTCTTCTTGGGGATACAGCCTCACCTCACAGGTGACAACACGGATGACCAAAGTCCAGAACCCTAGGCATCCAAGGCCACCCAGCTAGCAAGTACTAAGATGCCCTGCTCTGTGGACTCCACCCTCTCTCCTGAGGCAATCCTAAACACTATACACGTTACATGCCATGATCTCCAACTCAGGTAGTTTGCTTCAACACACAAGCCTCAGAACCATCCAGAACCTTCCGCTTTGGATGATGAGTGGATTTAACCTTCCTATGCAGAAGTTGGCCTCCCTGCTCATACCTGAAGCCCCTGCCCTTTATCATGTCTAATTCTAGATATGGAACAGAAATCACAAATAAAATCACAGAGCTGAGATATCAGAGAACAGTGCCAGGATCTTCTGGAGATGCCCACACACCTAAGTTGCCCTCAATGGCACCTGTTGGAGTGACAGCTGACTTCATGAGAATCTACGGTTAGACCACTGGAGTTTCAGAATCTCCAGAAGCTCAGGATAACTCTATACAATGTCCAAGAGAAAATGTCAGCTCCTCTGAAGTCCAAATGCTGTCTTCTCTGTCCATTCAGAGTGGGCCAGACAGCCGGGCCCCTTACACTGGTGGATGTCGGTCCTTGTGTGCCTTAAATGTCTTCCTCCTTCACTTGACCAGGCCGCCACCCTCCTCCCAGCTTATTCCAGCAGATTTTAGGTGTGTGTTTGTTTCTCAGCTCCGCAGCCACACTCTGTGACACAGTGGAGCGTTCTTCACAGAACCCCCTCTACATATCCATCTCCTTCACACCCTACATCTACGAGCCTCTTATGTCATGTCTTCCATGTTCAAAACAAACAAAATCTATCCATTCCCTGAACACCAATATCTCTCATGATTCAAACCTAAGCTTTTATTTTTTACCTAGCTGAGGCTGGCCTTGAACCCACTATGTATGTAGCAGAGGATGACCTTGAACTTCTTGTCCTTCTCCCCTGAGTCCAGAGAACTGAGATTACAGAAGTGTGCCACTAGGCCTGGCCTTTCAGCCTCCTCTTTAATGGCCTAGACATCCCGGCATCCCTGGGCATTGCATTCTACACCCAAACGATCACCCGCTTTTGAACTTTTTGACTCTTGATGGCAACACAATAACCAGTTTTTTCACAACACGCTTATGAATACTTTTCTACCTGCACACAGTAGGGACTTAATGAACATGTTTGTGTGAAGCCCACTCAGTGCGCTTAACATTCAACTAATTAAAGACCAGAGAGCTGGAACTTTCAAGTTATCCAAATCCATCTGCCTCTCCTCCCCCTCACCCAGCCAAGTTTCTCTCTTCTCCCAGGGCCCTCAAGGCCAAACCCTTCTCAGTCAGGAATGTGTCTCCCTTCCGCAGTCCTTGCAAAGGCTTATCACTGGATACTATTCCACAACACCCTCTTTGCCCAGACACTCAAAACTGGCTCCAGGGAGCTGCCCCCTCCTGCCTCAGGAATGTCACAAAGAAGTGGCTGTTCAGTGAGAAGGTATTGGAAAGCCACAGCCCCAGCTGCCTCCCACCCATACTCCGTAACTGTCTCCAGGCAGGAGGAAGGCTTCTAGACCTGGGGGCAAGCATGCCCAGAAGGAAACCCCTAAAAGAAAGTGCCAGAAGAGGAACCCAACACTCCTGACCTACTGGAAGCTCTCCCAGTAGACGCTTGTACAAGCACACTGGGCACATACCCCCAAATGGAAAAAGACCTCATAAAGCTAAGACCAGCTGTTAGCGGTTCCTCAGGCCCATCTGAGATGCAGCAACAAGCGGGGGCAGCAGTGGCTCTTGCAGGAACTTCCAACAGATCTGGTGAAATCTAACTCCCAATCCAGCCTGGCCTGAGAGTCCTGCTGCCCACTGCCCACTGCCCACCTGAGCACATGGTACCTGCAGCCCCCAGGGTATACAGACTTTGTCACCATAAAAAATTCAGAAGAGCAGTGGTATTCAGAGGAGAAATCACTAGCTCAGCTATCTGGAAAATCTGCATTCCCAGAATGCCCTGGAATTTGCCATCCTCCATCCCGTTACTGAGTCTGCAGCTCCATCTTGGCTTTGGAAATCTGACTGGGGGAGGCTGGTACTAGAAACAGATGGGCTTCATCTAAGACCAGAGTGAGAGGGGCGCTGCTTGACAAAGGCTGGGTTCCCTGCCCTCCGGTACTGTAGAAAAAGCCTTCAGCCTGTGGAAACCCCAGGATGGGTCACAGGTTTCAAGATCACTGGGGACCTTCCTTCCTTAGACCACTGAAGAGTGAGGACTCCTGAACGACTCAAGCTAGAGTCATGCAGAGACCTGGGAAGAGTGTGTGTGTGTGTGTGTGTGTGTGTGTGTGTGTGTGTGTGTGTACATGAATATGGAATATGGAGTCATGAGCGTGAGTAGCCAGCAGAGGCTAGAAGAGAATGTTAGATCCCCAAAGAGTTACAAGTGGTTGAGAGGAATCCAATGTGGGTGCTAGGAACTGAACTCTGTCTGGTCTTCTGCAAAAGCAAGAATTCTTAACTGCTGAGCAATGTCTCCAGCTCCTGCTTTGCTCTAATCAAACCTCCTGAGGGAGTCAGAGGTCCTTACAAGCTTTCATTTCTATTTTTTTTTTAGCTCCATAAATTAGGAAAGGACCCATCGTGTCCAAGGCCTCCACTTTCGGGGGAGTGTGGTTCAGACACTGGTCTTTATACCTCCAACATACTTACACACACACATGCACACACACACACACGCACACACACCCTCATTTCAGTGGCTCAGCACCTTGCCATAGACTCCTCTTCCTATAAATCCTGTGCTGGAGGGGGCCATGGACTGGCTTGCAGAGTTCAGTCAGACCACAGACACCAGTGAGCTGCTGGGGGCCAGCAATCATTACCACTGATAATAATAAACCAAGACCAGCTTAATTGGCCTTTTTATGCTTCTCTAAACACACTGCTGATGCTTTCTTGGCAGCTCTGGTAGTTTCATGAGTCTCTTCTCCAGGGAAAGTCTACACTGAAGGATGTGACCCCAAGCCAGACTCTGTCAGGCACACTAGTCAGGCCAAGAATGCAGGGGACGAGCAGGAATGGGAGGATAATGTTTACTCACAACCAGCCCCTGAGCACATTCATGAAGAATAACTGCAAGCTGGGGTTTGGAAATGTTTGACAGGTTCAGGCTCCGACACTCTGTCATTTCCCATGAACGAGAAGCAGGACCAATCCCAAGCAAGAACATTGAAAAATCCCATGAAAGGAACTCAGTGCACAGCCACAGAAGCCCAGGGAAATGAGACAGACAGACCCACATCACTGTGTCTTTCTCTTAAAGTTGCTCAGGCCACAACTCCAACCACCTAAGATCTATGCAGTGGGGCCTTGATAGCAAGGATAGTTCCATTCTATAGCAACAAACTGAGCATGTGTGTATGCATGTGTGTATGAGTGTGTGTATGAGCCTGTGTATATGTGTGCGTGTATGGATTAGCATGCCTGCATGCGTGTGTATGCACATGGGGTAGAGAGTTGCACATATAGAAGACAGTGTACCTTATTAGCTTGGATCTCTCAAAGTAGGCTAGACTGGCTGGCCAGTGAGCCCAGAGATCTGCCTCCCCAACACTTGGATTATAGGCATGCACCACCACACACAACTTTCTTTACGTGGATTCTGGGAGACAAATCCAGGTCCCTGTGCTTGTTTGCCAACTCTATCTCCCTAGCCCTGTTTTTGTTTGGTTTTTGTTTTGTTTTATTTGTTTAATCGGGATTATGCTAATATGTAGCCCAGCCTGGCCTTAAACTAACAATCCTACTTGTATGTCTCTTTTAACTTAGAATTATGCCTCATAGTCTTATGATCAGACTTCTCATGATATGAATCTCTATCCCTGTGTTGGGATCATAGGCACATACCATATCATGGGATAAGAAACAAAATCTTCAGGATATGTTTTCTGAAGTTGCTAGAATTGGTTCTCTAGTGTGAGGTAATTCATGAGTACTAACGACTCTTCTTATAGTAAAGAAAACATATGTCATCTACTCCACAATCCTGTGATGAAACACACAAAATGCCACTGAAAGCCCTGAATCATACACTTCTATGAGGCAAGGCTCTGGGTGTTGTATTTGACACCATAGACCATTCCTAAAAATCAAATTAGCAGACAGAATGACACTGGTTGTTTGTCTTTAATAGTGCTAGACAAAATGGTTGGAAAGAATGAATTTGGGGACTCACATTCCCAGCTCAGGCACCAGTCTTCTCTCTGCTCTGAAAGAGCATCTGAATGTGTTACAGATGCAGAGCTCAGGTGGCTGAAAATAAAACCCAGGATCTTATCCTACCGAGATGAATTACAATGCAATCTGAATTCCCAGCCTCTGGGGCACATTTTATTCAAATGGAGGCAGTGACTAGGAAGTGCTTCTGTCTCCACACAGCCTTCAGATGTGAGTGGCACCATTGTCTCTCACCTAGTCTCCAGCCTGACAACTTCCCTAAAGATATACTCCAGCAGCATTACCACATGAACCCATGCCTTGAAATAAATCCATCCGCCTCTGTCTGCCTGCCCCCTCCTCATCCTTCAGTGGGCTGTTTCTCTGACTAATGAGCTCTGCTGGGAGTTTATAACATTCACAGTCCAACCCACCTGTCACCCTCAATCTCAAGTCTGTTAAATCAGTTTAACCCATGGTGAAGTAACCTTCATATATGACATGACCATGACATTTTCATGATGTTCAACATCCTATTGACCTGTAGGTCAACAGAAGTCTTATCCTGGATTTGGATTTAGTGCCCTTCAGCAGCCATGACTTTTTGAATATGGCTGTCCCTTGGTTTTAAGGGTGGAAAAGGAGAGTCCATGAGTGACATCAGCAGGTACTGCCCATAGGTTAGCATTCCCTCAGGAAGGCATCTGTAGCCACACAGGTTTCCTTTCATGAACAAAAGGCAGTCTAAGAAAGGGTGGAGGGAGAAGTTCCCACCCTGGACACACAGGACAAACAGATAGCAGGTGTCTGGAATCATGCCTGTTTCTTCCCACAAGCCAGATGATTGGGAACAACATGTTCAGTTTCTGCATTTTAATTTCTCTTCTGTGGCATGAGCTTACCAAATCAACCACTGTCTAAATTCTTCTTAAGACTAAAACCCAAGCCAGGACTTGATGGCATAGGCCTGTAATCCTAAATATTCAGTATTAATATTAATTGAGGCAGGAGAATCACAAGTTCATGGCCAGCCTGGGCATCACAGAGACCTTGTCCCAAAATATAAAATAAGATGAGGTACCAGGCTAGAGTGCAGTGAAAGAACACTTGTCTAGCACATGCAAGGCCCTAGGTTCAAACCCCAGTAATGCATAAAAATAAAAGAGAAAATAAGAAAGTCCAGAAAAAAATTAAAATCTGGCTAGTGTATTCCAGTCTTGGCTGTGCTTTGTTTCTCTGCAGTGAGGTTAGTAAAGTGGTGTGTTGTCGCATGGCACAGAACAATGGTAGTCATGGGTCACTTAGAAAAGACAGGCTGCCATTGTGCTGGGTCTAGCTGACATGTGGCTATAGTCCTCACAGGCATCTCAGCCCACAGTTTTATACCCAACCCATTTCTCTATCTGCCCTGATGTCTCCCACCTTGGACACAGAACCAGAGAGTCTGTGGGTAGGTAAGGAGATTTAATGCACATGAGAGAAGGGTCTGTCAATGTTTACTAAGATTATAACGGTTGTTCTGAGTCCTTCCCACTGTGTGAACCTCACAGGCTCTCTATTCTGTACTCAACTCCTGCTTGGCCACAATGGCACTGACCACTCCCCTGTCACTTTCTGTTTCCGCCTCATCCTCTCTCCAAGGGCAGATGCTGGAGGTCAAGATCACCTTTTGCTCCTGGCACCAAGGCCTGAAACATCACACAGGAAAAACACATTGGACATCTTTGCCTTGGCTTGGCATACTGAACACACTCCAGGTTAAACCATCACTTTTCATCCCTCAGTGGCAAGGATGACTGGTTACCGGACACATCATCTCGTTTAAACGCAAGCGTCCCTCTGTGAGAAGAGTAACTACCGCTACCTTCCCTTTGTAAGTGGGACACAGATTAGTGATGGTAAGTCACATGGCCAAAGCCCCATAGATAGAGTCTGATCCTGAACCGTGTTATTAATCCCAGGGAACGAACCCTAATACAGCCTGCTACTGTTTCCCTCTTGATTGTTTGAGAAAACTTGTTTCTTATTACCTGGGCCTATGCTGAGGGTCAGGCTCCAGATTCTACCTGAACTAAGTCCTAACCCATACAGACCACAAGAATTTCCTCTACTAAAATAACCTCCAAGAGGAAAGGTGAGTTGGTCAAACATTAACATGGAGCTTTGGAGCCTGAAGTTAGATGCCAAATCATCAAACTTAGCTCTACTCTTCCCAAGCTCTGAGCTTCAGAGGAAAACAAAAGATGCAGGCTGTGGCCAGGCTGAATCCTGAGGATGTTTGGAAATCCCAACTGGGTAGCAAGAGCCTCCCCAGCTCTCTAGAGGGCCACAGCCTTCTGCTGCTCTTGTTAGCACTGGAAGTCAGTGGAATTCCCCAATGACTTTGAAGGATTGCAGAGCAACCCTGAGAAGCATGGTGTGGGCACAGCTGGATTCATGCACGGAAGGTTCTGGAACAGAACCAACTGAACTGCTTTGCTTTCTGGGCAGACTCAAAAGTCAACAGAAACAACAAAAAGGCTCCAGTCCCTGAGGCAGCATGCCCGAGTGAAACTGTATGCCACATAAGCATGTGTTAGCCCCACCCTTCAGGGATGAGCAGAGGCTTGGGAGAGCACAGGTGCTGCTGGAGAGCTGCTCACGATTCCACGTCAGCTGTGATCTGTCAAGGGCTGACGCCCTCCCTCTGCCAAGGTAAGCCTAGGATATTTTACACTTTGGACCAGGAAAGCCACAGGAATCCAAAATCATGTGACTATTTACCTTAACTAACTCCTTATTATCATGTGTGTGCTGAATGACCAGTAAAATATACAAAACCAGCTGCCGCCATGGTCCCCATTTTCAGACACTGAACCCACTATGCCCGTGCTACATTGAAACAGTAGTACCAGCAAAGGTGTTCAGTGCTGAAGCTGAACACCCAGCCACCTTACAAGTGTGCCTGGATGATAAAGGACCACAGACTTCAGTCACCACCTACAGAGTCTCCTCAGAAAATAACGCAAAGCAAATTCTGAAGAAATTCTGGATGCCTTTCTCAATAGGGCCTGGTGGTACACATCTGTGCTCCCAGCACCCAGGAGGTGGAGGCAGGGGGAGTCAGAAGCTCCATGGTGAGCCACACAGTGAATTCTAGGCCAGCCTGGGCTACATGAGACCATGTCTCAAAAAATCAAAATGCGGCTGCTGCTACTGCTACTGCTACTATTACTAAATTAAAAGCAGTTTCTTCAAGCATCCAGGAGAGGGCAGACTCTCAAAAATTGATAGCAAGTAGTCAAATCGAGCTCCAGAAAGCTCCAAAGAGCAGGGGCCAGAAGTTACAGGATAGGTCTGGAAGCCACTGCTTCTTGGGACGGGCTGACTGGGTACTCATCAAGCAATTTCTTCTGGAGCTTGTACCAAGTCACCCACCAGTGAAACATCCCACAGCCCTTATTGATTCGTGAGGATCATGCAGTGAAGTAGAAACAACTATATGGGCCAAATGGTAGAGGCAGAGGCAGAGCCCAGAGGCCAGAGGGCAGAGGGCAGAGGCCAGAGGGCAGAGGGCAGAGGGCAGAGGCCAGAGGGCAGAGGGCAGAGGCCAGAGGGCAGAGGGCAGGGGCCAGAGGGCAGAGGGCAGGGGCCAGAGGCCAGAGGCCAGAGGCCAGAGGCCAGAGGGCAGAGGCCAGAGGGCAGAGGGCAGGGGCCAGGGGCCAGGGGGCAGGGGACAGGGGACAGGAGGCAGGGGGCAGGAGGCAGAGGGCAGAGGGCAGAGGGTAGAGGCAGAGAGTGAGCATGGGAGAAAAGTAGAGAAATGGAGACACAGGAGATGGAAAGATACATACGCAGGTTGTGGAGACAAGAAGGGACCCATTTGCAGGGCTCACTTCAGATCGGGCTAAGGTTCCCATCAAAGTCAGTGCTATGGTTTCCAGCTCTATACGCTGTGCTGCTGCCTAAGCACAAAGTATGCAGTGCGAGATCAGCCAAACCGGTGTAGGGCAGCAGGTGGCAAAGGAGCTGCTTTGCATAATGAATAAGATGCTCCACAGAACATCCCTGAGGGAAAGTGCTGGAAGCTACACTTAGTGAATTCGTTTCCAAGACCTGTCTTGGGAGAACCAGCCTCATTCGGTATACAGCCACAATATACCGGCAACGAGTAATTTGAGGTGAATAAACATATGTGTCCCACACAAACCTCTGACTGATTCCCGGTAGAAATCCCCGCAAGAAAGGAAGACACACTTTGCACAATAGCATTCCCCAGAGGGGTTCTGTCACCAGTGAAAAGTGATGTAACCTATGCGTGTAACTAGTTTGTAAAAATCAACATATAGAGAGAGGAGGATACCTGCCCACGTGCCCTTGGCTTTAAATAGATACGATCAAGGCCACGGCCACGGAACAAAGGGAGGAAACTAGAGCTGTCCGCTCTGCTGGGCTGCAATTAGGTTAATGCTGGAACATGATCAAAGTGGCCCAGTTGGCACGAGGGTCGGAAAAAGAGCCTCCTCCGGGAGGCGCCGCCTTCCCTCCACCTGCCCACCGTATGTCCAAACAGCCCTCCAGGCTCACCCTTCTTCCGTGCCTGAGCGAGGACTTCAGCCGCACTCTTGCTCATCACTTTGGTGACATACAGGGGGCAGTTGGTCTGATTGGCAATGGTGATGGACCGGTTCACAGCTTCAGCCTCGACCTATGGGTGGGGAGACAAGCATGAAAGCCCCGTCCACCTTCATATTATTCACCAACAGAGACAGATGGATTCCCAAGGCTCTTTCCTAAGTGGCACCCAGGACAAAGATCCGCAGGCTCCACCTAGTAACTGCACTAGAACCTAGCCAAGTGGGTTGTAACCACCCTGGGTGAATACTGGCAGGAAACAAGATATTCTGAAGATAACTTATGTCACTCCCTTTAGTTATCAAAGTACTCAAACAATGGCCTCTACGAAATTAGAGTTTTCTGAGGAGAAATTTCACAGTGGGAGAAGGAAAAGCCTGAAGCTGGGTGCCTGCCAGAGGAGAAACGTGTCTCCAGGAAAGACAGTTCACACAGTCCTGAGTACACAGAACACCTTCCAGGACAGCAGAGGCCAAGGCAGTGACGGGTGGGAGGGACCACACCGTGATGTGGACTGTTTGACTAAGCATGCTTCGTGCCTTCTATCTAAAAAGCTCTTGTTATTGTGTTCTTTTGAACTATGTGTCTGTCTGTGGGTGGGGCTGTGCACATGCGTGCTGGTGCCCGTGGAGAGCAGAGAGCAGAGGCACTGACTATTTCCAGAGCTGGAGGTACAAGCAGTTGTGAGCTGCTTGACGGAGATTCTGAGAACCAAACCTGGGTCCTTTGCAAGAGCATTGTGAACTCTCCTGCACTCTTAGCTACTGAGCCATATCTCCAAGCCATGAAAGTTCCAGGCTGGCCAGGGACTCCTGATCATGCTTCCCCATTTCTTCATCGTAGCCTACCGAGTGTACCACCATGACCAGCAGCCTATTAGTTAAACCTAAACTTTATGTCGGGACTCTGAGGATGGGCTTAGGAAGCAGCTGGATCTCTCTCTGTTCCTCTTTCCTACTCTAACTACACTGAACCAATCGCCTTTCTCTGCTGTTCCCCGCTGCTTGTTTTTCTAATGAGCCTGTGGATGGTCAAACCAAGCTTGTTAGGGCTGCCAGGGCCGTCTTTGCCCCATACTCTGGTAACAATGTCACTTGCTCACAGTTGAGAATACCCAGACCCTGGCTGATCTCAATGTGGATATTCATTGTGCTCTCAGGGTCCAGAGTGAAGACATTCAATGTTCGTGACTCTGGAGCCGAGTCAGCCAGATACTTGTGAGCCAAGCCAGCATCACCCACAAAACAAAACAAGCTTCATGGAGCTCGGGGATGGAGTAGGGCTGCACCATGGTCCCCTAAGAGTGTGTCTGGCCAGCCACAGCCTGGTACGACCTTCAGCACAGATGAAGAAACTACCCAAATCAAACATCTGGCTCTTTATATCTGATCCTCGGGGAATGGACTTTCAGATTCCACGTCATGTCTACTGCATACACAACCAGGAAAGCTGCCTTGTTATGGAGGCACAGCTTATGTACAATGACGTGCGTTCATCACAACAGATGAAACCGATTCAAACTGGATCCCAAAAGGCCACTGCCAAGTCCTAAGAAAACTCTTGTCGTGTAAACTCCTGAAGGTGAGAAGGGAGATGTCTTAGTCTTTCTCTACCTACCATACTACCCCACTCCCAGCATCCCCGAAAAACTCGCTCCACATATAAATGGCTTCATCTCGTTAATGTAACTTTAAAAGCCAGGCTATCATAAATGACAGGAGATAGCTGCACTCCTACAGTTGTCTTGACTAGTCCAGTTTCCACTAGAGCACAGCAGGGCCGGGGTCTGTCTCTGCTCTCAGTGCCCATCCCAGCGAGGAAGGCTAGCCTTCATTCACACTCAGCTTCTGGGCATCAACTATGTGACAAGAGAGTCTACGAATCTACAGGAAAGCAACCGGCTCTCAGAAAACACTCACCAAACACTCGAATGTTTCCCATTCCAGGGATAGCTGAAGGGAACCTCCCTCCTGCTCTCTGCCCTCCTTCCCTTCCCTGGAGCCTCCTGCTGGGCTGTCAGCTCAGAAGTCTCTGAAGTGTGAATGAAAAGGACTCCAAGATGCTCAACACTTCACAGGGATGCCAGAAACAGCCCTATGTCCCAGCACAGGCCCTTCACAAAAGGACAGACACACTATAAATAAAGTCTGGGAGCCCACATGCCTGTCCTCAGTAAAGCGGGGTGTGCAGTGCCTCTAATTAAGAAGCCACATGGGACTGGCGGCCACAAAGACTCATGAGGAAGAATCCTGGTCCCAGGGGTCTGTCTGGATTTGCATACACACTGTGAATGGAATTCAGGCTCCATCTGGCCCCACGGAGTGGCCTGAAATTGGACAGAAGCCAAACTAAAACGCTAGCTCTCTGGAAGAAGAGAGTATTTAAGCCTCACTCTCCACTGTCCAGCCACAACAGTCCAGCCCCGCTACACAACAGACACTGCTGTATGTGCGCTGATGAAAATGTCTGTAAGTCCTGTAGAAAGGGTGTAATCGCTCAAAACTAAAACCTCTTCTCATTATAGAGATCTTGAACATCTGGGAGATTGTCTATGTGGTTTTATAGATGGAACAGAGCAAACACCACAGGGAAATGACCTATCCAAGGACCCATAGCAGAGTCCAGACACTCTCTAGGCAGCCCCCCTCCCACCTTGGCAACCCGCACCTTGGTCATATACCCTGTGGGGCCCAGCTGGGAAGGTCTTCTGTCCGTGATGGCTTTGCTGTACAGGTCTGAATGTCTACTTCCTTCTTCGGCCCCAGGCTCTAACAGCTGCCTTTTGCTAGTAGCCAGTCACATTCTGCCCTACATATATACTTCCTGTCTGCCTGTTTGTCACCAGCTCATTGAAAGTCTCAGAGAGAACTATCCCCTGCTTGTCCCATGGCCACATATGGCCAGGCACTGCTGTGATCAGAACACATGCTTATCACCCTGTACCACCTCAGACAGGTGATCCCTAGAATCTGACTTTCTTACCAGTCTCCCTTTTCCCAGCTTCTTAGCTAAAAACCTGGGGAAGTCCTACTGAGGTGCCCACATGGTAGGCTGCAAAGAGCAGCATACAGTGAGTGGCAGGGAGCTGCCAACGAGGTTCGAATGCAAGCTGGCCATCGTGGAGCGACTGATGGACGAGACCCTGGCACTATACAAAGTTAAATTGTTATTTAATGTCTCCTACGTGCGGGTGGTTTCTAAGTGCACTGTACAGCCAAATCCATTCAGAATCGTTCCATGTTTGATTCTCTGTGTCACCCCCTCAAGAGTTTAACACACAAAAGACTCAGCTTGACAAACTAAACAACCATCATCCGGAAGAACAGAAAGGGTGAAGGCCCTGGAGTCCAAACTATTCTTCCTGCCTGCTTGCCTCCCTCCTTCCTTCTCTCCCTCCCTTCCTCTTTCCCTCCTATCTTCTCTCTCTCCCTTCATCCCTCCCATCCACAGGACTGACATAGGATAAAACTACCTACAGCATTATCAAATTCAGTGCCTGGCATAAGTTAGGCTCCTCCAAATTGTCTGAAAAGCCTTCTCACATCATGGTATGTTCCTAAGCCTCTCTGAGCCTCGGGATGTTCATAACTGGTCACTCAGCACTCTAATTCTGTGAGGCAATGGCCAAAGAGAAGGCCCCTATGCTGAGCTACATACAAATGGATGTACTCTTTCTGCTTAAGGGTCAACCAGAACAGTGGCTTCCTGATAGCTATCTCCTGATAGACACGTGGGCATCCTTCCTGTTTCCATGCTTTGTCCTGCCAAGCTCTGGGATGCGCTGGCTCCACCTCCTTCACAGACTGCTAACCAAACATCCCCTCTGACCTGGTTTTGGAAGGGATACCTTAAATGTTGAACCTCCATCCGCCCAGGTTCCTGAGGGTCTCCCCTTGCCTGTAATACATCTTTACAGTCTAGAATGTTCCTTTCAGAACTCCTCCATCATCTTCTTCCCTCAGAGTTGTAAGACTGCTGTTCTACAGACCTTTACCTTTACTGAAGGACCAGCCACTGAAAAGCATGTAAGGTTAAAACTCTCGTGGTGGTAACTCTGACTCCCAATACATAATACCTGCAGCCTTCTGACTTACAAGCTCCACGGTCCTTGTGCTTCTCAGCCTGGGCTAATCCTGCTTACAGTATTCAATGGTTCTGTCCACTAGGCCCTACTGAGTGGTGCTGCATTCAGCAAAGACTCATCATGTGTGTTTTAGAGATCTAAAGGAACTCTGTGGTTCCATCCTATGTTTGGGGGCCTGACAGTACTATGATGATGTGCACTCACACACACACACACATACACATACACGTTTCTTTGAAAGACTAGTGTGCATCCAAAAAGCCCCACTTTCAACAGATAAAGAGGTGGAGGAGAAGGGAACCTGCACAGAATCTAAGAGACACCAAGTCACACATCCCAGTCCCGGATGTTCACCTCCTCTGGCCGGCTCAGCACGTGTCCCTCGGGGCCCGTGATGCCCAGATCCAGGATCCTCTGCTGTTCCTGTAAAGTGTATAGAGAGCCAGGTGGTCAGAGAAGGTGGGTTTCAGGTGGCTGACGCCAAGAGACCTGGGCAAAAAGCTCCCTAGCAAGAAGTGCAGTGGGCCCTGCTGGATACCCAGTGCCATGCCAGACCTCAGAAAGGGAAGGGGTCACTACACTAATTCCCATCCCATTGGAGCAGGACAGATGCTCTAGAGCCCTTCCACATGCTCAGCATCCCTGGGGAAGCTGAAAGCCAAGCCACTCCTGGCCCACGGCACAGTATCTGATGATATCTAGGTGTGATTAGGGTGTTCCTCAACTCCATGCAGAACAGCTACACTGCAGTGCCAACAGAAGGGGCCTTTCTATAACTGGAACCAAAATACACCTTACCAAACACTAGCAGGAGCACACTGAAAGAGCCCTAGTACCAGACCATAAGGCCCTCTGGATTTCCACGCTGGTGTTCAGCTTCCAAAGCTGTCCTACGTTCTTGAGTTTGCTTTCCATGAGATGAAGAAAACATGAAAGGAAGGGTCCCTTACCTCTGCAATGATGTCACCATTCTCTGCATGGACTTGCGCTATGGCACCAATATCCCGGATCACGCTCAGCACTTCATAGATCTGAGGAAGAGGAAGATAAGCTCAGTGACCTGAATCTGCATCTTTCTGGTCAAGGAGTAAGGAAGGAACAGCAGCCAAACTGCTCTGGCAGGCCTGGCTTGGTAATAGGCTCAAGAGGAGCCTGCACCAGGTGTGACCGAGTCTCTCAGCACTGCCACTAGGCCACACAATATCCTGAGTAGAGGTTACATTTTGATGCCAGAGTTTGGAAGGGCAAGACCCCATCAAAGGCCAATTTCATTAAACCCCAAACCTGCCATCCACATCCCATTAAGCTATGATTGAGCTATACACACATAGAAGAATGCTTTCCCAGATAGCAGCTGTAACCAAACTAAACAGAACATCAGGAGCCTACTCAGAAAAGTTGACTTTCTTACCTGGGAATCCGTCAGCTGGAATCGATCTTTGAAAGCCATGTACACGAGGAAGGAGTTTACCCCTGATGACAAGCAAAGAAGAGAGGCAGACACATGACTTTCAATACATGAACCCAAAGCAAACAATCTGTTCACACATGTGTGTGCACCTGTGCGCATCTGTGCAGGGGAGTGGGTGTTGAGGAGGCGAAAGAAGAGAGAAGGAAACGGACACAGTGAAGACGAAGGCACAGCCACACGCCTGTCATCCCAGCTACTTGTGGAGCTGAAACCAGAGGATCACACGTTCAAGGCCCGTCTGAGCTACAGGGTGCATTCAAGATAGTGAAAAGCTTAGAAAGACCCTGTCTCAGAAAACACAAACCAGAAAGAGCTGCGTCTAGAGATTAGCATAGAGCACTTGCCTGGCATGATGAAGCCCTGGGTTTAATCTTCAGCACCCCAGAATGAAAGAAGAAAAGCACGACAGAGACAGACAGACAGACAGATTACAGACAGACAGACAGATTACAGACAGACAGGCAGATTACAGACAGACAGAATGAGAAGCAAATGGGAAGCTAGGAACAGGTTTCTGGAAATTGTTTTTAAGGTTCTTATGATTTTCCTGTTTGGGAACTTTCCAGGTCTAACAAAATTAAAAGCTGTAGTCTATAGTGACATAACAGTATAGACCTCTGTCTGTAGTGACATAACTCACAATGATCAGAAGGTGGAACCCCACCCCCGCCGGCCGGTGAGCATCAGTGGATGAGCAGACACACCAAACACAGTCTCTGTGTAAGCTGGAACACCATTCGGCCTTACAAAGGAAATTTGGCTGCATGGGACAATGGGAATGAACACAGAAGCCATCCTACTGAGTGAAACCATCAGTCCCAAAAGACAGTGCTGCAAAACCCCATGTGCGGGATGGGCACGGAGCAGTCAGTGTCACACAGCAAGGGCAGGAAGGGGATACCTAGGCTGGAGGAAGAGGAAGGAGAAATTATGGAGATGGACCTTCATTTTAGCAAGATGAAGCATCCTAGAGGTGGAGTGGTAGTGTGTGTGTATGTGTGTGTGTGTGTGTGTGTGTGTGTGTGTGTGTGTATGGTTGTATGGGGGGGTGTATAGATGTATGGGTGTATATGTATGGGTGTGTGTATATATAGTTGAATGGGTGTGTATGTGTATAGGTATGTGTGTGTATGTGTGTGTACGGTTGTATGAGTGTGTATGTATATATACAGCTGTACGGGTGAGTGTGTGTGTGTCTGTGTGTGTGTGTATATGGGTGTGTGTGTGTGTATGGGTGTGTGTGTGTATGGCTGTATGAGTGTGTGTGTATATATACAGCTGTATGGGTGAGTGTGTGTGTGTATGGGTGTGTGTCCATATGGGTGTTTGGGTATGTGTGTATATGTGTATAT
>NW_021621022.1:5842540-5940058 GCF_004785775.1 Grammomys surdaster
TGTGTGTGTGTGTGTGTGTGTGTGAATGTGCCTGTGCCACAGCATGCTTGTGGAGATCAGAAGACAACTTGTGGGGAGTCAGTTCTCTGCTTCCACCATGTGGATTCTGAGAATCCAATTCAGATCGTCAAGCTTGGCAGCATTACCCGTTGCTCCATCTCAGAGGCCCCATACTGATGGCTTAAAACAAGGTGAAGGCTGAGTGAATCCACTAAACTGCACACTTAGAAGTGACTCAAATTGTATTTCTTGGGCTGGAAGGACAGCTCAGAAGTTAAGAGCACTGGTTGCACTTCCAGAGGATCCAGATTTGGTTCCCAGCACCCACTAGTGGCTCACAACTGTCTATCACTCCAGTCCCAGGGAGATCTAATAGGCCCCTCTGGCTTCTGCAGGCAGCAGGCACCCACATGGTGCACAGACACACATACAAACAAAACACTCATACACATAAAATAAGTGAAAAAGGTTTCTCTCACTTTGAAAAGTAAAAGTACTTTTACATTTCATTTTTAAATGAAAAGATAGTCTAATGCTAAATGCATATCATTTATTACACCTTTTTTCTTAAAAAAAAAAACTTTCTCAAAACAACTCTTTATTCTGACTTTGACAAGAAAATGAATTACCAACTTTTGGCTATAAAAAAACTGTCTTTTCTTTGGCAAGCCATGCTGGGTTTTCAAGAAATATTTTTTAAAAAATAAGAAAAAAAAAATCTATTAGCTTGGCAAGCAGCTGTCCGTCTTGGAGTTCTTGCCTCCCAAGGCACCAGACCAAACATCCCTCTCCAAGAACCATCACAGCTCTAAACAATCGTCTTGAAAACATCAGAGCCTTGGAGCTTAATTCAAGCCACCTGGGGATGCTGGACACAGCCTGAGATAAAGGCCTCTGAGCATCCCAGTTCTTCACTTCATGCCAGGTAACAGTTGCCATGGTAACCCACCTGGCCTGATTTGGGATAGACTGGCCCTAAGAATTGAAAGTTAAAATCCACTGGGGATTCTCAAGGCGTGAGAGTGGTTCTAACTGGAGGTCAAAAATGTCAGAAGTGTGTCTGGAGGCTGTGGACCCTGGTCTGGTTCCTAAATGATTTTAGGGTTACCTCTTAGGGGTGGTGGGGGTTGGGGGAAGTTTAGAGTAACATTGGATGGCCATTAAGGAAAAGTTGTTGCCTCCTCTCCGTGAAAAAAAAAAAAAAAAAAAAAAACGAAATCTATTTCTGGATGGAGAGGAATAGTTGTCACGTCTCTAGAGCGTGAATCACCTGGTCAAGGGACCACCCCTCTGGAAGGCAGGCTCACCTAAGGCCATGCTAAAAAGATGGGAGGAATAATTAGCCTTTAAATGAGGTAGAATGAGGTAGTGTGCTTTCTGTCCTAAATCTCCACTCCCTAGTGTAGCAGGCTCCAGACTCATAGCCCTAAGGCTTCAGACATCTGCCCGATTTTCTCAATTCTCTGGGAAGCATAATAATTCTTCTTCTTCTCCTTCCCCTTCTCCCTCTCCCTCTTCTCCTTCTTTTTCTCCCCGCTGCTGCTGCTGCTGCTGCTGCTGCTGCTGCTGCTGCTGCTGCTTCTCCTTCTCCTTCTCCTTCTCCTTCTCCTTCTCCTTCTCCTTCTTCTTCTTCTTCTTCCTTCTTCTTCTTCTTCTCCTCCTCCTCCTCTTTCTCTTCTTCTCCTTCTCCTTCTCTTCTCCTCCTCCTCCTCCTCCTCCTCCTTCTTCTTCTTCTTCTTCTTTGTCTTCTTCTTCTTCTTCCTCTCCTCTTCTTCTTCTCCTCCTTCTCTTCTCCTTCTCTTCTCCTTTTCCTTCTTCTTCTTCCTTCCCCTTTTTGAATTGAGCTTTCTCTAACACCCTGGCCTTTGCTGCTTCTCCAACTCCCATCCCTGCTCTGTGGCTGCTTGTCTGCCGTGTGGCTGACCTCCTACCAGCTCAACTCTAACAGCATGGTCATTTCTCTTTCTCTTGTCTTTCTCCCTCCCTCCTCCAGGCAATGTACCTGCCATTGGGGTTTTTCTTTTAGACTATGTTAAAATGGTCCTTGAGCTTTGGAAAAAAAAAAAGAATTTTCGGAGTCAAGAGTGTTAGGAAGGTGACTTCCATGTTAGTCCATCTTAGTCCAATGTTCGAAGGGAAAATTTTTAAAATATTAGAATTCAAAGTTTGCATGAGTTGCCAAGGTCACATAGTTAGTCTGTGACAAGCTGGCTTCCCATTCTAGAGCCTTCTGTAGCACCTCCATGAAGGTTTCCCGCATCTGTTCCTATGCCTGGAGATTTGCCTTCTGACTCACAGCATATACTATTTCTCACTCTGAACCTCTAAGAACAAAAAGTAAAACTTCCCCACAAATCAAGACTCTGTGATATCAAAGAGTGACTCCTGGGATCTAATTCATACCTAAACTGAAAAGGGACCAGGAAAACCATGTGGTTCAGCTCCACTCCCTAAGCCCACAGCCCAGACTCCTGTAGATAGTAGTCCTGGGGCACCCCAAGGTAAATGAAGACCCCTCTGGCCTCCCTGTGAACCCTTTTCCCCGATTCCTGGGATTCTTAGAAGTAGAAAAGGCCTTCATGTTGTCTCAGGTTTGAAGACTCATCACCTACTGAGCTAGCCTCATTCTTCCAGATTTGTGTGATAGGTTTGCCTCAAAACTCCAAAGACTAACCCTACTGTTTCTCTGGGCTTTGGAGGACCAATTACTCCTTGATACCAGTCCCTCAAGCCAGTGATCTCTAGGAAGCTGTAAACCAAGAAGGCACCCCAGGAGAAAGTCACACTTTTGTGGTCATAAGGTTTATGCTCCCAGCTGGGCTAGGGCCCCTACAATCAGCATGAGCTGTAGCCCCAAGTGCCTACCCACCCACTTGCTCAAGGAAGGCTTTAGGTTAGAACAAAGCATGACCTACCGTGGTCCTTCACCAGAGCTTCCATCTCCTCCTGGATGCCCTTGTGCCACTCAGTGATGTCCACATGCAGCGAATAGTCACAGCAGGACTTGCTGTCAGCCCACTCCCTCCACTGATCAAAGGCAGCCAATAGGCTTGTCCCGGGCTCAGGAACAACATGGTCAACTAGGAAGAAAAAGACATTTGCCATCCATCATCATAAGAAACTCATAAGCAGGTGCTTACTCACTTGAACCCTGAACTGAGCCACCTGGGTTCCCACTGGAGACAGTGATCTCTCCAACAATGTCTAGGAATGCACTTAAGCCAACTGAGTACCCAACAGGGAGAAACTTGGCACTGGACAGCCGGCAAGTGAAACCACGCATGAACTACTCAGATCCGATTTATCTGAGACCCGGGGCACATTCCAAGGACAATGAGTCCTTACGGACAATGGCAGTGTCAGAGGGCCAGCAAGAGAAGCCAAAACCTTCTTTGTGCTGCTAGCTGTTGTGAGACGCCCCAGTAGACAGCCGGGTTTCAGAGAGGCTGGAGTGGAGCCATGCACGACAGGCCTTTCCAAAACACCCAGCAGACCCACTCACTCCTGGCCACTCAGGTTTCCCCCGTGAAATTCCACTCCATAATTGAAGGACAATCTTTCATCTTAAGAGTTCAAAGCATTTTTAAGATTAGCTTGCTGTAATATTATTACTAAAGTAGGCTGATACTTTGGAAAAACGACCATGAACTCAGGCTGCTCAGTTTATTCCCGGGCTCCAAGTGGTCACGCGCAGTGCCCTTGGGTACATTACTCTGCCGCCCTAAATCTCACTGCTGCCTTTAAAGGGATTGTATTTCCTACAGGCTTTGTTATGAAGATCACACAGACAGAAAGTCTATCAAACTTACATCACTCCTCAACCTAAGCCCTCCAGTGCCTTTCTCTCATGTTGCAGATACTGATTAAAGTCCCCAACAAGCTCTGTGAGATCCTGGCTGACCTCCACAGCACGACCCTGTGCAGTCTCTGCCATGTACTCTATCTGCAGGCCATCTTTCAGTCATTACATCAGGCTATTTCCTCTCACCCCAGGGCCTTTGCACATGCTATTATCTCTCACAGGTTCCCTGGAGGGTTCTTACCCAACTTCCTAGATGACATGAGGTTTTGTGGAACTATTGCAACCTATCTTCTGCACACATGTATACACACACACACAAAAAAAAACACAAAACTTAGTTGTCCAAGGTTCAATAAAACTCATGTAACAATAAGGAAAAAGGTCTCTGGGCACCTAAAGCCAGGAGCTATTTATTCTTCCAAATGAAATATTAGATTTCCTACACTCAGGATCAAAACTTGCAGATGCAACTAAGGTGTGATTGACTTAAGTTGGTTTCATACACATCAGAGACACAGTCATGAGGAACAGCAGTGACCCTTACCTGGCCATTATAAATTACATACATGTATTGAACGTCACACTGCACCCTGTAAGCACACATTATTACTAAATGGCAATTAAAATAAATGTATTTTAAAACATGCTTCTAAGTTCTTTTGGGAGAATTCTTTTTGCACGGCTCACTCACTGGGGTCTTCTCAGACACAGACATAAAGAAGCGGCTCTGTAATGAAAGGGATACATAGCTACCTAGAACATGGTGTCAGCTGATAGCAGCTTTCGGTATCTTAGGGGTATCAAAGAATGTTGCTCACAGATTCTGAGGGTACATCTGAACCCCATTTAAATTTTCAACTGAATGAAAGGTGAGGTTTCCTTCCCTAGAAACTCTGTCAAGACAATTCCAGTTTTTCTCCCTAAACTGTGTTCCCTACTCCACCCCGCTCCCCAACAACAAAAACATCACTTTGTTAGCAGCAAGCACTTAGACTGTCTGTGGCTACAGCCAGCCTCACTCCTCACTCTCCTCCAACCCTCGCTCCCAGGCAGCCACACGGACCTTGTAACACCCTTGATCTGCAACTGCAGCCCCCACGCACATCTGCCCAGGAAGGGCAGACTCAAGCATCTCCCCCGAGGCCAGCTAGATTCGACCCCAACAGATGTCTCCAGTGTCCATTGTACTCTCTGTCCCCAGCATGGTCACCACCCATGACCATTAGGCAGGTTTCTAACTCCTTTGACTCACCCTGTTCCTGCCCATCCCCTGCTCCTTGCTCAGGCAGTGTCCCCTCACTCAAATCCACACCTTCTGCTCTTTACCTGGTACCACATCTCCACCAAGCTCATGAGACCGTCACCATCTTGGGTCTCACTACCATCTGCAACAGGTTCTGAGCAACACACACACATGGGCAGGCACACACACACACACACACACACACACACGGTACAAACATAAGCTCCTCAGAGCAGGGACAGTGTCCAGATACAGAAGAAGCTTAATGTATACCCTGTGTAATCATTCCTTGGCACTCAAACCTCACCTTTCATTCAGGTGAAAATGTAAATGGGGTTCAGGCGTACCCTCAGAATCTGTGAGCCACATTCTTTGACACCCCTAGGATACCAAAATCTGTAGATACTCAAGTTCCTTGCATAGGTTTTGGTATAGTGCGTGCATCTCACTACATCTATCTGTGTCCTTTCGTAGGGAGGTGGAGAATTGATCCTAGGATGCCAGCATGCTACACCTGGGCTCCATTCCAGACCTTCTCTCTATGCCTTGTGCCCTCTCTCTCTATCTTGCCTGCTTGCAGTACCCAGTGCAGTGCCACATAGCACTCCACCTGAGTGGACTTGCTATTAGTACAAATTTTAATTTTTGTATTTTGAAACTTTCCATAAATGTTTTCCAAACTTTTTTTTGTGTGTGGTTTGGCTGAACCCAGAATTAACTAAGTCCACAGATGCAGAATCTTTGGATCCGATGAGTCAACTATGCTCTCCTGGTAACGGGGTCAGCTTTCCCATGCAACCCAGAGGGCTGCTATGAAGCCTGGAGACCCTCCTGCCCCACCCTGCTGGACAAAGAATGTTCCTTCCACCAGACAGAATGGGGCATAAAGGAAAACTGCCTCCTTCAACGCTAACTTTTCTAAAATAGAAATAATTTTGGTAAAGTTAATGTCACATCTACTCAACTCTTACACCAGCCTCACTCAAATCAACCAACTCAATGTGGGACACTTTATTTACATCTTTCTGTTCTGCTTGTATTTTATTCTATTTCCTTATTTATAGTCTATCTCCTCCTTCTAAAGCTTAGAAGTGGCTTTAAAAAGATACGCAAGCCAGTCCTGGCTGACACACCTGTAATCCCAGCATGCAGGTGTTAAAGATAGGAAGAACTTGGCAAGTTTGAGGCCAGCCTGTGCTACACAGTGAGGTCAACCAGAGACACGTAGCGACACCCTGCCTAAAAAAATACAAATGAACAACAGTGAAAGCTTAAAATATAAGAAGATCCCATCAAATGGAAACAAGAGAAGTAGTAGACTAGGAGGAAGGGGGAAAAATGGTGGGCCACAAAATGAAACCAAGATCAAGGCTGCATGTTACATGTTTATATATGTGAAGATGTATATAAATGCATGAGTATTCATATGTACTCATGTGTAGACCTGCATAAATGCTCTGTTAGTATCGTATGCATGCCTGCGTGTTTGCTTCTATGCATGTATGCATCTGTAGATAAACAACATTTTGAAAGCCTAATGCAGCAGCCAGACTTCACGTCAGGCCCACACCCAGGAAGCTTGACATCGAGCCGATCTCCTTCCTTAGGGACCAACGAGCCGAATCATTTCTCAAGAGGACACAGAACGCAGCAATGCTCAGTCTGGGAATAATAGTGCTCAACCCAGGAAGTGTGATGATTATTTTAAGTATCTTAATATTGAACTGGATAGTAATTTAAACCTACACGGTGAATGTTTGATTTGCCTATATCAGGGACTAAAGACTAAGCTCTGCCCCTAGACTGGTTCTTTTTGTATCCTGTCAGTAGAAAAACAAAATTGCTTTGAGATACTCTTCTTTAAGACTTATTTTCAGTTTATGTATATGGTGTTTTGCCTTCCATAGAAGTCTGTTTACCACGTGTGAGCCCACAGAGGCCAGAAGAGAGCACTGGACCCCCTGGGATTTGAGCTACAGGTGGCTGTGAGTCGTCTTGTGGGTGCTGAGAACCAAACATAGGTTCTCTAGAAGATTGTTAACCACTGAGTCATCTCTCCAACCCCCATGATACCCTTCAAGATCCTATGTGTGATGGTGTGGATACGCTCGGCCCAGGAAGGGGCACTATTAGAAGGTGTGCCCCTGTTGGAATAGGTGTGTCACTGTGGGTATGGGCTTTAAGATCCTCGTCCTAGCTGCCTGGAAGTCAGTCTTCCACTAGCAGCCTTCAGATGAAGATGTAGAACTCTCAGCTCCTCCTGCACCATGCCTGCCTAGATGCTGCCATGTTCCCACCTTGATGATACTGGACTGAATCTCTGAACCTGTAGGCCTGCCCCAATTTAATGTTGTCCTTATAAGAGTTGCCTTGACCATGGTGTCTGTTGACAGCAGTAAAACCCTAACTAAGACACTATGTTTTAAGAGTTGGTGGTAAAAGTTCGTGACCATTAAACACATGCATATTCACATCCCCCAGTGCTGAACATCAAACCTAGTGTCTCTTGCATGGCGGGCAAGACCTCTATGAGCAATTGAACCACATGGTTGGGCCTCCACTTTTTTTTTTTTTTTTTTGAGAGAAAAACGTTTCTTTCAACAGCCCACTTCTTTCCACAAGATCTGTCTGCTTTCTTTCTCTACCTAAGGAAGCTGAGAGTCCTATGTAGGGTGCTCTACGCAGGGTGCTTGCTCCTCAGAGCAGCTCAAGCAAGGAGCCTGTTGTGGTTCAGCCTCCACTCACCCTTCCACAAGGCAGTAGTAACAAAGGCCAGGGACACCTTCAGACCAGTAACAGGACCCACAAAGGGACTCAGACAATGTGACGCCATGCCTCTCCATCCTCAAGGAACAGGAGAAGAGCCTTGGGTGTATACACCCATTCATGGTCTCACCCCTTGCCCCTGTCCTGAGATCATGGGTCCAGGCAGCGACCTGGGGAAAGGAGTTTCTGATAAGCAGCCCTTGTAAATCTGGCTGAGTGTAGACTGTTTTTCCATTCACCTCTCCTTCCACTTCCACCCACTCAGGCCTGTGAGGGGCCTGTTCACCACACAACGGTAATGCCATCTTCAAAGAACACCCAGGGTTCCTGGCTACAAGGCTAGGACCTCCCTCTGTCCACATCCCATGCTAGGACCTGATTAGGGAGCCACGTGATATCCAGCACTTCTGAGAGACAAACATGATTTCTCTAAGCTAATGACACTTGCAAACATGTCCCCGAAAGGCCTGCCTGAGCTTTCCCACCATTCTCCTCCCATGGAAGGTCTCCAGGGAAGAGCTGTTTCTCGGGAACAGGGCAGGAGGTCGGGATCATTTCCGGAGGGAGCGAGGGTCCTTACTGAGGATGCAATCCAGAAAAAAATCACTCACAGATCATCTGTATGATGACCCTCCTGGGCTAGCTGGCCCTGTGAGGAAGGCATAGCCAACCACCAGCAGCCAGCAATAGCAAGGGAGTGAACATTAGGGTCAAAGCACCCCCAAGACATGGGCCTCCTTCCTCTGGTAGCCTTCCTTGCTGTTGTTTTTTTGGGATTTCCTGGCTTCATCTACTAAACAGGCACAACTCCCCTCCGTGCAGGGCTGAGGAGGGAACATATGGGGAAAGTATCTGTGAAATGCCTTGCATACACTGGCTTTTCCTCCCACCTTAGAGCATTGCCAGAGAGTCCATAGGTAGCCATTCACCTGCTGTATGGTGAGCTAAGAGCATGCCTGGAACCGTCGCCCGAATCTGGACATGCTTTCAATGACAATCCCAGGATTTCCAGAGAATGACGGACTACAAGTTGTCAGTCCTTAATTCTGAAAGACCTAAATCCACTCCCAAATCTGAAATATCATGACGTGGATGGAAAGTTCCACACTGATCTCATATTGCAGGCATGTTAACGAACTGTACAGAAACGCTTTCAGGGGCCAGGGAAGGAGCTTGGTTGGTAGAAGGCTTTCCTCACATGCCCATGCCCCAGCACTGAAAAAATTAGGTCCATAAACCCAGAATTTAGGAGGTAGAGGAAGCTGATGGATCAAAGTAAGTTGGAAGCCAGCTGGGGATACAGGATACATGAGACTGTGTCTCCAAAAAAAAAAAAAAAAGTCTTTGTACTTTATATAAAGTCAATAATAAACATTACATGGGAATTTCATGTTTAGACCTGGGCCTCATCTTCAAGCTAACTCATTATGCATATCCAAATACCCTACTCTGAAATTTGCAACTCTTCTGGTCTCAAGCACTTCAGATAAAGGGTGCTGGCCCTGTGTTATCGCCTGTACTATTTCCATAAAAACCTTCAAAGGATCCTACTTCTTTCTGGGAGCTTAACTGAGATATAACACAGTTAGGGCCATAGCTCGATATTTTTAGCATATCCACATTTCTATACAAGCATCGCCACATCTAATTTTAAAACACCTCCCCACAAAACCAGCAAAAGAAGCACTAGCAGTCCCTCCCCATCCCTTCCTTCTCATTAGCCTCAGTCCAAAGCAACCACTAATCTAATCCCTGTCACTTCACACAAAGCAGAAGTGTACACAGTGTGGTCCTCCGTGTCTCCTCTGCTGCTTCCACTCATCCCGAAGCTTCCCAGGGCAGCCACTGCAGCATGAGCCAGCACTTTACCCCTCTCTAGGACCTGCAGAGGCTCTGCTATCCCATACTTAATGCTTCTGGGACGTGAGCAAAATCTTAAAGGCACAAAGAAATAAATGGCAACTTGAAAACCCTGAATACAAAATCCCTTTGGAATTTGCAGTATCTCAAAGACTCAAAAATTTTAACCTTTTCTAAAAGAAAAAAAAAAGTTGCTGTAGGCTCAAATGCAGTTTTTATTTGTGTATTATGTGGTGGTAGTATGTGTTCACATGTATATACTGGTGAGTGTGCATTCTTGTATACATACAGATTGAGGTCAGAGGCTACCATCAGATGTCTTGCTCAATCACTTCTCACTGAGGTAGGCTCTTCCACTTGAACCCAGAACTCACCAGTTTGGCTAGTGTAGCCAGCCAGCTTTGGGGATTCAGTTTTCACCTCCCAGGTGCTGGGATTAAGGGTGGGCCACCATGATCACCTAACATTTACATGGATGCTGGGAACCCATACTCTTACATGACAAGTGCTTTACCCACTGGGCCATCTCCCCCCAAACCTCCACATGCAGTTTTAAAAAAAATTGTGCAGAAAGATGACTCACACCCTTCACCCAACATCCACGTCTGCACGGTTCTCTGGCTTCCATTCCCATTTCTGACAGGTACTCAAGAGGCGGTCTGAGGAGCTAAACAGTGGGCCACTACTGGGGCTCCTTACCTCCTCCCCTCTCCCCTGACCTTCATCTGCCTTCAGTCTCCCTCAGAGCCTGTCTTGGTTCTAGCACTTGCCAGACAATGGAGCTGAGGGATGGCTCCCACTTCAGTATCAGGCAAAATCCACCCCATCTCCCCATAAACACCTTAAATGGGAGACACTGGCGATAGTCCCAGGCACACAAAGGGAGCTCCCTGTCACAAGACACATAGAGCAGCCTGCCTCTGGAGTCCACCCACCCATGCCTCCTCATGGGCTGTGCCTGGTGGAAGGAAGTGACCCATTCCTTCCAAGCTGTAGGAAAATGACTCTAGGAGACCAACCAAAGATGGAAGTTGGGAACATGGGAGAAAGACGGTCAGCATTGTCAACTTGGTGATTTCCAATGCTAAAGCCCTCAGAAAGGCACCTCCAGCCTTTGCTCCTATCCCAAGTGAGAATGCATGCTCACAGCACCTGATTTAGGAAACACCCGCTGTCCTCTCCAGCAATCACCAATGGTGAGGAGGGGACAATGAACCTGTTACAGTGTGACACCTCAGCTTGTATTTATTGTACAGCAATCCTATCAACTCATGGGCATCCTCCTGTCTGAGCACATCACAAAGTGACATCATGTACCTTCCCCTGATTGATACTCAATGTAGGCAGGTGGGGTGGGTATATGACCCTCCAGTCACAGCTAGGGGGCACGCAGCCCCCACCCCCGTTGCCTATCTGCTATAGTAATTTGAATGAGAAATGCCCCCTAGAAGCCCTGGTATTTGCACACTTGGTCCTTAGTTGGTGTCATTGCTTCGGAAAGTTTGGAACTAGGAGATATGGCCTAGCTGAGGGACGTGGATCACTTTAACAGTTCTTAGCCTCACTCCATTTATAGCCCTCTCTGCTTCCTGTATGTGGGTGGAGATGTGATCTCTCCCTCTGCCTCCCGGCCCAGCATCCTGCTGCCATGCCTCTCCCCTACCCCCAGCCCCCACCATTATGGACTCAGTTTCTGAACCGTAAGCCAAAATAAATTCTTCCTTCAGTAAGCTGCTTTGGTCATGGGGGGTTATCATACAACAGAATGGTAAGCCATGCAAACTGGGGGTGTGAAGCAGCCCGCCTTCCTCCAGCCTCCAGCAACAAGCATCTGTGCTGTAGAGTGGCTGCCTATTCCTACACCCTTGTGTGCCTTCAAGCACATGCAGGTTCACTGAAGCACGAAGCTCTAGATGGAACCCCAGGGTCAAAAGGCAAATACCCCCTTGTGTGGGTGAACGTTAATCCGGAGGCATCCTGATAAGAGGGGAGACATCACGATAAGAGTGTCAAATGTCAGCCCCACATAACCCCTTCCTCTGTGCAGCTCACCCACGTTCCTGGTAACCTAGATAAAAGCCAAGCTGATGAAATCGGTGGGCTGTCATAAAGGGTCATTTATAACATGCAAATCCCTTAAAGAGTGACGAGCCAATGATGAACAGTAATTCCCTGACTCATCAAAAGCAGATGGAGAGGGGGTGCGAGAAGGCATGGAGGGGGTGAGAGCCCTTAGACCATCAGCAGTCAGCAGGAAGTTAGGGTCCAAGGAGCAGGTCCACTAGACCCAACTACCAGGCATGGGCCAAGCACGGGAGGAGAAGGCCCAGAATGACCCTCTCACTACAAACAGCTTTACTGGCTTTCTAGGGCTTGGTGGCTTTTGAGCTCATTCACTCGCCAAGGTTGATCATGGTTTGGGCAATATCTGAAAGTTTTATCAAACCATGAGCCATGTGGCAGTCTGAATGGCAATGCCCCCAAATAGGTTCATATGTTTATTTTGAATGCTTGATCTGCAATTGGTGGAACTGTTTGGGAAGGATTGTTGTGGCCTGTTGGAAGAAGTGTGTCACCGAAGGGATGGGCTTTAAGGTTTCAAAAGTCACGCCATCCCCAGTTAGTACTTGAGCTCCCTCCCTCTCTGGCTGCCTCATGGTTGTGGATCAGATGTAAGCTCTCAGTGCTGCTCCGGTGACTGCCTGCCTGCTCCCACGCTCCCCACCATGATGACAAATGACTAACCCACTGACACTGTAAGCAAGCCTTCTATTAAGTGCTTTCTTTTATAAGACACTTCGGCCATGGTGTCTCTTCACAGCAGGAGAACTGTGACTAAGGCAAGCCACATGGCTGGGGAGATGGACCAGTGGGCAAAGTCGGCAATATGCTTACTGTACAGTACGAGGGCTGGAGTCTAGCTTCCGGCACTCACTAAAATGCAAGCATGTAGCGTAACCCCAGTACAGCAGCAAGCATGTCCCTGTGATGACGTGCTGACCAGCGTGTCTAGTTAAAACAGTGAATTCCAGGTTCAGTGAGAAACCACTTCATGAAACAAAGTGGAGGAAATAGAGAAGCCATTTGTTATCAACCCCTGGCCTCTGTGCACATACAAAGGTGAACACACACATACCAAAAACCTTGAGCCCTAACAATGCATCTGCAGAAGCCCAGGTTAACCAACAGAGGGCCTTCAAAGACTAAGACGTCATACACAAGACTGTTACCACATAACCAAGAAGCCAACTGATATATGCTAGCCGGGCAGACTCTACCTGGAGAGATTTTGCAATTAAAATCAGGATGTCAAAAGTTTGCTAGGACCACCTACCACCTTCTGGACAAAGAATCTAGGTTCTGGGCAAGCTTTAAAAGTCACATAATCAGAGCTGTCAAGATGGCTCAGTGGATGGAAGTGCCTGCCCTCAAGCCTAATGAATGACCTGAGGTTTGCTGTCTAGAACCACATGGTAGAAGGAGAGAAAGAAGGAGCTCCTGCAGGTTATCCTCCGACCTCCACATTATGGCACTCCCTCACCCGTGCGTGCACACACCCCCAAACACTAAATAAATATGTGTGTGCATTTTTTAAAAAGAATAATAATTTTTAAAGACGAATACCCAGATGGATCAGCTTTGGAGTTTAACTCAGGTCTGAACCCTAAATCTCTTTTTTTCTTTTTCATCATAATAGAGGAAAAGGTTACCCATAATACTACCATCTTATTAATAACTACTTGTAATAATCATGCAGATATATATATTTAATGAGGGGTAGACACATGCTCCCTGTTACTTGTGTGGAGCTTCACTTTATCATAAGAGCATGCTGGGCTACCATCTTCTTGGTCCATCTTGTGATGAAAGTCATCCTTGGGGATGTCTGTCCATTTTACCATTTCCCTGAGAAACATTTCCCTGTGGCTCTTTCCACATCCCTGTAATGATGTACAATGTTCTTAAGAACACGCTCATGTTCCTAACAGGTCCCCTACTTCGAAGTCCTCCCTGGAGAGGATGCTGAAGTCAGCATGGACGGATAGACTAAAGCTCTCAACCCAGATGATCAAAATGGCTTCACTCTGCCACCAGCAGCTCATGGAAACGTGATTCCAGGTAACACGTGACTTGGTTAACATGTCTGCTATTGAGAGGGGCAAACACAACACCCCTTCACCCTTCCTGGATGCCTTTGTTTCAGAAAAACTGGCCATTTTTCAAGACCCATCTAGGAGGACGGAGGAACCCATGGAGGGTCTAGTAGACCATGCTGTACAGACAGACCCCCAATCTCATGAAGCCTGGACCAGTGGCCACTTTTTCCGTTTTAATTCTAACTTCTGTTCACTCCTCCTTCAGCTACCGACCTGAATCCAGGGCAATTCCCAGCTAACACTGACATTAGGTGTACACAATGGAGGCTACATGGTAGGGCATCCCAGGCCAGAGGAGTTCCCAGCACTGAAAAAAGCTGTGTCCACTCTCTACTCCGTGTTCATGTCACAGCACAGACAATTCACAGAAAATACCATGCCTGCAGCAGGATGACACAACCGTGGCCTGTGGGAGAAGCAAGGAGAGCCAAAGGTGAACAGACAGCCTAGCCAAACCCGTTCACTGGCAATGCTGCAGGCTCCAAACTGCGTAGGATTTCTCCAAGAAATGTTGAAGTCACTGGCTGAGGGAGGGGTGAAGTTCCTGTTTCCTGTCATTAGACAAGCACTCTGGATCAGACTCGGAACAAAAGCCACATTGACAGCAGCTCACATCCCCTCTTAAGAGGGAGAAACACACTCTGACTCCAAAGGGTGTGTCAAGCCTGGAATTCCTCTAGCTCTTGAGAAGTGACTGCCCAGCCTTGCCAGCCCCCTGCTCTAAGAAACACTGCAAACCTCAAGTTCACCAGCACTCACATCCTCAGTCAGACCACGGGGACTCACTCATCTGAAAAGATAGAATGAAATATTTGCTCATTCAAATGTCTGGGGACCAGTGCTCTAACTGTCCACTCTGAGCTTGCAGGAAACAGGGACATGACAAGTCACAGGTCTGGCCTTGAATCCTGACGCTACCACTGATGAGGTCCAGAAAGCTGGGTAAGTTATTTAACTCCTCAGTGCCTCAACTTCCCCATCTGCAAAAGAAGCACAGCAAGAGTGTCTAGGTGGGAAACAAACCACAGTGCCTGGGTTTGCAGCCTAGCACCACTTCTCTCACTGGTTGTAGAACCCCAGGGTCCTTGACCCTCTCTGGACCTCAGTTTTCTTATCTGTAAAATAGACATTATTCTAATTACTACACATAAGGCTATTGTGAAATAGCATGTAACACGGGAGAATAGGAAGCTGTTTCACGGGATTCCCAGCCAGTGCTGTGGTCTCTAAAGCATAGAGCTCCTTCTGGGGAGACCAGCCACACAGCCAGCAGCAAGGAAGGGATGAGAATGAGGGTGGCCTCAAGCAGGGAGTTTCATCGAGGAAGAACAGGACAGGGCGTGGGGAGGAACTGGATAAAGGCTGTCTGAGGGAAGGCCAAGGCCACAGCACCACAAGAAAGGCTTGGAGGTATGAATCATCCCCTCAGAGGAGCAGGCTTCTGCAGAAACAGACCAAAACCCAAGGAACTAGACGAAGCTGTGCTATTTACGGGGCAAGCGGGTAAAATCCTCTAAGGGCTGTCGGAAAAGGAGACTTCTCACTTCCTGCGGAAATCCCCTGCACTACCCACCACCACCCGTACCTACCAGCTCAGGGACACCAGGATACAAAACAAAGCAAACAAAACAAAACAAAAAAATCCCTGTATGGGAAGTGTTAGGATCAGGTAAACTCACTTCCCAATGTTAAGAGGACTCAGATGTGGGGAAAGCTGCCAATCAGGGCAGATAACAAACTGGCCTCATTAGCAGGGCTCTCTGTCATGCCAATAAAAAACAAAGCAACCTGATCCCAGAGCTTCCTAGAGATCTCCCCATCATCAGTCCCACCCACAGCAGGCTGACAGCGCTGGAGCAGTGCTTACTTTCAAACTCCCTAGGGACACAGGAAGCCCAGGCTGGCTGGATGCCTGGCTCTTTCCCTTTCCCATGTGTATATATGCACATAGGTGCATGCGTGGGTGCATGAGTGTGTGTGTGTGTGTGTGTGTGTGTGTGTGTGTGTGTGTGTGTGTATTCTCATGGCCATGAGTGAATACATATGTATGCATATGGAAGTTCATGAATGCACGTAAGGCCTGTGTTTGAGCGACAAAGAGGCCCTTTAGGCTGCTTAAGGGAACTAGAAGACACTTCCCAATTTTCACCACAGTCTTCTAGAAATAAATTCCAGACGATGAGCAAATTACAGAAAGAATCAAGATACATGATAAATCTGGGGACAGAGGACAACCTAAAGATTTTCCACATGAGGCTAGGTCAACTCTCCCTGGCCAGATTGAGCTGTGAGCACTAACAACCATGAGCACGGTGACAGGGGGTGGGCCACTGTCTGGGCTGGCCAGATGAGGTGGCTGGAGAAATATGTCATTCATGACACTTCCTCTGTTTGTCTCAGTTTTCAGTTGCCCTGGGCTACAGAACCACAGAGTTGGTGCAGTCTTGCCAGAAATAAGAGATTATGGGGCAGGATGGAACATCATAAGAAAAAGAAGAACGAAGGAAAGGAAAGGAAAGGAAAGGAAAGGAAAGGAAAGGAAAGGAAAGGAAAGGAAAGGAAAGGAAAGGAAAGGAAAGGAGAAGGAGAAGGAGAAGGAGAAGGAGAAGGAGAAGGAGAAGGAGAAGGAGAAGGAGAAGGAGAAGGAGAAGGAGAAGGAGGAGAAGGAGAAGGAGGAGAAGGAAGGGGAGGGGAGGGGAAGGGAGGGGAGGGGATGGAAAGAAAGAAAGGAAGGAGGGAAGGAAGAGAGAGAGAGAGAGAGAGAGAAGCAGACCAGCCATGTGCTATAAAGCTTCTATGTACAAAGAATGGGATTACCTAGTTTTCATTGCAGAGGTTCCTTGTCAGGAAGACAATGCAAGGATACGCTTGAGGATTCAGACTTCCCCTTAGCAGGGACTAACGGTAACACACACATTTACTTATGCAAAGCTGTGTCAGAATACTCCCAGAAGCCCAAAGGCCACAGACAATAACAGGAAAGAACAATGTGCCAATCAAGGAGAAGGGTCATGTTTACATGTCCCTTGATGTCCACACAGAAACACAGCAGCCTTATGACAGTCATTCGTCTGTGAAAATATGGATTGAAACAAATAGTACTGTGCTCACACCTATACGTGAGGACATAGTTTATGGGTAATGCATGACTGCCATAGAGAAAGGAGCACTTAGTTCAAATACTAACCGCAGTGTACAGAGGACCCCATCAGTACACGGGCAAGCATCCCATCCTTATACAAAAGCTGCTGGGCGGCTGGCTCTCTGTACAGTCAGGAATAGATCAACTTTCTGGGCTTGGAGCTAAACTAAGAAACAAACAAAGAAGCTGGCCTCCACTGTTTGTTCCAACATTGCACAATGCCTCTTACATCCCCTCCAAATGAAGTCCAGCAGGGAAGGAAGACTCGGTGAGGTCATGTGTTGACTGGGCTCAATTTAAAGCCAAAAGGAGGGGGGAGGGGAGGGGTGTTTTCTTCCTAGGAATCTGGACTGCATTCAAAAGTACAGCACAAACCATATCACAGCCTCACTGGAGCCTGACACAGCCACTGCACTGGCCAGTGTCTCCCTTTTCCACTGGGGATGACAGTTCAATGGGAGTGTTTTGTCCCCAGTTGGTTAGAAAGACTGAATAGGAGCCAATCTGGACAGTGCCTGATAATGCTGGTGAAGACTGATAAGGGGCCTGGGCTTAGGTAGCATCCCGGTGACACCCGCCAGCACCCATCACACATAAATGCAAGTGCGCTGCTAATAATACAGGCTCAAAATATGTCCTCCCGGTTTTCAGCAATGACAGGGCAACCCAGATGCGAAGCACAGCTCCCAAAGCAAAAGTCCCTGAAAACTGAAAACTTGGGGAACCATAAACGCAATTCACCCAACCAGCCGAGGAAAATACTCAGTGGTCTTTTATTTTAACAAATATCTAGATCATGCTTCTTCCCCATCCATACACATAAAGTTTAAATATAGTGTTAAAATAGTATAGTACATAAATTGTTCATCACTAAGGCTCTCTCTCTTTAAAATGAAGGGGGAGGGAATCCATTAGGCACAGTGCTGTTTGCCTATAGTCCTAGAATTCAGAAAGTGAGACAGAAGCTCTCGTGAGCCTATGAGTTGAAGACTACTCTAGGCAACCGGAAGAGATAAGACAGCAAACAAATAAAATGAAAACTAGCTAATTAGGGCTGGTAAGATGGCTCAGCAGGTAAAGACACTTGCTGCGCAGCCTAATGGCTATTCAGTCCCCAGGTCCACATAGTAGAAAGAGAGAATCAACTCCTTCAAGTTTTCCTCTGACCTCCATATACATGCTATGAAGTACACACACACACACACACACACACACACACACACGCATGCACTCACGCTCTCACACACAAATAAATGCAATTTATATTTTTAATTAAATTTAAATTAGTATAAGTAAAGTAAAATTTATGGTAAAGGGAGTTTGGGTTTGTAATTACTTGGTAATTATGCTTAACTGGTACAAGGTCTTGGGTTCAAAGCCCATGACCCAAAAGAAAAAGCAACATCTAGCTGGTCACACAGACCAGACTGTCTCCCATGGATACACTGTGAAGACATTCACATGAGGAACAGTTTTCCACAGAAGTCTGTAATGACTACACACTGCCTTTTCCTAGAGAGGGAGTTACATTCTTTACTTAACCAGTCACTTTGGTCATCGTGGTTGACTTGATACAATGAGTAACATTGTTTTTCTATTTTAACTATGACCATTTTGTAGTTTGTTTTAGTATCTACCCTGTTGTGATCTCCTGTCTGTCTTTATCATGACCTTTTAGAATATTCTCGTCTCTTACCATCTATTTTTAATCTCCCTCCTGACCTTCAGATTCGCACGCACACACGTGCACCTTTTGAGATTTCTTTTAAGGTTTTTATCTTTAATTGTGCGCATGCTTGCGTGCATGCGTTTCCACCTGTCTGGAGCAGGTAGCGTACCTGCACATGAGCGATGGTGCAGAGAAGGTATTTGATGCCCTGGAGTTGCATGCAGATAAGAACCACCAGAAGAATCTTTCTTTACAACATGCCATTTTTCTATGAATGATGCATCTCTTTTCACTTACTAAACTTTTCTCTTAGGTAGCATATGTAGTATTATGTCCCTAAAATCTTTAATTTTGCATTGTTACTGTAAAAAGGATATTTAAATTATATTTTCCCCTTGGTTATGTATGGCTTATTATAGAAGCTTTTAGCCTTAGGACATACTTTCCAACTAATCACTTCAATAAACTCCTCTTCCTAGCAAATATTTTCACCCATCGGTCCCTTTGACTATTTAAGGACTGCATTGAAAAAATACCTCAAGAACTGTATTTTCTTTGTCTGTGCAGGTAGCGTTCCTGGAGTGACCCTGACTTCCAATAATCCACCTGTTTTCTGTGTACTACCTTGAACTTGTCACAGCAGGGTTAGCAAAAAAACCCAAGTTGTCAACTGAGCAGGTACATGTCTATAATCCTAGCACTGGGGGCGAGGGTCGGAGCACACACACAGCACAGGTGAACTCTCACATATGCAGAAAGAAGAAAGCCAGGTACAAAAGCACCAGGATTATGATTCTACTTACATAAAGTCCCCATAATAAGCAAATCCGTACAGACAGAAAATGCCCTCACGGTTTTCACATGTGGGATGCCACAGGCGACCTCAGCCCTGGCTTAAGGCCAAGCCACCTTTCTTCAGTGCACCACCCAAGAAACGACTGTAACAAAGACAACCTAAGTCTGGCATCCAGCTCACTACATCCTTAAGGGACAGAATGACACGGGTGTCACAGTTGGTACTTATAAGGACTTTCTCCTATGATCTGGGAGAGCTGATTCTCTCCTGAGCTGGAGGCTGTGTCCCACAGAAGAGATGTCCCACCAGGGGGGTGAAGGAGGTGGCACTCAGGCTGCCCTGCCTCGGGAAACACAGAGCTCAGCAAAGCAAATCCCATTCTCAAAAGAAACAGGAAAGCTGTCTCTTTAGATGCTGGGAGTGGGGACATTGCTGTGACTTTGAACTACAGAGCTCCCCAAAGTGAATGTGTTTACATTTTCTTCCTAGATTCTAATGCCGATGGTGTGTCAGTGGCAGGGGCTTCAGGAAGTGGCTAGACTAGAGGAGGTTATAAGGATGGGCCCCCATGACGGCATTAGTAATCTTGTAAGAAGAGGAAGAGAGGCCAAGTCTGACCACATCACGCCATGTAGCACCTCCCTCTGGTCACTTTGCCCTAGCCCCACTACCCTTTCTAAATGCCATCACCATGTTCCTGGACTTCCTAGACTCTCACCAAGGAGCCCCAAACCCTCTGTTCTTTATAAATGACCTAGTCTGTGCTATTTAGTTAGAGCCAGAGAAAGTGGCAGAACACAAGAAGTCTCCAGTAGCCACGGCTGAATGCTCTTAACAAGAGAGAAAAATCAGGTGACAATAAGAATGTGTCTCTGGAACAATCAGAACAAAAGCCACTTCAGGGCAGCGAGGAGCACTTTCAGCACAAGGAATGGGTGGTAAACCAATTCTCAACAACGCAGAAGTCAGTTCACAAAACAAATTTAGCCCCCAAATCGCCAGTGAGTCAGACATTCTTACAAACCAGTTGGGCTGTCAGAAGGGAAGCTGAAGGGCTGCCTCCATCCACCTCTGTAACTCACCCCACCTCATGCCCAGTTCTGTCTAATCTACCACACCCTGAACCCTCTCCCATATGCCAGGAGGCATGAAGAGCCTCCAACAAGCAAGGAAAGCTAGGCAGGCGTGAGGCGCTTCCTGCTGGAGTTAATAAGCAGCAGTCTATCCCAGAACTAAGGTCTCCTGATTCCCTTCAAGAAGATGCGACCTTGAGAGATGGAGGCCTCAAATTCTTTCCACTGTACCTCATGTTTCCTTAGTGAATCCCTGAGATAGCTACTCAAGGGAAAAAACAATGCTGAGAGCAACAGCCCCAAGCCAGCAACAGTCTTAAGCCCAGACATTGTGGATTCTTCTCCCTGTCCCTGGACTCCCCACCCCCACCCCCAGCAGCAAAAGACCACATTCTTGGGTTGTTTGTTTCACAGTCAGGTATAGGGAGGGCTGAGCTGATAAACCTCACAGAGACTTGGGAAAGAGGAGCCCCAGACAAAGTCAAGGAGTCTCTGAAATCAGTTGGCTCAACCTGACATTGAACAGGAGCTAGGGCCTCTCCCAAGTGGGATTCACATAGGCTGGTGAATTCATGGAATAAGTACTACTGGCGAATGATGTCCAAATAGCCCTGGGGAATGCAGGAGAAATCTAGGTCATGGAGGCAGGGCTTCTGTGGAGAGACCAGAGGCAGTGGAGAGGCCAGAGGCAGTTGGTAGACTACCATGGTGGCAAACTTCTCCCCACGGGTGTAGCCTCCCTCTTAGTGGGAGATGCACAATAACTGGTCATTTTCTCCCTCTATATTACAGAAAAAGGAAAGGCACTTTGAAGTGATGGTTGGTTGGAAATGCAGGATAAAGCCTGAATAGAATCTTCCTGCTGCTGGGGAGTCTGGGAACTGGACAGAAGCCTGATCCTGCACACCAACTCAAAGTAGGTAGGAGATGTGCCCAGGGTTTCTGTGGCATTCACGCACATTCTAATTGTTAAAAAGCAAACAAACAAACAAAAAAGTGAACCCCTTTGTGCTGAGGAAACAGCTTAGATAATTAAGTGCTTGCCTTACAAATATGAAGACCTGAGATTAATCCCCAAAGCCAATGTAGAAAACTTGGACATGGTGATGTTGACCGATAATCCCAGCACTGGAGATGCGGAGATATGCGGACCTCTAGGGCTGGCTGCCTAGCGTCCTTACTGCACAAACTCTCTGACTCTTATCTGTACAGCGTCAGAGCTTGGATCAATCAGAATCTTAGGCTCAGAATGATGAAATAAGTCATCTCTGGGTTTCCTCCCATTCCTTCAGTTCTAGCTAGATAGTCAGCTCTTGACCTTCAAGGTCAAAGGGAAGACGGAACCAGAAATGAGGGTCCAGGGTTTGCAGATTCCCAGAGCACTGAATCAATAATCTATATCTGCAAATAAACTTTCTTCTCTTGTCTTGTAACAGGGGGAGAATCCTGTCCTTGACTCCTGCTGGATGTCTATGGAGGGGTCCAGAAAGCATAGGTGAAGTCATTGGCACAGCTTATCAGAGGACAAGGGAACAAAACAGGAGAGCACCTTCATAGCCGACACTTTCCTTCCTTTGCTTGGATCAGTCTGGCTTGCACCCATTGCCCCATGTCACATTAATAGGACATAAGTTGAAGTGCATCCATCAGACAGGACCTTAAATGTCTGTCTGTAGAGAAGTTCCACAGAATTGCACAAAATGACCCAACACACAACCAAGACCACTTAAGCTGTGACTTCCGATCAGGTTCCCAGTTCAAACCCTGAAGCAAAACTTTCTTTTCCTCCAAAATATTAAATGCCCACACCCCTTTCCCTGACACAGTAGGCTTCAGGTAGCCCTGAATACTCTCCCAGGTTTAATTGTGGCTGTATTCAGCCTGGCTTTTATCTGTGATGATTTGCACTGTTGATGAATTAAGGTGTCAAATAATAAATAATGACAGTAACAACTATCAGTTAAAGGAGAACAGGAGAGGTGGCTGCCATGTGCATCCTCCTGGTCCAGCCACTCTTGGTGCCATGGGAGCCATGATGTCATCCACTGGTTTGATGCTATGAGACAGGAAGGAACAGCCTGCAGTGTCCACCCAGAGGAGACTCAGCTCTGCTTTCCGTCAGGGCCTTCATTCCCATGCCCACTTCCCTGAGTTGTAGGCACTATATGACTAAAAGGTTCCTTAGCCAAAACACCCACTGAAAAGGATCTGTCACCAAGGCTGGCAGAGGAAAGACTCGGGGCTGTATCCTAGGATCCTCAACAAGCTACAGGACGGAACGATTGAGCAGAGGATGGTGGTACCAGCTCAGGGTGGAATGGATGCTAGACCCAGTAACAGGTCCACCATGAAAACCACAGGTCTCAGTATGCACAGCAGCTCAGAAGAGGCGCAGCACTGGCCTCCTTTGAGTTCCAAAGACAACCGAGAAGTGAGATCCAGTGAGAACAGTGTCCTAGGGGCACAAATTTACATCTACAAAGCCAGACGAGTTGCCAAGAAAATCTAGACCCCAGAGTGGAGAAAAGCAAAAGTTACATTTTTTTACTTTAGTTTGTAATTGTTTTTTTCTTGTTGTGTTCAAAAGAGGAGCTGCTTTACATAAGCTTAAACACAAAACAGACTGTTAACTCTTCCTGATCTTATCAAATACGGTGACACAGCACATGTTCAGGCTTAGGTGACTGCATCCTCCATTCAGAGAGACAGACAGATAACTGATGGGAGAGACAGGTTAGATGAATGACAGACAAGACACACAGATGGGTAATTCAATATATTATAAATAGGTATAGACACATTTAATACTGCAGCAAATTACAAAGACACCAATATACACATTAGATTGATGCATATATGATTGATTAATTAAAAAAGATGAACAGATGACAGACAGACAGACAAACAGACAGACAGGAGGTAGATAGATGGGTCACAGAGTGAGCTATGACTTGAAGAAGAGTAGTGTCCCCCCAAAAAAAATCTCATGTTGAAATCCCAACCCCTAGGGAAATAGCATTAGGAGGTGGGGCTTTGGGAGGTGATTAGATCATGGAACTAACTATTGACTCCATGAATGGACTTAGGGTTCTTACTAAAAAGGTCCATGAACTGCCTCCCGATAATTTCCACCATGTGAGGACACAGTGTCTGTAACTCATAAAGCAGGCCCTCACAAGACAGCGAATCCACTAGTGTCTGGATGCTGGACTCCCCAGCATCCACTACTGTGAGAAGTAGATTTCTGTGGTTTGTAAACTGCCCCATATGATATTTTGTCATAGTAGTCCAAGGTAGGTAGGTAGGTAGGTAGGTACAGAGAGAGAGAGAGAGAGAGAGAGAGAGAGAGAGAGAGAGAGAGAGACTTCCCTATAGATTCAATAGATGACAGATGCATACATACATATATACATATATACTTAGGATAGATGGATGGATAGATAGATGGATAGATGGATGATAGATAGATAAAGATAGGTGTCAGATACATATATGGTAGACAACTTACAGATGACAGAGAAAAGATAGATGATAGGTATAAACAGATGATAGGTAGACATGGACAGCTATGACTACATAGCTCACAGACGCCGGGCAGACTAGCAGATGAAGAGGGATAAACTCCATGAGAGCCACACACACCAGAAACATCACAGCAACCATTTGTAAATATCATGTTTTTTTAAAAAATGCACAAATCTCACTTACTCTGTACATAAGCATAAGAGATAGCAGCCTTGCCATTCTCACAGATGTAAAATTGCTACCTAGAAAGACATCAGGATGGCAGCTTCCAAACATCGAGTAAGTACTACATGGGAAAACTAGCTCAGATCTGGTTCTTGGTGCTCTCCTGACACTGCCTGTCATGTGAAGCTCATCCTCTGAAGTGGCCCGATGAGTTCCACCTAGCCACAAGAGCGGGACTAGGACAGATCTCAATGGCTACCCAGAGTGCCCTGATTCTATGTCATTACCAAGATCATTTGATTCCTTGCACGCAGGCTCCCCACAAGCAAGGACTCCAGTTCTGTCCTATCATTAGAGGGAGACTAGGTCATAAACACTACCGAGTCGATCTAAGACAGTAGGCTTCTGGCAGAAGCACAGCACAGCGGGTGGCCCATGGGGCTGGAGACGGCAGTCACTGAGCCGTGATACTTCTGCCATATGCTCCTCTTATCCCAGCTCCTGCTCCTTTCCCCACTCACTCCCTGTCCTAACCCGTGCTGGGGAAGGAGCCAAGTGAAACCTTTTAGACACCAAGGACAGCAACTGAATCCAGAGGCTCAGTCCCAGTGGTTTCCCAAGATTCTTGAAGACACTGGCTTTGCAAGCCATGCCCCCAACCAGGTCATAGCAGTGAAACCCCTCCTCTTACAAAGAGTAGAGAGTAGAGCAGGAGACAGAGCCCAGAGGACACCTCTGGCTTCTAGAGAGCTCTGTAAACATTCATTCAGACCATTTCACCAGAAGCTCAACTGTGAGATAAGATCTTAGATGCTGGAGCCAGGCAGTGGTGGTGGCGCACGCCTTTAATCCCAGCACTTGGAAGGCAGAGGCAGGCGGATTTCTGAGTTCGAGGCCAGCCTGGTCTACCGAGTGAGTTCCAGGACAGCCAGGGCTACACAGAGAAACCCTGTCTCGAAAAAACAAAAAACAAACAAAAAAAAAATCTTAGATGCTGGAAGCTTCCAAACTCTAAATGCTAAACCCACCTAGAAATAGGTCAGAAGATTCTGTGCCTGCAGTGTGTTAAAAACATCTCCCCAGGGGGCCTGAATGTGCAGTTACACTCTTTAATTTTGGCCAGAGATCACTACAGAATTCTCTTTGCTGGAGAGGTCTGGGCCACCACAACCCAACTTCAGGCTGCATCTGCTCTGTCATTAGGGGAAGAGTCCGGCACATTCTAAAAGGGCTGCCTCCCAAATGGGTTAGCCAGAAAGAACTCTAATTCCTACTCACTCGAATCCCCCTTTATCATTAACCACAGCAGCGAGGCTGAGTAATGGCAAGGAATCTGAATGGACTGGCTTTACCCAACAATGGCAGCAAATCTGATGCAAAGACCTCAAAGCCCAAAGAAATAAAGGATTGTATCGCTGCTTGGAAAGAAATGGACAAAACAGCTACTCAAAGAGGTAAAGAACGTCAGAAAGGAGCCATAAGGGGATGACTCAGGGCTAGAGCTAGGAGGAGAAAAGAAAAACACATCTCATGCCCGACCACTTCCCCGAGGCACTCAGCTTTGCTTTTTAAGTATTGTGCACAATTTATTGTCTGTGTATGTGTGCATATCCTGCATGATCAGGTGTGTGTGTATATGTGTGTGTGTGTGTGTATGTGTGTGTGTGTGTGTGTGTGTGCTCTGCAAGAGGTGTGTGTGCAAGCTACAGCGCTCTGAATGAAAAATGTTCCACAAAGTCACAGGTATTTGAACATTTGGTCCCCCGCTGGTGATGCTGTCTGGGTAGGCTTAAGTGGTACAGCCTTGCTGGAGGAAGTATGTCCCCAGGGTGTGGCTTTCAGAACTGAAATCCTCATGCCACTTCCAATTTGCTTTCTCTGCTTTGTGCTGGTGGTTGAGGAGTTTCTTTCTCCTGCCACCATGCCTGCTTGCTGCCGAGCCTCACCACCATGATGCACACTATTTTTCTGGACCCATAAAACAAAGTAAGCCGTTCCTCCTATAAGTTACACTGGTCATGGTATTCTTTTATAGTGACTGAGAAGTAGCCAATACAGAAGCCCGAGGAAACTTCTGATGTTGTTCCTCAGGTGCTCACCACTGTTGTGTGTGTGGCGTGTGTGAGTATGTGTGTTTGTGTGTGTGTGGTGTTTGTGTGTGGGGTGTGGGGGTGTGGGGTGTGTATGTATATATGTGTATGGGGGTGTATGTGTGTATGTGGTGTGGTGTGTGTCTCTCTGTGTGTGTGTGTGTGTGTGTGTGTGTGTTGTGTGTGTGGGTTGGTTTTTGAGGTGGAGTCTCTCACTGGCCTGGGACAGGCCAAGCAGGTAAGGCTGACTGGCCAGCAAGCCCCAGGAATTGTCCAGTCTCCTCTGTACTGTGATTATGAGTATGAGCCTTCCTACCACACCCAGCTTCTCTCTCTATTTATTTATTTATTTATTTATTTATTTATTTTTGTACAAGCTCTGGAGAATAAACTCAGGTTCCCCAGCTTGCATGGTAAGCACTTTAAATGGTTAAACAGATGTTCTACCTCAGGCCCTGCGCTGAACGGAAGGAAAGGCATTTGTTGACCACTACGCAGAGTGAAGTTTCTGACGTGACTAAGCATACCTCGTCCACTTCCTAAACCTCTTCTACTCTATGACTCAATATGGAAGCTAGCCAGGGCCAGCTGCATCACCACACTGTAGAAGGTAGGAGAGTGATGAAGGCAGGCAACCGGGGAAGGGGGTGGTTTCCATGATGTCCTTCCCCAAACTACAGGATGGCCCAGAACCTGGGGAGAGCAGCTACCAACAGGAGAAAGACAAGAGAAAATGGGGGCAAGAAGCCAGGTCTTCCATAGCCCACCAACACCCACAATTCCCACGAGCTGCTCTTATCAGTCCTCTGTCAGGCAGGTGACAATAAGCTGTCCAAGATCACAGTAACACAACCTGCCAGTCAGCCAAGCCAGGGTAGCCAACTCCCAAAAAGTCATGGGCAGAAATGGTCAGAGCTCAGCCTGTCCTCCAGAAGCTTCTGTCCTATTTACTCGGCTGGAATACAGAACAGGGGCTCTTGGGTCATGGAGGCTCTTATCTACCAACGGAAACCCTGAGACTGGGACACTGAGCCACGGAAGCCTGTCACTTGTTTACATTTGAAGGTTGGGGAGACCTGGCTGTAGCCTCAACGTGTTCCCTGCAGCCCCACCACTAACTCCTGGTCCCATTTGTCATTCTCACTAATGGGACTGATAGAATGTTCCCAACAGTCTAAAAACTCTAGGGAAACTCCAAAACTGAGGAGTTCTGGAAGCATCTAAAAACTGAGACTCTCTCAGATCTGTGTGCAACCCCCACAAACAGAGTAGAGACTGAGATCCAGGAAGAGGGAGATGTTTCAGGAGATGGAGAGCATCCCTTCCTAAGCAGGATTGATCTTTAAGGCTATGGCTGCCAGTTCAAAAGGAGGATACAAGAAAGACACCCTGGGCTTCTTCAAGAGAGAATCCATTGCAGACAGGATTTCTGGACCATTGGGAAGAGCTCTGCTCTCCTCCAGGACGCTTCTCCCTATTGTCCTTAGCAACAGATATCAAGTGATTGGCCCAGCCATAGACAAAACCTTCCAATCCAGCCACCCAGTGACACCCGAGCAGGTCTAGAAAAGGCCTTCATGTCCTTAGGTGAATCATATGACTTAATCCATGTAAACCTTGGGAGAGATAATAAGCTGAGAGGGGACAGGGTGTGCCCACTCGGACAGTACATTGGATAACGTGGCTGTCTAATCACCAGACCACAGGCAGATTTTGCGGTGACAACTTTGGTCCTGGACTTGGAAGCTTCAGTGTGATGTGGCTGGGTGTTTTATAAACACTTTCTAACCAGAGTCAAATGAGCACTACAAAGGGAATAATCAAAGTATCCATTACAGACACATCCAGATTACACTGTGTGTTCACACGTAGGCCTGCCACAGGCGGGGATCAAACCCAAATGCCACATGGATGAACAAATGACAAGCAACGGATGTGCCACAGAGGCACTCCTGAGCCACGTCCTCTCAAGTGTCCTCCATCCACAGAAAGGTCTAGGACAAGCCCAAAGGGTCCGGGGAAAGGCTTCTGACTCCACCAGGGTTTCTAGGGGCATGTCTCCAACAGCTACTGTCCTCAGAGAGCAAGCTCTCTTTGCTATGCAGACCATTGTGAGCACTTACACAAGAACAGCTCAGGGAAAGAGCCTGCCTAGTCCACAACCACAGGCTGACACGCCTGAGCTCTAGGCTCACCCCAACTGCTGGCAGAGCTGACCATGCCACTGATGTTGGTAGGGGGTAGCTAAAGCAGCTGCTGTCATCATAGTGAGCACAAGGCACACAGATGTCTTTGAAACATACCTGGCTGTCATACAACATCACTCAAATCAAGTCTCCTTTGAGTTTTCTTTTATTTATTCAGCCAGTCAGCTATCATCCACCCCTCTTAGCACTGACACTGGTTGGGTGGGAAACTTAAAACAAAGGATCTCAACGGACACACTACAAGAAACTAAGTGTCACAGGTATGAGACAAAAGCCCATCTTTTGCCAGGATTCAGAGAAGTTATGGACTGCAGGCAGGAGGCACCTATGCTGAACCTCAGAGAGTGAGGGTTCTCGTAGGCAGACAGAGTCAATGGGAGTCGAAGCTGGATAGCAGGTTAGTACCATACTGCAGACAACTTGGGTTGTGTTCTCTGAGCAGGACGGGACCACTGAAGGATTCAGAGGAAGAAGACAGCAAAAGCAAAGCTTGGAGGGAAAGATTCCAGCCACGGAGGACTGGAGCCAAACTACAGGAACAGAAAGCAAATGTGGAAATCGGCAGGCTATAGAGGTAACACACACCAGAACGCCTGAAGACCCAAGGAGGCTGGCTCTGGGAACCAAGCCAGTGCGACCATGAGGCAATGCTCTGGAATTGGGCACTGGAGACACAACAGAGGAGTCACCCGGGTGCACTGTGCCCAGGTTCCACACCTCCAGGAAAAGCCTTGAACTTGGGTCAGCACAGTAACTTCTGTCCTTGGAGATTTGGCCTGAGAAGCCAGCACAGGCTTCGGAGAGCTGCACAGTGCTCTGTATTCACACAGTAAATCTGATAAGTCCACTAATCCCAGGTCCATTTTTTCCCTTTTATTTCATTTTACTGAACATGTGTGGACTTTTCTTGTCATCAAGTCCTGTGCTGGTTATTTTGTTGCAAACTTGACAACATAGAGTCCCCTGGGGAGGCAGAGCCTCAACTGGAGAATTGCCTCCAGCAGATTGGCCTTCAGCCAGTGATCGATGTGAGAGGGCCCCGCCCACTGTGGGCAGCACCATCCCTAAGCAGGCAGGCCTGGGCTGTATAAAAAAGTCAGTTAAGCAGGAGCCAGAAGGAGCAGTAAGCATCATTCCTCCAGAGCTTCGGCTTGAGTTCCTGTCCTGACTTCTCTCAGAGATGGACTGTGACCTGGAAGTGCAAGTTGACATAAACCCTTTCCTCCACAAGATGCTTTTGGTCATAGTGTTTATCGTAGCCACAGGAAAGCAAACTAGAACACACCCTGAAGTAACACAACATGACAATTTCCCCCAGCATTTATATTGTATCAGGTATGATGAATAATTTAGAGGTTATTCAAAGTCTCTAGGAAGTTGTACGTCGGAGACATGTAAATACTACGCCATTCTTACATAAGAGACTTGTGTGCTCTCAAATTTTAGTATCCTTGTGGGGGACGTAGAACCAATCCCCATTTTCCTGAAGCAGCATTCCCAGAAACCCCATAAGAAGCCACCTCCAGCCACCACCTCAACTGTGGGGCCAGTCTGGATGCTGCCAGCTGGCTATGTCTGGCGTCTCTGCCCACCCATCTCTGGATGAAAAGGGCAAAGGGCATCCTACCACCCTACACTGGGTCCCTCACAAAGATCCCATTGTGTAAGGCCCAACAGTAGCTTGGCTTTATGGTAATAACATGTTCTGCTAGTAATCTGGTGGTGTGTCACCTTCTATACACGGAAACTTTTCAGCTGCATTTTCTTTAGCAGGTAGAGCCTTGCCAGATGGGAATAGAGCCTCCAGGGACAGGAAAACCAAAGCCAGCAAGGGGAGAGGTGAAGATTCACCCACCTGTGCAGCTGACAGGGATTAGAGGAGGTAAGAGGAAGAGAGGGAGAAGGGGTGAGCAGGCTTTGTAGCAATTTACCCAACTGCTGTTTCCACACAGCCAGAAGCCCATCAAGTTTGCAATTGAAAACACCCAAAGCCTTCTCTCCTGGCTCAATATGTATTCAGGAAGCTAGGGGGACTCTTTAAAGAAGAAGGCACTGAGTTCCATGAAGCTATGCCCCTGTCTGCAAAGCAAGCTTCAGCCACACACTTAAGCCAAGAAGAATGTGTGTGCACTCAGCAAGCAGAATACAGAAAAGAAAAAAAAAAATCCCAGTCTCTCCTCTGCATCAGTATAGCTCCTCTCAGGGGAAAGGCATGGGCTGCTGGGAATCCTGTCCTCATTAGCAACCACGAGGAATTTTTGCAAGTCACTGGTGTTTTTTGTTGTTTTTTGTTTGTTTGTTTTGTTTTCACAAACTACCAAATTTGACAGAGGCTGGGTATGACAGCTGGGAGCACACCGAGTCACCTGATTACCCCTCAGTCTTTCTCTTTGCACCTTTCACAAGGTTTTACAACCTGTGATTCAAACTCAGGACCTCGACTATGCAAGTTCTACTGCTGAGAGATAGGCTGGGCCCTTGTTCCGTGAGATTGCTCATCAGGCCCCCTTGCTATTGAGCCAAACGGACTGCATCCTGAACCCACATCAGCACTATCCCATCCCATCCCAAGAGACAGAGCCAGCCGTTGTGCCCTCTCCCCTAGCAACCATTGTAAGGGACAATGCCTACATCCAGGGAAGGAAGGAAGTCCACAGGTGCTGAGTGAGGGAGTGAGAAGGCCAAAGAGATGTCAGGGTAGCAAGAATGGATATGGCCTGCAGCAGGGGAGGGATGGGAAGGAACAAACTCCAGCTGACTGGAGCTGAGGCTCAGGTCAAGTGCAAGGAGTGAAGGAGCAATGTCAGAGACAGGAGGAAGCGACAGATGGTGCATGTTAGGCTTTCTTCTGGCTTCCAGATGACTCTGAGAGGAAACAAGCCCTTCTGCACCTGCAGAGCAAAGTACAGGTGGCTACAGAAAAATATACATATAATTATGTTTATATATAATATATTTATATATAGCTTATATAGAGATATAAGTATATATTTGCATATAAATTATATATAAATACTATATATATTAGTACATTGCCAGTGTGGGAATGGGAAGACCTTCTTATTTGCTATGTAAATATAAAAATTATATATATGTATATATTGCATTGCCAGTGTGGGAATGGGAAGAACTTATTAGCTATGTAAATACTTAGTGTACAGATGAGATCTAATGCCCAGCAAGTTCATGCCAAGAAGAGACCAGATCCCTAGACTCCTGATTCCTAGTGAAGGGTACTTTCCTGTCACAGAGGCATGGCAATGCTTAATGTACCCAACCACTCCCTGGGGAAATGTTGTTTGTGGATGCTAATCCTCACAAAGCACAGACCTCTTTGGTGTCCACCTCAACTCGAGGCTGGTTACCACCCTGGCTTGGCCTTTCTAGCTGATGTTTGAATGGTCTGGATTTCTTTTGGTTCACTATACTCAGAAAAAAGGGGGAGGGGTCAGGAAGTGACCAATCAGCCAGTAGAATCCCAAACAGCCAAAGAGACCAGTAAGCCAAGGTGGGAGTGTCCATGAAGGGCTCTCCCAAGAACATCACCCCAAGGCTAGAGCAAAGCAGAACAGCAAAGACCACCCCTGGAGGGTCTGTCTGGGAACAGAGGGCTGTCCCCAACACTTCAGATTAAAAACCAGGATGGCGGGAACACCATGGAGCTGGGTATAATTTAAAATGCAGGAGACACAGGACATTGCTCCTCTGGTTTCAGAAAAAAATGATGAGACTCCAAAGCCACAGTCATCACTGAAAAACACCCAGGAAGACGGGCTTCAAAAAGCACAAACTGAGGCTCTGTCTATGTCGATCCCAAACCCACTAAACTCTTCCTCCATGACACAGAGTACTGACTTCTGCCCTTGGACAAAATCCCTTTCTAACAAAGGACTCTGACAGGCCACTGTGCGGCTTCCCACCTCCCCCAACCCACCAGTCAAAAGGCATGCTGGAGTCAAACCACTCGAGAGCGAACTCTGAACACAGCTGCTGGGTCTGGTGAATAGACTTTAGACTTGGTTGAACCAAGAACACAAAACCCCGAGGGATAACGTAAAAGGGCACCACTGTGGGTGCCTACAGCTTTCCCATCTCATGGACAACTCATATAGTGAGTCTTGTTCCGAGCACAGTAGCCCAGATCATTCAGTGTTCAGAGCAGGTTAGAAAAGTACTCCCTGATTGAGCTTCCTACCACTAGAATGGAGGTTTCAGGCAAACACTCCACTGGATATGAGTGTGGCCTATCATCTCATCACTGGGGAGGCAGGGACATGAAGATCAGGAACTAACCTCAGGTACAGAACAGAGGGGTTAAGGCCAGCCTGGGCTACTTAAGACCTTGTCTGAGAAAAAGAAAAAAAAAACCACTTCCCTTATTCTAACTTCATTCTGAGAAGAATCCTTAGAATTTCTATAATCTAATATTTATGACTTCAAATGCCATATTTTCATAACCCAGGCACATTTTGAGGTCATGGAAGTTGAAAGTGTCAAAGCACACAGAGTAACCAGACCTCCTTTCATCTTCTACAATTCCCCCAAGCTCATCCTCAAGTTTAACTGTGGAAGCAAAGTTGAGCAGAAATTAAGGCTAAGGAAATAAAGACAGTTCACTCTCTTGTGGTTTCCTTATTGGGTAGATCAAACCTCTGCTCAGTTCACCCAGCGGAAGACTCTAGTGACACAGACTCATCTTCACACTGCCCAGAATCCAAGTTAAAGGTGACGGTGCCCAAGCCTTACTGATCATGGTGGTGCCCCCGGCCAGGGCTGCCTTGGTTCCCTGGAAGAAGTCATCAGCTGATGTCATTCCCTGGTCAGGCATCTGGAAGCGAGTGTGCACGTCAATTCCTCCGGGGATCACCATTCTGGAGTGGGCTTCGATGGTCTTCACTCCTCCTGGCACAATCAGGTTCTCTCCTATTTGCCTAAGAAAGCAGAGTTAGTGAGAGAGGTGCCAGGGGGATGTGGACTCAAGTTGGATCTGACATCTGTTTTCATTAAGCTATAAACGTACCTTCTTCCCTGCACAATGAGCACTTTTTGGGTAGTTGCTCTAATCTTTCATGGGAGCCCCACCCACTTCTCATCCTCATGAGCAGATCCGGAATGAACTAGGAAACTAGGCGCAGGCCCTCATATAATCCCAGCACTTGAAAGGCTAACATGAAGATTATGTCCAGTTCAAGGTCAGCCTTGGCTACAGAGTGAGTTCCTAGCCCACATGGACTAAAGAAACGTAATTTACATGAGGCAGCAAACTCCCATTCAATGGCAAGTTATCAGAAACCTCTAAGATTGAATAATAACAAAGCCCCAAAACACTCGTTCACACACAACATTCCCTCCACCTTCTCCTGACATCCCCCATTCGGCTAGTTTTCCAATAACAACTCACTCTAGAGCTGACTCTCTTTCCCAACATCTGTTTGCCCTATTTTCCTTTTCAATGTGGGAAAAACGGAGGTGGAAGAGTGGAGAGAGAGAGAGAGCAAAACAAGGGGAAAAAAAGAACAAGGAAAAAAGTAAACACTGTCATTCCAACAACTGCAATGTGGAAGCAGTTGACCATGGACTCAGATAAAGGTTGGAAAACAAATATCCATGATGTTGGGGACGTGCATCGTACCCTTTTGTAGGGAGGGGCGTTTGTGGCAGCTTTTTTTGTTTGTGAGGATGTGTTATGTTGTGTTGTGTTGTGTTGTGTTTGAGACAATGTTTTAGACAGGGCTCTACAGAGCCCTGGCTGCCCTGGTACTCACTATGTAGACCAAATTAACCTCAAACTCACAGAGAACAACCTGCCTATATTTTCCAAAATGTGGGACTAAAATCGTGTGCCACAACACCAGGCTGTAGGGTTTTATTTTTGAGACAAGATCTCATCATCCAATTAAATTTTTTTTTTAATTTTACCACATCTTTCCACCAATTTTTAAAAAGAAAAATGAATAAAGGAGTTGAGTTTCTCAGACAAATGAACTATACTAACAATAGCATCAGGCTGCTCCATTCCAAGCCAGTGTCCTTCAGCCAGACCCATCACGCTCTCCTATGACTGGGATGCCAAAGGAATAAGAAAGTCATGGCCTGTGATTGCTCAGAGCTGGGACCGTTACAGACAAACACACATGGAGAAAGTATTAACTATGGAAATGTTAAGGCCCATTTTGGCTTCATAAGTCAGGGTGTGAGCTTCCAAGCAATCAGAGCCAGTCCAGCTAGCCCTCCTCCAGACTCACTTGCTGCTGGAGTTTGATGAACACTGCTTATTTAAAAGATGTCATTCACTGTGATGTTTGTCTTTGAGCAGATGTGCTCTCTCTCCAGAGCCTGTGAGCTGTCCCCAGAGGAAAGGCATGAAGATATTGTTGTAGAATCTGTTCAATTAACCCTCCAGAGTCCCAGCTACCCAAACTTAGAACCCAATGCACAAACAACACGGGTGGCCTTATTTGTGCTAGGAACCATTTCAAGAATTGAAACTTAGGGCTGGAGAGATGGCTCAAGGGTTAAGAGCACTTGTTTCTCTTTCAGAGGACACAGGTTCAATTCCTAGCACCCACAAGGTGGCTCACCACCGTCCTGTTTCACAGGATCCAATGCCCTCTTCTGACTTTCAAGGACACAACAGGCACACACATGGTGCACATACATACATAGAAGCAACATATCCATATACATAGAATAAATCTAAAAGAAAATATTTTAAAAAATAAACAAACTCTAAAATCCTTCCAGGATTAGGCAGTCATTTATCTGAGTTGCTGGTAATTAACTCAGTGTCCTGTGGCCCTTCCTGATTAAGCAAGCAGATACACATCTTAACAAGACAGGCTGCATTCCACATTTATGTCCTATGCCTGAGTACTCCATCCCAAATAACTACAATGTAGCCTATCACAAACCCAGTCTACGAGCTGGCAACAAGAGGATGTTGTGTCACCTCTGTTAAAAATAGTAAATTACATAATACATGGGTGTTTGTGTGTGCTTTGACTTCGAATTCCCCGAATCTGAATCCCCAAATTTATTAATTACCACCAATAAAAACAAGCTTAAGAGATGCTAAATTGGTCACTTTTGGGTTTTTGGCAGTGCCTGACCAATGCCAGATGCACATTCTACCAATGTTGCAACATTCCCAGCCCAAGCTCAGTGACTTGGAGTCATTACATTACAGCTTGAGACTATTTACATGAACAAAACTGAAACTTAGGAACACAGTGCAGACACACACACACACACAGACACCTCCACGTAGCAATGAAGCGTACTTACTTGATCAACCCATCTTCCATGTATATGTCTGCATAGAAGGACTGGTCATCATTCACAATCTTGCCGCCCTTGATCAGAAGACGATCACTCTATAACAGAGAGGAGAACAAAGTCACAACACATAAATGACCTAGGAGAAGCACCAGTCCTGAGGAAAGGGAGGTGAAGGGCATGTTTCTTACCATTCAAGACTGATACTCAAAGCCAGGAGATTTTGGAAGATGCTTTAACCATGGTGAACCTATGCTAGGCAAGCTGTTCCTTGCCTGAGAAGACACTGGCCATGCTCACCCTTGATAAACAACCATCTCTTAAAGAACACCTCAGACCGGAAAACAAAAGAGGACATTACAGAGCATCCCAGCAAAAGAAGACAATGTTTCTGAAATTATTTCTGGCTAAACCTCATCTTTTAAAAAATAATTAATTAATTAAAGAAAATTGCACCCACATGTAGGAAAGTCATGTCTTGGCAAAGTTCTTGTCGGGGAAACCTGACCAAAAGTCTGTTGTCATAGCATACACTACACAAACACAGGAACATCGGCCATAACAAGTTTCCAGCTCTGCGAGTCCACTCTGTGTTCGTTTATCTGTGCGGTGAATCACTGACAGCAAGTGCAGTGGGCAAGGGAGGGGCTATAAAAACACACATTCATTTAACAGGTAGGAAACAGAGCTTCATGATAAACTAGAGACAGGAGATTTTAAGTCTAATACCACTACAAATGGTTGACCTGCTTTTATGAAAAGAAAAATTAAATGATACTCCAACTGAGAAAGCCAAGAGCACGTAAAAGAAACTCTTTGTTCTGATGCGCAGCTATCCAAAATATTGTGGGTGGGATGTATGCAGTGTCACCATCTCTGGTGGGGAGGATGTACAGATTTATTATTTCAGAATAGATATAAACTGTACAAGTGGACCCATGCGTTTATTACGCTGCACCTTTCTGAACAGCATTCATCTTGATAACGGTCAACCCAGAACTCTGTTACAAAATACAATCTCAGCAAGTGCCACTTGCATTTTGCAACTACCAAGAAAAGGAAACTATAGAGTTTCCTTAAAAGATTCATGTAATGCTACAGAACAAAGAAAACAAGATACAGTTGTGCACAAATGTAGCCATTATTAGACTTGGAAAATATTTATTGTTTCTGTTACATTGAAAAACAAGATGGTTTAGTTTTACACTGTAGGGTCATCTATTCAAGTGAAGACACTGCGAAACCCCTTTAAAACAGTCAACACGGAGAGGGTAAACAAAAAATCTTTATTAAACCTACCCTTCATAGCATGCTATCAGAGCCTTGGAACCTCTCTGAAGTGAATGGAGCAAGATCCTATTACCGTGAGGAAACTGAGGCTCCGTGGGCTTAAGCTTGCAAGGATCCCTCCTTTCTCCCCTGAGGGGATTGTTGTAGTCTGGGAGGCAAGAAGTCCTGCCTTTTCTTATCTCCCCTTCTTCACAGCGATACCTGTCACAAAACATCACTGTGAATCCCCAGCCAACGGGCGGGGGAGGGGAGCCGGAATTATAGTCTGTTCAATCTAGAGCCTTCTAGAAGGCTTCTTACATAAGAGGTTGGCCACAGTGACAGAGTGGGAGAATCAGTAGGTCCTAGAGCACAGAACTAGGTAACTTTAAAGGATGGAGGGGGCGCTCTTTTAAAAAGTGGTATTGTTGGTTGCCTATTTTTCCCCTCTATACTGTCAAAACGATTTTGTCTTGATCATGCACAAAAACAGCAAATCGTGAGGTTTGCTGGAAATCTCTCCACCCCCACTACCCAGATGCCATCCTTCAGCGCGATGAACATTCAATATTGCATCGGGTGTGTCAGCCCTTTGGGATCTGGTACCGAGGATTTGCGCGCGAGGGTTGGGGGGTGGAGTGTCTTGAGTAAAGGCTAGTACCCACCCTCGCCTAAGAACAACTCAGCCCAAGCTAGAAACCCCAGGCACACGCCCCCTCCTCTGGGCAACAGTTCCTACTCCTGCAGATGGGTGTGTCCTTGTGCACTGAGGAAAAAGAGGCCAGGGTCCAAGGGCCCCAGAGACAAGCAGAGCAAAAGCTCATCCTCAAATCCGGCCTTAAAACCTATCTTCCCTATTTGAGATGCCTTCGAATCTGCGTATCCCTGGGTCCAAGCTGGCCAGTGCTACCGCACAGCATTATATAACAATGAATTTCCTTGGCGATTCTCCCTGCCTGGAATCTCCGAGGATGTAGAAAATTAGACCGGTGAGATTTTTTTTTTCCCAGTAAAAGATGCCAGGAGAGGGGGAGGGCAGGGCACCACCCTCTGCATCCCTGAAGCACCGTGAATTACTCGCAGAGGTGCTTGTCTGGGATAGAGGCCCTGAAAGAGGATGGCACCTCGGCCACGACGATCATTGTCTGGGATCGGCCGGGCCATCTGTGCGAGTCGCAGCCAGCGCCATTACCTCCGCGAGCTTGCTCGCTGCTGTCCCCAGCGCCCACCGCCCAGCCCGCTTTGTATGCGCCACCACGGCCGCCTCCCTGGTGGCGGAAGGAGCCGAAAAGAGGAGAAAGCGAGCCGGAAACCCTGCCAAGACCTCAGCCTCAAACCGGGGGGTTCCTAGGGTTCTCCGAGTCCACAAAAATCTCCCGCCCTTCTCTGCTCATCATCGAGTTCCGATCCTCCCTTCCCTCCGCATCATTCTGGTACACCCTGCCCTTTCCAGCATCCCTCCCTGTCATGACGCCTCCGAGCTGGAACTCGCTCTTTCTCACAGGAGGAAGGCTCCAGAAAGCTCTTTCTGGAGGGGGCGGAAGACACGGAAGGATCTGTTTTCCCAGCTCCCCACCACCAAGCTCCCGGATCCCAGCCTCGCTGCATGCAGCCAGAGAACAATATCAGAGCGTCGACCATGCATATTCAATCTGGCATCCATTTGCTTGCACCCCGCGGGCAGCGCTGCAGCATCTCGTGCTGACAATGAAAGATACAGCGGATCTGGCGCGCTACCCAAGGCTACCTCCATCCACTCTCGCGCCTATTTCAGTGCCTTACAAATTGCGTGCCTTATAACTGTTATTACGTCTCCAATCCCAACCCCCACCTTCACCACCATCGCCACCATCGCCTCCGTTGGCAACAAGAAGAAAAAGTTGAGTCTCTTTCCTCAGCCTTTAAAATACATTTCTTATATATTCTATGTCACAAAAGGCTGCTCGCCTTTCCCAAGTACCAAACTTACCGTGATGCGTGGAATATTTTTCTTCCCCTGATAAGACATCTCTCCGGGGGGGCAGGGGGGAAGTAATTTCAAGAGGACAGCTTTAAAGCAAAGATAGCAGGAAAAAAGACTTGGTTTAAAATATGTATATATTTATATTTGTAGGAAAAAGGTACAATCCCTTAACTGATCTTGCTATTAGGAGATTTCAAAACTATAAGAGACAGATGCAATCCTCTGTCTCTTTTCCTCTCCTCCAACACAGATCCAGCTAGGGCGGAAAAAAAGAAAGAGAGGGAGAGAGAACAGGAGGGAAGGGGGTGGAAATAAACTACAGCAATAAAAGCCTTGGTTCCAGTCGGCCTCCACTGCGCATGCGCCGCCAGCCACTCCCTTTCCTCCCAGGGAAAAGCCATCCGCTTCGCGAGAGACGCTCACTGATTGGCCAGAATCGTGGGATATGCAAATGAGATAGGGGAGGCGGGGCGCAGCGCCCAGGCAGCAACTGCTGCAGTGCGCGCAGGGCGCGGTGCGTGCGCCCGAGCTGGGAGCGCGCCTTTCGCGCCCTTTCTGTGAGCCCGGGCGGGCGAGCGGTGACTGCGGCTGGCAGCGGCCCCAGATGCTTCATCTGCAATGCAGGGCACAATGGAGGGGTGATCGTCCCAGGAGGGTTAGGAGGGGGCGCAAGCCCGCGACGGAGGGGCTTCGGTACAGCCCGGGCGGCATGCACACGCCTGCCCGCGCGCCAATCCGCGGAGGCCGCCGCTGCAGCCCCGCGTGGGGTGACTGCGCAGAGCCAATGGCCTCGCTGGCGGCGAGCGCGCGACTGCACCGCGGCTTCCCCCGCCCTGCTCACCAGGCGCGGCCTCCGCCCTGCAGCGGCTGCTGCGGCAGGAGACTGCCGGCTGTAGGTACGAGGACAGCATCCGGGAAGGTCTTGGGCTGCCTGGCACTGGATGCCCCGCCCCAGAACGGTTTTTCTGTTTGTTTGTTTGTTTTTGGTTTTTTTGTGACTGCCGGCTACCAAGAACCAAAAAAGATGGAGGCCAGCGCCTGTGGGGCAAAAAGGGCCCAGTCTAGCACCCTGGCCGCCCTCCTGGCTAGCACGCCAAGACTGACTCCTTTGTGTGGTTGCGGCGTCTGCAGATCTAGGGAGGAAAAACTGTTGAGACATCCTGAGGCCAGAAGCAACGAAGTGGGTTATGAAGGAGCAATAACAAGAGATAGGAAAGGTTATATCCCACAGAAAGAGGAAACTGAGTCATGGAGAAACATAACCTCTAGTCACTAAGGGTGTCCCAGGCCTCCCTTAATGACCCTAGTGATAAAATAGACCTGGGACCCTTTGACTGTGTCAAACTAGGCTGTGATTTAACAATGCCAAGGGAAGGGAAAAGCTGGTGCGGTAGACACGAGGAAGATTCTCGAGACAGATGACAGAACTTCTGCTGAGGCATGGCTTTGACCTTCTCACCTTGAGATCAAAAAATACATGTGGACACTGCTTAATCTAGGTCATCGGGCACCCTTTCGGGAAGGAAATTATCTGTCTAAGTGGTTCATGCAGCTGAGCAAGAATTAGCCAGATAAAGACAGAATTATTCTGAGGCTGTTTTTCCCAGTTTTTGTTTGTTGTTTGTTGTCTTTTCTGCACCTGGCCACAGTAGGGGTCTTCTGCCTTTCTAGTCTTAAAGGACGTGTAAAATTCGCCCTTTCAATCCCTGCCTTAAAAATCTACAGTCCCTGAGGGAGGGTTATGAGTTAGTCTTCACTTTTAACTAGTTCAAGTTCCGATTTAAGCTGTGCATCTTGAAAACAGAAGCCAGTCCTCATGTCCCTTTCCAACTGGATGATATGCTCTAGATGAGCAAGCTATACCCAAGTACTGGTTTCAGCCGCTAGGTAAACTGTATAATCCCAGCACTCAGAATACAAAGAAAGGAGGCTCAAGATCCACCTGGGCAGTATCATTTATACATAGATGATGATGATGATGATAGATAGATAGATAGATAGATAGATAGATAGATAGATAGATAGATAGGATCAAGATCCACCTAGACAGTATCATAGATAGATAGATAGATAGATAGATAGATAGATAGATAGATAGATAGATAGATAGATAGATAGATAGATGAAAATAAAGCAAAACGTTCCAGGAAAGCCTTCTCGGTCAACTAGAAGTCAGCAGGAGAAGGAAGGCGCTATTAGATCACAGGGAAAAAGAACTACTTGTCAGGCAAGGTTAATGAGATTCACATTAATTTAAACAAAATAGCCTCTAGTTACATTGTTTGTTTTTGTTGCACTTTCCTGCTCTTGATCTTAATGGTTTTAAATACATCTTGTTATTTACCAATTTGCTATGGAATATTTTGTTTCGTCCTATCTATCCATCTCATTAGTGTCAAGCTCCTTCCTACAGCCATACACACAAGGATCTTAACCCATGATAATTGACATTTCTGCCCATAAATGTCCAGAGACAGAAGGTTAAAACTGATTTATCTGCTCTGGCTGGAGCTTAAGAGAGTATTTGGCACATAGAAGGCCCCGGATAAAACAAAACCAACATTAATTAATGAAGGAAAATACTTGTAGTTTGCATATCTTAGCAAACTTACTGCTCGATTCAATGAAGGAAAATAAACAGGGGTGAGAAGCCTCTAGACCGACTAATTGGTTAAGGTGAACTGTGTTTGTTCACTCTCTTTAAAGACACTCAATGGAAAATTCCTGGGAAATCATTATCTGGGAATAGGATATTGGAAGCCAGTCTCCAGCCAGACTTCTGGGTGTTTAAAAATTAAATGCTTGACAACAAGGATGAATCTGTATAGGCTGCATTCACAGTCTCTTCCAGAGCCCACCTCCCTGAAATTCCTCACCCAGCACCAGGAAAAGGCAAGCAGTGGTGTCTCTGTGAGACAATCCTTATCATGGTAACACTCCAGGCACCTGGTGCAGTCTTGGGGAATAAGCTGAAGAGTGAGTTGAGGTGACTGACTTCAGCCTCCACTGCAGTTGCTTGTTCCTCCCCCACCCCCACAAGACTCAGCAGGTACACAGAGCTTCAAAGCAAACCTCTCCTTGCAGAGAAGAAAAAAGATATATCCCAGTAGTAGAGTGCTTGCCTAGGTGCTCAGAGCCCAGAGGCCTTTAGTTGGGCCTGGTGGCATGGGCTTCTAACTGCAGCTACTGAGGAAGCTGAAGCAGGAGAATCACAAGACTCACTGCTGGTCGGTCTAACTTACCAAGACTGTATCTCAAAATAAAAAGGAGGTAGAAAAGCACATTGTGCTTTCTCTTCTTTCACTTCTGGTTTCTGTTTGATTGGGTTTTTCTTTTTCTTTTTTCTTTTCAGATAATAGATGTAGTGCTGCATGCTGCCTGACCCCATAGCATGTGTTAAGGATTGATACATAAATAAATAGGCTTTGTCGCTTCATTGTTAAGGTAAAACCAAAAGGCTTTTCCACATTACCACCATGCCAAAGCCACACCAGACTCAGTCATTTTGGGCACTGTCATTGTGCTGGGTCTTGGTCCTAGCCACACATCTCCCCTTCCCCATGTCCTTGAACCTCCGTGGAATTCTGCTCACAAAGCTTATTCTTGTGGAAAGTGGGGATGGGGGGAAAAGCTGCCTACATTTTTATGCTGTTTCTCCTAACAAACTTCCATGTAACAGGAGCCTCATTAATCTTGAAATGAACCTCAGAATCCTACAAGGAGCCCCTAGGAAAATGTTCCCATGACTATATTTTCTAAAGTTATATTTTGGAGACCAATGGATGAAAAAAGGTTCTAACCCAGGGCCTGGCGCTTGCTCGGCGGGCGCTCTCATGTAGCCACACCCTCGTCCCCTGAAGCTATTCCTCCTCTCCACCGTTTTGTTTTTCATCCTCCTTCCCTTATCCCTTACCTTTGTCCTGTGTGCCACCTGTACTGTGTGGTTCAACTCAGCACGGAGCCCGAGGAGAGGATGACTCCTCTCTCTCTCTCTCTTTCTCTCTCTCTCTCTCTCTCTCTCTCTCTCTCTTTCCACTCACAGAGCTAAGAACCTGTGACAAAGTCTTGCTGATGGCTCACCCTTATAAAGAGTGCAGTAGGAGGACTCTACACTTTGAAGATGACTGTAGAGATGGATGAAGTAGGGATAACGCCCACCGGGCCTTTATAAGATGCTTATACCAGGAAGTGGGGTGGTGAGCTGAAGGCCGTCATTCTGGCGCTCCAGGGTGGCCAGCTGCTCTCAGTTCCTCAGTTGTTTGCCCAGTATGATTTCTGTCCAGGCCCAGCCCTCCAAGGTTCTTGGTTTCAATTTCCCTTCTATGTGGAAAGCCGAAGTAACCATTTCTGCTTCTGAGGCACTGCAGAAGCACAACATTGAGAATGTCACAGGGAAGGGACATTCGGAGACAAAATGCTGACAGGAAAATCAGAACCTAGATGTGGCCAAAAAAGAAAACCACAAACCCCTGAGCCAATGCAGCCTCCGATGTGGTCTACAGAGGTTAGGATGACACAGCGGCCAAGAGAAAGAGCAGAGATCCTATCCTGCATTGCCAAAATCAAAAGGCTCTGGCCAGGGTGCTCTGCTGCAGATGGGTGCAGGCCACGGTGATTGCTTTCTTGACTATGGAACCCCAAAGGGTACAACTTGCCAAAGGACAGCTAAGCAGACATACAGGAGACCAGCCCGGCTACCACCTTCCATGGGTGCATCTTTTGGGTGGTACCCAGTGAGGATCATCAGGACAATCATACACTGCTTTTACCAGAACTGGACCCATATGAACTGCCCCCCTTTGGGCTCTGAAAGGGTCCAGAAGATCCCCTGGCTACATGACGCCAAGACAGGTATTAGGGCACAGAAGAAATCGGGGTACTCTAAAGAAGCAAACAGAATCAAGCTTTCTCTTCTTGCCTCCAGTTAGCACAGATACCACCCAAAGGACCATGAATTACCCACGCTGTGAATACAGATTGTTCTTGGGGTCTCTGTCCTTGCTGGAGATACACAGACCTAGCTGGCCTTCCTGTCTCAGGTCTTCCCCCTGGTGGCCAATGAAGAGTATGCCTATAGTTCACTCTTATCCTGGAGCAGTTGGCTTCACACTGACTGGGAAGAGAGCTTTTAAGTTACTTGTCCCAGTGAAGTGAGCCTATCTGCCCACCAGAATTATCTGACCCTGCCTCCACCTTCAGGGCCTGAGTCTTCCACAGCCAATCTCAGCAAGTTTATTCTCCTCTTCGCACTGAGCCACAGAGGCAAACCTTCTATTTCGGAAGGAGGAAACCAAGAAAACATGAGCTAGCAGGAAGTTTTTACCCCTACTGAGAACTTCCTCTCCTCAAAGTGCAAAGTGTCCTTCTCATTCCTTCTACAAAAGAGGGCTAAGTATTACTGCTAGCTTTCAGTTTGTCTGGTTTCCACTATCAATCCAATCTGCTGCAATGTTGCTGTGCAGCTAATGAGGCAGGAAACGGCATGTCTGGAGCAGACTGATACAGTCATGGTACCGAGAGCTTGAGTGCATATCCCATGGTATATTCCATGTGCAGGTATGGCTCAGTGGGAGAGCTGGCCCAAAAAAATGCAAGGTCCTGAATTTGATCCCCAGCACTGGCAAAGTTCAAGTTCAATACCTTTTTTAAAAAAGAAAGAAAGAAAGAAAGAAAGAAAGAAAGAAAGAAAGAAAGAAAGGAAGGAAGGAAGGAAGGAAGGAAGGAAGGAAGGAAGGAAGAAAGAAAGAAAAGAGAAAGCAAACAAACAACCAAAAAACCAATACAAATCTTTTGTCTTCCCCCAAGCCCTACCAGGTGTATCTTTGCATCCCACCATATAGATGGAGAACGTAAGGCACAGAGAGGCCTCCACTGAAGCACAGCTTCCTGCTGGAGCAAGAGAAATATTCAAATCCAAGAACCCCATCGTTCAGCAGGCCTGTTGTCTTCTGATAAACCACTGATTGTAGATCCAGGCCCTGCCTTGTGTGGGAGGAAGGCATGGCTGATCCACCTACCATCTCTGTCTTCCATGATTTCTATCCTTGACTCTCACTCCAAACACTTCCCCTTATCTCCCAAATCCATCCCTTTCTTGCCTTATCCCTCCCCACCCCACCCCCAACTGAAAGCATTTCTCCTAGCAGCCCTGGAGTTTTTGTCAGGAGAACCAGCACAGATAGATACCAAAGTTTAAATGAAAAAGTACTTAGTGTTTCTTCCCACTGGAAGAATAACATTCACCTCAAAGGCACGCAGAGATCTAGATGCACAGTGGGTGTATCTATCTGTACATTCAGGGCACCATAGACAAAACCAGATGGAGAAATCTCCCACTGGCCCAATACTCTTACATCTTCACCATTCACCAGAGTTACAGAATTACCAGAATCTGGCCCACATTTGCATGCAAGACAGCAGGGCCTCTGCAAGACTTGTTCCCTCTGACCTTCAGTCTTACCAGACTGGCCCCACAGCGACGCTTCAGAAAGCAACACTGACAGAGCATGTCCATGTCTGAGAACAAACATCTCCTGGAATGAGACGGTCTGTCTCTCACACCCTTCTAATCAGGGAGCAACACTTTGCCAATAGACATTTTGCTGCACAGGAGATATGCTGTACTTGCTGTGCCCCCAACCAAGGTACTTCTCACCCCTTGTGGCTGGGGAGCCCTATGGCATAGCTAGAGTGATTGAGGGGTTTTTTTTTTAGGTTTATTTCTCCTAAATTAAACTGATTTTCATGCAAGTACCCACCTGAGGTGCTTACAAATCACAACTATGCTTAAGTCATAGAACCTGAGGTCTGTTTGTTACAGCAGCAAAATTCTGGCTACACTGGCTGCTATCATTGTGATGGTTTATATATGCTTGGCTCAGGGAGTGGCACTATTAGAAGGTGTGGCCCTGTTGGAGTAGGTGTGTCACTGGGGATGTGGACTATATAAGATTCTCATCCTACCTGCCTGGAAGTCAGTCTTCCACTAGCAGCCTGAAGATGTAGAATTTCAGCTCTGCCTAACAATGCCTGTCTGGATGCTGCCATGCTCCTGCATTGATGACAATGGACTGAACCTCTGAACCTGTAAGCCAGCCCCAATTAAATGTTGTCCTTATAAGAGTTGACTTGGTCATGCTGTCTGTTCACAGCAGTAAAACCCTAACTAAGACGATCACAATATCCAGATTTTAAATCTCTACGGAATCCATACATACAGATTCCACCTCCTCTCCATCTTCCTTAATGTCTTTTCCTTCTGTCCCCTCCCTCCTTCATTCTCATGACCTCAGTGACTTTGACTGGCCATTCTCAGAGCTGTCGGAGCCCTTGTTCCCTCATTATGTCATCAAGAGTAAAAGAATCCCTTCTTCATTCCCAGATGGACCCTGTGGTCCAATGTCTGCACAGCATCCTTCTGTTACTTGGCCTGATAGATGTCCTTGATTCTGTTACCCTGCTCCCATCTCTCAGGAGCTAACGGACCTTGACCATCTTTGTGGCTCATGTTCAGCCTTGGTCTTGGTGAATTCACTGTCTACTTAACAAGGCCAGTGCTCAGTGCTCACCAAGAAAGTGATATGGACTGGAGTACCAAGTTCCTGGGACGGAATCACACACACTGACCCTTTCTCCCTTGCCCCATTTGGTCTTTTTGAGACAGGATTTTCACCATTATAGCTCAGCTTGCCTTGAACTTTTGGTCCTTCTGCCTTAGCCACTCAAGTGCTGGGATTACAGGTGTGTACCATTCCAGAACACAGTTCTCTTCTTCCCTACAGTCAGATAGGAAGAGGTTGTTCAACTGAGGATTATTCCAGAATTTGTATTTGTTCCTACTCCTTCTCCCTCCTGGATCTCAGCCTCTTCCTCTCTACTTTTTATTTCCTTGAACTTGGGGGAAATGCTCCCACCCTTTCACCAGCCTGGGCTCTGTGTCCTCACTAGCTATTGCCTTGTCACTGCCCTTTGTTCATGGCTCCACTCAGGCAAGGTGTAGTCTATTCTCATGGTCCTCACATCCCCAGTTTCCATTCCTATTAGCTTCTCAAGCCATGACAACCCCCTTCTTCCCCTGTTCCATTGAAAGAGAGTGAACATAGAGTGAGCAACTGGTCAACCTCAGGACTACTTTGTAGACTTTACCCTAAGGGACCTGGCCATGACATTTAACTGTTGTCTTTATCTACATTCTTTCAACAACTTTTTGTTTGTTTGTTTTTGTTTTTGTTTTTTTCAAGACAGAGTTTCTTTGTACAGCCTGAGCTGTCCTGGAACTCACTCTGTAGACCAAGTTGGCCTCAAACTCACAGAGATCCTCCTGCCTTTGCCTGCAATGTGCTGGAATTAAAGGCATCCTTCACCACCGCCTGGCAACTGCTAGCTTTCAGTGTCCACACATATCACTAAATAAAAGTAAGTTACAGTGTTTTATTATATATTATGATCCCCGATTTAAAACTCAATAAACTTAATTTTAGAGCATTTAAATTCACAGGAAAAAAATGAACAGACAGTAACAAGTGTCCCATATGCCCTCCCCACAGATACACAGTTTCTCTTCTTATTAACACATTAGCATCTTATGTCCTGTAATAAATGTGTTACCACCAGTGAGCCTATATAGATATAATTTGAGGCAAGGTCTCATTCTAAGACCAGGCTGACCTGGAGTTTATTCTGCAGCTCAAGCTAACCTCAAACTGGTGGTGATCTTCCTATCTCCATTCTCCCAAGTGCTGGGATTACAGGCATGAGCCACCATATCCAATTAATTTAAAAACAGCTCACATTAAAGTAAACTTGCTGGACATGGGAGTGTATGCCTAGAATCCCAGCACTTGAAGGTGAGGGCAAAGGATCAAGAGGTCAAATACATTCTCAGCTACATAGTGAGTTGGAGGCCAGCCTATACCATATGCCATCCTGCCTCAAATACCCAGACCACAACAATGAATTTACTCTTGAATACACAGTCTATGCGTTATGAAGACCAGTGACATTTATCCACCATTACAGTATCATGTAGAATTGTTTCATGGCCCTAAAAAGTCCCCTGCACTCTACAGATTATCACACACAGACACAGACACACAGACAGACAGACACACACACACACTTGGCAACCAATCTTCTTGCTAACTCCATTGCTTTGTTTCTTTAAGAACATCATATAATCAGAGTCAAACACCAAATAGTCTTTCAAAACTGGCTTTTCTCATTCAGCAATACATGGTTAGAGTTCTCTGTGCCTTTTGGCAGCTTGATAGATCATTTAATTTTTATCACTAATTATTCTATCAGGTGAATAAACTGCTAATCTGCTTCTCTATTGAAAGACATCCATCTTGGGGACTTGGAGAGCACTCAGCAGTTAAGAGGACTTACTAGTCTTGCAAAGACCCAGGTTCAGTTCCCAGTATCCACACGGTAGCTCAGTACCACCTGTAACTCCCATCCCAGGGGATCTCATGGCCTTTTGTACTCTGAGAACACTGTATGCGCATAAACTCAGGCAGGCAAACACACATATACATTAAGATAATTTTTAAAAACCCAAATCTTTAAAAAAGAAAGACATCTTGGTGGCTTCCAAAGTTTTGCAATTATGACCAAAGCTGCTGTAAACATTTCCATTAAGAGTTTTTGTCTGGACATACCTTTCATCCCATCAAGGGGTAGGGTCAGTGGATCACCTAGCAAGAGCATATTTAGTTTTGTTTAAAAAAAAACTGCTTAACTGTGTTCCAACTTGGTTGTTCTGCTTTTGATTCCTGGCAGAGAATAAATGAGAGATGCTGCTGCTTTGTGTACTATTGGCCTCTGACCTCTCTTCAATGAGAGTTCTTAGCATCTTTGACAAGGATTAGCTGACCACACAGGGTGGGGAGCTTTTTACTTTTTCTTTTTTTGGTTGCCTTTTGATTTTGTTTTGTTGTTGCTGTTGGTTTTTTTTTTTTTTTTTATTTTGGGGAGATGTGGTTTCTCTATGTAGCCCTGGCTACCCTAAAACTGGCTTTATAAACCAGGTTGGCCTCAAACTCAAAGATCTACCTGCCTCTACTTCTACTGGGACTAAAGGTGTACCAGCTCTGCTCAAGCCTTTTCATTTTGTAAATAAAGGTTGTTACTGGTGTTGGTGGTTGGTTTGGGAGATTTTGTTTATTTGTTTTCAGTGCTGGCATTGAACCCTACCTTTCTTTTTTTAAAATATTTATTTATTTTTATATATGTGAATACACTGTAGCTGTCTTCAGACACACCAGAAGAGGGCATCTGATCCTATTACAGATGGTTGTGAGCCACCATGTGGTTGCTGGGAATTGAACTAGGGACCTCTGGAAGAGCAGTCAGTGCTCTTAACCACCGAGCCATCTCTCCAGCCTGAACCCTGCCTTTCATGTGTGTAGGCAAGTGCTCTGCCACCAGCCTTTGTCTCCACAAGACATGATTTGATTTCTGGGCACTACATATAGTAGTGTTGGTTTGAAGTCAGAAACTTTGATGCCTCTAGATCTGTTCTTCTTGTTCAAAAATGCTTAGATTGGTCATGCTCCTTGTGGTTCCATATTAGTGAAGACTGGTTTCTATTTCTGTAAAAAGTGCCAAGAGGATCTGAAGGAAACGCTGGGCTATCACTAGTTTGGTGAAGCAGATAGCTTGGTGTTTGTTTATTTATTTTTGTTTATTTTTTATTTTATTTATTTATTTTGGTTTTTCGAGACAGGGTTTCTCTGTGTAGCCCTGGGTGTCCTGGAATTCACTCTGTAGACCAGGCTAGCCTCAAACTCAGAAATCTGCCTGCCTCTGTTTCTCAAGTGCTGGGATTAAAGGTGTGTGCCACCACTGCCCAGCTTGATAGCTTGTTTTTCTTTTTTCCTGTTTTCACATATTCTCACATATGTGTGAGTACACATCTGTGCACGAGCATGTGAAGACCCAAGGATATTGGAATCATCCTCCATTGCTCTTTACCTTCTGTAATGGGGCAGGGTCTCTCGTTCAAGCCCAGAGCTCACTGGTCTGGCCAATCTCACTAGTCAGTTTGCTCTGGAGATCCCATTTTCACCTTCAGAGGCTGCAGTTACAGGCTGGCCACACCCACTCAACATTTATCTGGATTTCTGAGGATCTGAACTACAGTCCTCATAGTCCTGGGGTGGGGAGGAGTCAAGCATTTTAACCACTAAATCTTCTTCCAGTTCAAAAAATGTATCATTTTTTTTAAATGAGCATGGAATTCCTTTCCATTTATCTTTGTCTTTTTCTTTTTTTAATTAATTAATTAATTTTATATATGTGAGTACATTGTTGCTCTCTTCAGACACACCAGAAGAGGCTATCTAATCCTCTAACATGTGGTTTCTGGGAATTGAACTCAGGACCTCTGGAAGAGGTCCATCTCTCCAGCCCATCTTTGTCTTCCTTAGTTCCTTTATGAATAGTTCACAGTTTTCAGCACATCACAGTGTGCACATTTGTTTCTCTTTGTCTGGTGTATCTGGACGTATTGTGTAGTTCCACAGCTCATATGAATGGAATTGTGTTCTAAATTTTCTTTTAAGGATACTTTATGATGTGCCAGAACAAGAACGAAGCCAGGCATGTGGTCCATGCTTGTAATACCAGTATTAGAGAGGCTGAGAAGAGGGGTCACGAGTTTGAAGCTAACTTAGACTACATAGTAAGACTTTTTGTCTCAAAAAAAATTTTTTTTTAAAAATTAAGATGTGTGGGGCTGGAGAGATGGCTCAGTGGTTAAGAGCACTGACTGCACTTCCAGAGGTCCTGAGTTCAAATCCCAGCAACCACATGGTGGCTCACAACCATCCGCAATGAGATTTGATGCCCTCCCTCTTCTGGTGTGTCTAAAAACAGCTACAGTATATTCATATATAATAAGTAAATAAATCTTAAAAAAAAAATTAAAAAAAAAAATTAAGATGTGATGGGAACTGAACCATAAGATAGCTCAGTGGGTAAACTCACATAGCTATAGATGATAAACATACAGGGATGGATAGATGATAGATAGATAGATAGATAGATAGATAGATAGATAGATAGATAGACAATTTATCTGTTGGCTCTGTTCTTCTAAAGAACCCAGAGTGATACAGACAGCTTTTCCTTATTTTCCTCGTCTAATTGTCTTCAAAAGACATATAGAACATCCTTGCTTTGCTCTCAAACTCAGAGGAAAAATTTTAGATTTCCCCATTAGTTATGGAACCAGCTTTGTAAATTCCCCATCCTGCTCTCTGTGACGTATACACACATGCATGTAGGTAGGAGGAGGCTCAGGAAGAAAGTTGAAGGTCCTCTCCACCTTATTTTCTATCTTATTTCCTTGAGGCTGAGTCTCCCACTGAATCTAGAGCTAGGCTGGCAGCCAGCATACTCCAGCGATCCTCTTGCCTCCACCCCTCTCCCCTCACGATGCTGGCGTTACACCCACAGCCATGGGTGAGTGGATTTTGTAATATGGGTGCTAGTGGTTCAAACTAAGGCCTCAAGCATTCATAGCAAGGGTTCTATGCTCACTCAGCTTCCTCCCAGCCTCAGATGTGAGTGTACATGGACAGCCTTCACTGTGGTGAGACAGAATCCTTCTGTGGTGGTTTGAATGAGAATGGTCCCCCACAGGCTCATATATTTGAATGCTTAGTCACCATTTAGTTGAATTGTCTGGGAAGGATTAGGAGGAGGTGATTCAGTGGGAGCCAGCTTTGAGGTTTCAAAAGCCAATGCCAGGCGCTCTCTCTCTCTCTCTCTCTCTCTCTCTCTCTCTCTCTCTCTCTCTCTGCATGCTGCCTGTGGATCAGGGTGTAGAGTTCTCAGCTACTGCTCCAGCAGCACGCCTGTCTGCTTGCCTCCATGACTATAATGGACTGACCCTCTAAAACTGTAAGTAAACTCCCAATTAAAGGCTTTCTTTTATGAGTTCCCTTGATCATGATGTCGCCTCTAGGAAACGTTGTTTTACATTTCCTCAGATGGCTCTGTAGGGTTTTCCTTTCACCTTGTCTGCATGTTGTCAGTTGTTTGCCCGAGTTAAATCTTCCCTGTATTCCCCCAAGCAAGTCCCACCTTGTGCTATGTTACCAAGTGATGCTAGATTTGGTTGACGGTGCTTGTAAATATCTGTGTTCGTCAGGAATGCTGGCCCATGACTGTTTTTTCTAGTAGTGTCTGCCTGGTTTTAAAATCAAGGCAAACTGTCACTATTCACTAAATGAACTGGAAAGTGTCCCCTGTTTTTTGGTTTGGGGAAGAGCTTAAGAAGGCCTCGACTCTTTGAGTCGAGATGTTCACCATGGCATAGAAACATTAGCAGCCTCATCATCTCCTTCTGTCTGTGTGACAAAGTCTAGGTCAATGAGAGCACTCCAGGTTTGGTTAATAGCCACACAAACCGCCATGGTAATGCAGGGATAGTCTGAGCAGCCCCAACGCTAGAGTGTGTGTCAGGAGGGGATGGCACAGGTTCTCATGTCTGCTCCACTTTTCTCTGTGGTCTTCTTCAGCTCGAGCTTGCTGTTCAGCTTCTTGTTCCTTTGCTGTGCCCTAGAACTCTTCCAGATCTCCTACACACAGTCCTCTGCTTATTGTTTTTGTGTTGAGACCTTGATCACTGGGACATCCTAGCATGCTATCTTGCTGGTGACACACTTCCCCAATAAGCATAGGTTTGCTAATTAATTTTACAGCTGTATCTGGCAGCCCTACCACAGCCAGTGATCACAGTTAAACTGGCTAGTAATTGAACACACTGGCATCTTGTATGCCATGATATGGGAAGGTCTTGGAGGAGACCTGGAATCGCTTTAAAGATAAGCACATAGATTACGAAGAAACAGAAGATGCTTTTCACCTAAATGGCAGGCTACAAATTAAGTGACCTGTAATCTCCATTAGGTACTAGAGTCAAAAGGTCAGGCAAAGATTGATTTTTCCAGACTGAAAATACCACAGAGACATGAGAACTGAGTGCAAATGTTGCCTTGGACAGTGGATCGACCAAAGGACGTCAGTAAGCAACAGTGTAATGTTAAAAGAGTCTCCGAGAGTGGAAGGTGGTACCCTGTCAGTCAGACGTGACTTTCTGGCTTTGATGGCTTAGTTTGGTCATGGGGAAAATGTTCTTATGTTTTGGGGAACACACACTGGTGTGCTAAACGATGCTGGAGCAACAGATCAGCAGTGATGCAGAAAAGTGATGCACTTCTCAAGTGATGCAGAAAAAACCATATAGTTATGCAAAGCAGGGGGACACAGAGAGATGAGATGTAGTAAAACATCAGCCATCAGGGAAGCTAAGTGAAATACACACGGACCAGGGTTCTTCCTCTCTTTCTTTTTTCTTACTGTGTTTCCCGGCTGACCGGGAACTCACTGTGTAGATTCTGATAGCCTTGAACTTGGTTTAATCCTCTGCCTCTGCTCCCAAGAACGCCCATGCACTTCAGCTGTGCACTGTTATCAAGCATGACCTCCAAATCTCTCTAAACATTAAATGTCTTCAAAACGCAAACTACTTTCAAAACACTTTTAAAACCCAAAGTCATTTTTACAAAATTTTATATTAGTAATACTAAAAGTTACACACAAATATGACCCAAAAAATCCCCTCCTCACCTTCCAAAAAATCTCACAAATGCTAGCATGTGAGACCCTTTCTGCCTCATCCTGAAGCTCTGAATTTTCCTTGACCTTGAAGCCTCTGGAACAGCTGGCTCAGAACTGGTTCTACCACAATGGAAAGCAGAGATCCAAGGCCACTTTTTATAAAACTGACATGTGTGTCCCCCACTGAGACAAAAATTCAAATCTCGCATTCCGTTTTATACAAACACACCAAAAACCTGGTAGATGAGCCATCAAAATGGGTCAATGAATAGATAAAGGCTCCTCCCCCAGATCTTGACACCTTGCTCTAATTACCTAAGTATTTATACAACAATAATGAGATCAACAAGAATTACCTAGAATTTCTATAGCCCTTAATTTAATTATGAACATATTTATTTAAGTAGCTGGGAAGTGGTGGCACATGCCTTTAATCCAAGAACTTGGGAGGCAGAGGCAGATGGATCTCTGAGTTCGAGGCCAGCCTGATCTACAGAGCAAGTTCCAGGACAGCCAGGGCTACACAGAGAAACCCTGTCTCCCCCCACCCCAAGTTTATTTAAGTCACTCATTAGAAAATTAACTTAGAAAAATCTTTCCATGCATCCGATTGCCAAGACTATAGGTTGCTCTCCAGAAAATGACACTGAAGACTACATACACAAGCTATAGGATGGGGAGATGTCAAGCTGGTGTCTACACAGAACCTTCTATCTACAATGATGCACTGTCTGCAAGACATGCTAGGGCAATGGTGGCACAAAGCTTGTGAGAGTAACCAACCAATAACTGATCTGACTAGAGGCCCACTCCATGAGATGGATCCCATACCCAACACTGCTTGGGTGACCAAGAACCTGAGACTAGATAGCCCAAGGACCTAGGGTAAAACCAAATAACACTGGTCTAAAAAGAGGGAGAAGGAAAAAGAATAGAGTGATAAAATGACTCCTGATGATGTATTCTGCCATACTCATAGATGGGTGCTTTGTTAAGCCGTAATCAGAGAAGCTTCCCCTGCAGAAGATGGAAACAAATGCACAGCTAGACCTTGGAACCCTCCATCAAATCTCTCCCATTAGAGCTCAGGGAAAGAGAAGGCAGCAAGAGTGTAAGTGGATAGAGGGCACCAAGAAATGGGCCCTATAAATAAGCATGAGCAAAGCTCATATGAACTCACAGAGACAAAGCAGTGTGCACACAGCCTGTACAGGTCAGCACTAGATCCTCTGTGCTTATATTACAGCTTCCAGTTACTGTTTCTATGGGATTCCTGAGTGAGCGAACAAGTGAGTCTCTGATTCTTGTGCCTTCTCTTGGACTCTTCTCCTGTTGGTTTGTTTTGTACGATTCTGAACTGTTAGGGTTTTTTTTGTTTGTTTGTTTTATCTTCTTATATTTTATATTGTTACATTAAAAATGAGTGAATGAATGAATGAGTGAGTGAATGAAAGAATACCAAGCAATGAGGGTAAAAGTTAACAACCAAACTGTTATTTATACCTGTTGGAGAGGAAAAATCAGTTTTCTCCAACGGAGTAACACTGAGTAATATCAATTACTCCAGGGCAGGTCTCATGTTGAGGGGAAATTGACCAGTACAAAATGGACTCGTGTGTGTGTGTGTGTGTGTGTTCATGTGTGTGCAGGTATGTATGTACAAGTGCATGTGTGCACATGTGTGTGTAGTGGTCAGTAGGCAACTTTAGTTATTATTTTTCAGGAGCTATCCATTTTGATTTTTGAGATAAGATCTCTCACTGGCCTGGTTTGCTGTTGTTGTTTTGTTTTTTCCTTTTGGGTGATAATGTGTTTTGTTTTCTAGATTTTGGGCATTTTGTTGTTACATTGAGGTTTTGGTTTGAAGAAGGAACTTAAACACAGGTGGATAGGGATCAGGAGAGGATCTGGACTAGCTTGGGGGAGGGGAAGAATATGAACAAAATATAGTTAAAGTTAAAAGTGTTTTAAATTATATATAAAGAAAATATAACTATCCAGCTCCAAGCTCCTGCCAGCATGCCACGCCTTCTCCACCACATCAGTCTCTTGACTTCTGGAACTGTAAGCTAAAATAAACTCTGTTCATTTACTTATATGTGTGTGTTCATGTGTGCACAGATGCATGTGCGTGCACATGTGTGTAACAGCCACAAGACAACTTTAACTGTCATTTTTTCAGGAGCTGGCCACTTTGAGTTTTGAGATAGGGTCTCTCGTTGACCAGCCTGGCTAGGGATTCACTTGTCTCTTGGGATTACAAGCATGTTCCACCATGCCTGGCTTTTAAAAACAAACAAACAAACACACCCAAAACTATGGATTCTGCAGATCAAACTCAGGTCCTCATGCCTACATAGCAAGCACTTGACCAGCTGAGGCGGCATCACAGATCCACTTCCACAAAATCTTTGTAAGCAAGCATGACGATGCATGTAATCTCAGGCATGACGCTAATTATGGGTAATCTGAACACTGAGGTTGGTGAGAGAGGTGACAGGAAGATTTTGAGTTCAAACCCTGCCTTGGCTAAAGATAGAAAACCAGCTGGGTGGCAGCCTAAGCCTTTAATCCCAGCACTCAGGAGGCAGAGGCAGGTGGATTTCTGAGTTCAAGGCCAGCCTGGTCTATAAGTCTGGAGTTTCAGGACAGCCAGAGCTACACAAAGAAAGCTCAGACAAACAAAAGAAAAGAAAAAGAAAAATGAAAGAGAATCAATCTATATTAATTACAGATCCCAGATCTCCGCCTTCACATATTCAGTTGTGAAAATAATCGAGTTTACCAGACTTTTCCTCCAGTCCCCAGAGGCCCATTGGTGGCCCAGGTCAAGAGGCAACTACATCTTCCCAGCTCTCATCTTCCCTGTTGTTCATGCACATGGCTGCATTCAGAATCACAGGCACCACTTTTCTCTAATCTATGTTATCAGGATTTTAGTTCTCTAATGCTTTTATTAGGCTTAATTTCAAATTCTCCCTTGTTCAAACATAAGTTGCTATCTTTCATAAATCCATTGTTCATTCCCAACTCACCTAAAATTTACGTTTTAAAACATACAACCCATAGAGCATGTATAATTCAGACAGGGAGTAATCACTAGGAACATGTATCAGGACCACAAGGATGGCAGTGCCAGGCACCAACCACATTCATCTTGTTGCCAGAGTGTGCTGGAAGCAGATGCTGGCATGCTCTCTTCAAAGCAATGCCGAGAAGTTAATAATCTCATCTGACTAGCTCATGTACATAAATAACTGATTTATGTCCAAATTCATAAAATAATCTGTGTGTCTCTACACTGAAACCATAAGCCAAATCTTACATTCTGTTTTGCATAAACAGATCAAAAACACAGTATTGGGGTCAGTGGGTCAGTGGGTAAAGGCAGTTACCACCAAGTTCGATGTCCTGAGTTTTATTTCCAGTATCCACATGATAAAAGGAGGGAACTAACTCCCACAAGTTGTCTTCTGACCACCACAGCAGTGACAGGCCTGTATCCATATACAATACACTTACACAATAAAAAAAATAAATAGATAAATAAATAAAGTGTAAAAACTAACTTTTCCTTATTATTGCTTTCCTTTTTGATACAGGGTCTCACAATGTCACCCAGGCTATCCTCAAACTCATAATTCTCCAGATGTACTCCAGAAGCCTCAGCTTCCCCAGTACTGGGACTGTATGAGTTTTTACTATTTTTCAGCTCCTTACCTAAAGACTTCAAGTATAATACACTTGATCCCCCAAACAACCCTAACATTATGGACTTAATGTTTGTCCCTCAGATTCCTATCTTATTGAAATTCAACCCTCGTGTAATGGTATTTAGAGGGAGGGTCTTTGGTAGGTCATCATTTCATGAGGATCGAGCCCTCCTGAATGGAGTTTGCACCTTCATTTTAAAAAGAATATAGAGCCAGCGTGTAGTCTAACTGCTGTGTCAGGATACAAGAAGCTGGCTGCCTGCAACCAGGAAGAATCACATCACCAGCACCCAGTTATGATGGCATCTGGTCTGAGACATTCAGGCTACACCATGAGAAATAAATGCTCAGTTTTTATGCCATGATTCCGTGCTAACTGGTTCTACCAGCCCAAATCAGGCCATTTTACACACTGTTCTTATCCTGAGTAATGGGGAAAAGTTGCTCATAGAAATACTACTCTATAATATTCCTGCAACACCAAAGTCACAAGTTCACATGGTATCTTAGTCATTTCTCTATGCCTGTGAAGAGATACAACAACCAAGCCAATTCTTATTTTCTTTAAAAGCATTTAATTGGAGGCTTGCTTATAGTTTCAGAGGGTCAGTACTTTATCATCATGGTAGGTAACATGGGAGCAGGCAGGCAAGTACAGCACTAGAGCACTAGCTGAGAGCATACATCTGATCTGTGGAGGAGAAGAAGGGGGAGAAAGAGAATCAGGGATGGAGCTCAAGAACTAACTGGGGATGGTGTGCACTTCAAAGCCCACCCCCAGGGACATACTTCCTCCAACAAAGCTACACCTTCTAATCCTTCTAATCCTTTCAAACAGCACCACTCCCTGGTGACTAAGCATTCAAATATGTGAGCTTATGGGGACTTTCTTATTCACACCACTATTTACTTGGCAACATAGTTCTCAGACGGAACTCTGTCATGTAGAGTAATACAAGCATGTATGTTCACACAATGTAGTCCAGTCTGAAGGAAGCAATGGACTACTGACACACATTACATGGGTGGTGAAGCGATAATTTGTTAATCCACTTTTTTACTTCCTGGCTGTGGGAGTTCCATTCCACCTGCCCAAATGAAAGACATAAATGTACAGCATTATTGTTAATATGCCCTAAGCTAGCTCAATGGTTGGGCCACTTCTGAACCTCCACATGGCTAACACACTCTCCCCCAGTATTCTTGAGTTATTGCTTTCTAAAATCTCTACTAGCCCAGAACCAATCTGGGGAGTGGCCTCTGGGGTTGCTTCTCCCTGATTCTTACATGGTTCTCTGTCTTCTATAGCTCTCATGTTTTTATCCTCTTCCTTCTCTCTGCCCTGTTGATTCTCCTTCTCCCTGTGTTTTCTCTCCAGAAATCTTCAAACTCCCTCCTCTGTCCCCTGCCCAGCCACTGGTTGCTGGCTCTTTGCTGACCATCAAAAAAAAAAACAAAAACAAAAACAAAAAACCCAACTGTTGACAGGGACCCACAAGGCACGTACAAATTCCCATTTAAAAAAAAAAAATCCCCAAGAGGGTGGACTTTGAAACATTATACTCACAGAGAGAGAGAAGCTCTTCATTAAAAAAAAAAAAATCAAAAACAAAAAGTCAAGAATGAACAAATCCACAATGGCAAAGAGGAAATTAATAACTGGCCAAGGCACCAATAGAGGAAACAGTTTGTTTTTTTTTTTAACTGATCTCTTGGTAAGGGTAGAAGGTGATGGAAATTAGTGAATATTTGATAGCAGTGTATTGCTTATGAAAATAGTAAAAGCTGGCCCAGTGGTGATAGTTGTGATGGTCTGTTTATGTTTGGCCCAGGGAGTGGCACTATTAGGAGGTGTGGCCTTGTTGGGCTAGGTGTGGCCTTGGAGTAGGTGTGGCCTTACTGGGGTGGGTGTGGCTTTGTTGGAGTAGGTGTGTCACTGTGGGTGTGGGCTTTAAGACTCTCATCCTAGCAGCCTAGAAGCCAGTCTTCTAGCTGCCTTCAGAAAAAGAGGTGGAACTCTCAGCTCCTCCAGCCCCATGTCTGTCTGAATGCTACCGTGCTCCCACCTTGATGATAATGGACTGAACCTCTGAACCTGCAAGCCAGCCTCAATTAAATGTTGTCCTTATAAGAGTTGCCTTGGTCATGGTGTCTGTTCACAGCAGTAAAACCCTAACTAAGATAGTAGTACACACCTTTAATTTCAGCATTGGGGAGGCAAAGGCAGATACCCAAAGGACTCCATATCTTATCACAGTGATACTGTACATCTCTGTATTCATTGCTGCTCTGTAACAGCAAGGAACCGGAAACCACCTTGATGACCATCTACTAATGAATGAACACTAAAACTGTATTCATCTACACAGTGAAATGGCAGTCAGCTGTAAAGAATATAAAGTTATATTGATTTCTGTAAAAAAAAAAAATTCTGAAACTTGAAGGCAAATGGCTAGATCTGGAAAATATAATATTAAGTGGTGTGACCCAACCCCCAAAAGAGAAAACCACATGTTCTCCCTCATATTTGGTTCCCAGACCATAATACACAGAAGGGTGTAAGTATGGGTAAAGCCAAGAAACTAGGGAAGAAACTAAGAGAGGATGAAAATAGGGAATAAGGAAGAGCCAGGGATGAAAAAAAACTCATGCAGACCATGAAAGAGAAAGTGTGAGGGCAGACAAGGGTGGAGGAGGGGGGTCAGGGACATAGAAGGAGATCACTAAGCCTTACTTTGCTTGAAGATGTTATAAATAACTCATGCCTTGTGAGCTAATTTAAATTTCTAAAAGGGAGACCTGGCATGGTGGTGTACACCTTTAATCCCACCACTCAAAAGGCAGGGACAGGTGGATCTCTGCAAGTTTGAGGCCAGCCTGGTCTACATAGAGAGTTCCAGGACAGCCATGGCTGCATAGAAAGACCCTATCTTGATAGGTAGGTAGATAGATAGATAGATAGATAGATAGATAGATAGATAGATAGAAGATTTTAAGAGAAAAAAATATATATTTAAGGAATAAGCAGATAATTTTAAAAACTAGCACTCAAGAATAGTTTAAGGTATGTGGATTATATCTCAATTAAAATACGCTTTTTGCCAAAACTCAGCTATCTCCAGAAGTCATTCTGCCCTAACTTGCCCTTGAAGGAGACCCTACGCTCCTTCTCTACAGATAGATGGCACCAAAAAGATACATCTTGAGTGTTCTGCCCGCTGACACCAGCCCCATGCCTTCCTCATTCTCAGAACCGTGCCTACCTCTGAACTGGAAGCCAGACTCCTCCCTGTCAGGGAGCTAGATCCTCATCTACAATGCCCTGACCACTGCTGGGACCTCTCTTACCATCCAATGTGCCCAAGTTCTCTCCTCACTATAAAACATGACCAAGTAACCCATCTTCTCCCCAAACAAAAGAGTATATAAATGCATAGGACCCTCCTTAACAACCCACCTGCCTTCCCCAATGCCCATGAAAGTCCGTACCTGCCCCCACTCTGATCTATCCCACCTCACAGCACATGACGGCTGCCACTGCACATGCTGCTCTGCAGAGACAGTTCTAACTAAGCCCCACATGGAGCAGCCAGTCAGTGGGGCTTTTTGCGGCTGCTTCCTGCTGCATCCTGTTCTGCCTCAGATACTCTCAGCCATCTTGCACTTTGTGCTTTCAACGATTTGCTTTGAGTCTTCCAGCCATGCTCCATGTCCCCAGTACTGTCTGTCCTTCTCTCCAACTAAGGATGGCATGTTTCCCACAGTCCTGGCTCTATTCATCCACCCTGTGCTATTTCTGGGTGATCTTTTCTATCCAGGGCTTCTGGTAGCCCGTCCATAACACATCTCTGTCTCCTTCTCCATCTCAGTCTCCAGACGTCTCCTGGGATTATGTCCTGCATGTAATAGCAGATCAGTGGGCAGTCCCTGCACTACCTAGGGGAGTCCCTTTAAAAGCATCTAAAAGCCCTTGAGCTTCTCTTCCACTAACTACACTGGACCAGCCCTGTGTTCTCTCTAAGCCCCCATCACCAGCCTCCATGACTCCTTCTGCATTTCCTTTTTTTGCTTTCTGTCTCTGTTGTAGCCTGAATGTGTCCTCCCAAAGTTGATGAGAATTAACACCCCTCCCCCAATGCAACAGTTCTGGGAGGTGGGGGCCTTTGGGGAGGTACTTGGGTCACCAGAGAGAGTACCACATTCATGAATGCAGTGATATCATGGTGACAGTTATTTGTTTTGTTAGCCAAATATAGAGGTCATTACCACTTTGCCATTCTGTGAGGACACAGCAGGAGTGCCCTTAGCAGACACTGACACCTGGATCTTGGACTTCCAGCTTCCAGAATGAAGAGAAAGAAGGTGTTCTTCTCTAAACTTTTCAACCAGATGTGGTAGGTACATGCCTGTAATCCTAACATTTGGGGGGTAACATTTGGGGAAAACAGATCAGAAGTTTGAAGCAGGCCTCTGGCATACAGGAACTTCAAGGACTACCTTGGCTAACTAAACAAACAAGACAGCAAACATATAAAAATATGTTATATAAGGCCAAGTGGTGGTGGCAAACAACTTTAATCCCAGGCTTGGGAGGCAGAGGCAGGCAGATCTCTGAGTATAAAGCCAGTCTGGTCTTTGGAGTGAGTTCCAAGACAGCCAGGGCTACATAGAGAAACCCTGTTTCAAGAGACGAAATAAAACAAATGCTTTATAGCATCAGCCATTCGGTTATAGCAATGCATGGACTGAGACAGGCCCAGATGATAGTTCTGATGTCCCCCTTTATTTAAGCTTAGCCTTGGCATTTAAAATTTTTAATTAATTTACTTATTTTATGTATATAAGTACACTGTCACTGTCTTCAGACACACTAGAAGAGAGCATTGGATCCTATTACAGATGGTTGTGAGCCACCATTTGATTGCTGGGACCTGGACTCAGGACCTCTGGAAGAGCAGCCAGTGCTCTTAACTGCTGAGCCATCTCAACAGCCATGCATTTAAATTTTGTACTAAGCAAATTTCTTTTTCTTCATTTCTTGATGCACACATTAAATTTGATATTTGACTGCCCTCATTCTGGAACCATCCTTAGCTTTGAAATCACCCTCCCTCATTCAAAGCCAGTATGTGACACCCACATAAATGTCCCTCAGGCACCTCACACTCAAAATGTCCATATCGAAGTCAATCTACTCTCTTCAGGCCGCCCCTCTCCTGTCCTGCATCCCGTGGCTCTGAATCTCACTTTATCCAAATGAGAAAGAGAGAAGCCACCATAACCTCCTGCTCTTTTTCACCTCTTCTACCCCGGACCCCCTGCATCTGGAGTCTATGCCCTCTCTCCCACAGGCCCAGGTCACCACCATCTCACAGGTGGCCTGTTACAGAGCCTCCTGCTTCCACCATTGTTCACAGAAGCCCTTTGAGAACCTCAGGTCTATTGTGCCAGTCGCCTGCACCAGAAGCATCTAAGCCAGGATTTTTAGGATGTCCAACAAAATTCTGTCTATTCCCTTGCCCCATGCGACACACAGTTCCTCTACAGCTCACCAACTCCTTCCTTAAGGTCATCTTCCTTCTACCTAGAACTCCTCTTCGGAGTGTCCTAGCTAACTCCTTCAAGTCTTCATACAACTCAGACCTTCTCAGTGAGGGAAGCTCCTGGGCCACACCCTATTCCCTCTAGTAGTTCTACTGATCATGTTTGCGATCCCTCCGATCTGCTTCCCATGATGGCAATAACATCTGTCTCTCAGTTTCTAAACAGCTGTAAGCATGCAGAGATGATAGAGAAGATGAAATTGGCACAATGGTAGAAAAACTGTAGTTATTTTCATTTTCAAATATTGTTTCTATCATTGTTATTTAAATAATTATTGATTATTTCTTTTAAGGAATTTATACTTCTTCTTTGGCTTATCTGGCCTTCTTATTTGACTATGATTATTTTTAATGAATGAATAAATATTCTTTATTAGTTCCAAGCCTTACTTTCTAATGTGAAGTATGGATATAAGCCACAAAGACAAAGGCCCTCAATAACTGTTAAAGACATAAAGGAATCCTGAGACCTGAAGGTATGAGAGGCAGACAGGCGGGGATACAGAAGAGACAGAGCTGGCAGAAGGTAGACTGCGTGACTGGGTGGAAGTCAGGAATGTGTTTCTAAAAGGTATAAAACGGCTGAAAGTGAGCCTGCATACTACTCCCTGGAGCCTTCTCTTCTTCACACAGACTAGAACTGCTGCTGGCTGCAAGCTTGCCAACCCCAAACTCAAAACATCCAGTTGCCTAACATCATGTCAATAAGCACCTTAAACCATGCCAAGCCTTCCTGCTTTTCCCTCTACAAAACCACACCCAGCCTGTGCCGGCCAGAGCTAAGTGATGAGCCAAGCCGAGTCACCATAAAGACACTGCTACTGTCACCTTCCAAGCCTTGCTGGCTCAGGAAATCACTTGGACATGTGTCCTTACCCCACCCCACATGCTCTCTCCTGTCCTTTTGGATGGGTAGTGGCCCACCTTTCTGTCTGGCAGGTCTCCAGCTATGAAAGATTTCCTTTTTCTGGAAGTATCTCAAAATGCCAGCCCCCTCAATAAATCCCACCATTGCTTCTGTTGAGTTGTTATCATTTTTCTTTGTTTCCCACGCCCATGACAGAAGTGTGTATGTGGGGTGGGGGGGAGTCTGTCTATGAGGGCATCTCCACAAAGGTTTAAGTGGGGAAGAGGACCCACCCTGAATGGGAGTGCCATTTTCCCTGCCCTGGGAGATTTTTTTCTGCTTACTGACTATGAATGTGATGTGACAGTTACCTCAAACTCCTGCTGCCACACCTGCCCTGCCATGATGGGATATACCCTCAAACTGGGAGTCAAAACAAGCCATTCTTTCCTTACTTTGCTTTGTCAGGGATTATGTCACAGCAATGAGAAAATTAACCAGTACAGCATGATCACATTATACTAGGCTATCCAATAAGATAATGGCAGGCCAGTGCTGCTGAATTCACCTCTTGGGAGTACTATGACCTTGACAAGTTTGGGTAAGGGCATGAGTCACATTGGAGTGGGCTAAAGAGTGGGCTGTGGTACCCAAAATATATGTGCAGCTCTTACAGACCAACATTAAAAAGACAATTATCTTCTCCATGGAAAAATGGAATCTGATTATAAATATGCAGTTCACAATAGAAAGGCCATGATGAATAACCTGGCACCATATGAAAAGATGCTCAACTCACAGGCACCAGGGAAAAGGCAAACAAAATTTACAAGAGATGCTGGAAAGATGGCTCGGCAGTTAAGAGTGCTTGCTACTCTATCAGAGGATGCAAATTCAGATCCCAGCATCCCCATCTCACAAACAGCCCCATTTCAGCTCTGAGGGATCTAGCTAGCCTCTGTGGACACACACATACACATGTATATGCACACAGAGAGATGCACCCATAAGTAAAACACTAAAGTAAGTCTTTTATGAAGAAAACTGCAAGAATTCATTGTCCCATATTAATGGCAAGTATTTAAAGTTTGCTATCAAGTGTTGGTATGAAGTCATGGGAAATGGGTCTCCTCAGGAATGGCTCATGGGAGTCTAAAATGAACAGTCTGAGGGTCTGTTAGATGGTCAGCAGGTTAAAATGACTTCTACCAACTCTAACCACCTGAGTTCAACCCTCAGGACCCACATAGTGAAAGGAGAGAACCAATTTTCTGGTCCCTGGCCCCCATACTCACATGCCTTGGTCCAGACGACCATACATGTGGGAACACACAGAGAGTAAATAAATAAAAATCTAATTTTAAAACTTTGAAACGGACAGCCACATATGAGGGCCACCTGACACTATCTATAATAATGTTAAATGTCATTATCCTGGGACCCAGAACATGGCTCCCTCATCCTGCAGGTTCCACCTCATGCATTCGACCAACTTCAAATGAAAAACAATCGCTGATGTATACCGTGTAGGTAAAGCAAAGGTGGCCAAGTCAGCACAGAGAACCTACGGAGTGGCCTTCCCCTCAGGAGCCCCTAAATAGTACATTACAACAATTTGAATTGTATCAGGCATTGTAGGTCATTTACAGCTGGTGTGAAGTGATATGCTGTGTGCAGATTCTATGCACATAAATCATAAGGGAATTGTGCATTTGTGGGTTTCACCATTGATTTTATAATTTAACTCTCTCCAAAACATCCAGAAGCCAGAAAGAGGAGAAAGAACATAAATATAAGCACAGTAATATGGTGCACATGGATGACAATGGTATTGTGAAACCCATTATTTTCAGACTGAGCTTAAAAAGTTGGCCAGAGATTTATTTGTCCTATGTGCTAGCTAGATTCATGCCAACTTGACACAAACTATACTCATCAGAGAGGAAGAAATCTCAACTGAGAAAATGCCTCCAAAAGATCTAGTTGTGGATCAGCCTGTAGAGCATTTTCTTAATCAATGACCAATGAGGGAGAACCCAGCCCATTGTAGATGGTGTCACCCTGGGAAGGTGGCCAGTTCTATAAGAAAGCAGGCTGAGCAAGCCATGTGGAGCAAGCCAGTTAGCAGCAGCCCTCCATGGCCTCAGCTCCTGCCCCCAGGTTCCTGCCCTGGCTTCCTTCAGTGATATACTACAATGTGGATACGTAAGCCCAATAAACCCTTTCCTCTCCAACTTCCTTTTTGGTCACGGTGTTTTATTATTACAGCAATAGAAACCCTAACTAAGACAGTGAAAATCTTTGTAATGTTTCCATATTGCTTTAGAAGCTTCTAAACCTGGATAATTCCACTCAGGGATTAGTTACTGAATGTTCTATGATAACTTCAAACTATACTCAATTAGGAGGTAACTAAAAATACCACAGAGGTTATTGTAGAACAACAACAACGAAAACCCTGTCATTGTAAAGATATCTTTGCTGGTGTGCTGCAATGGATCTCACTGGTAGAGATCATGCAGTGATGGTGGAGTTCTCTGCTGGTGGACAAGCTCAGGGTCAGGACGTAAAGCATTTCCTGCATGGAAATCTCCTGTAGGCCTTGAAGGGAGATGGGGCATGAAGGGGAAGGGGTTGAGGATGGACTATCACAGCGAAGGACAAAAAAATAGATATCTTGTTCTAAGATAGAAACAGAAAAAACACTAGAGAATAGGCTCTCCTGCACCAATCCTGATTTTAACACTCTATTGAGACGAAAACTGTACGTGAGGCATGGTGATGCACCTGGGAAGTAGAAGTAGTCAGATCAGATGTTCAGGGTCATCTTCAACTATGTAGCTAGTTCAAGGCCAGCCTGGGCTACTTGAGACCTTGGAGGGAGAGGTAGAACAAGAGAGAAAGAGAACCCTTCTGCAAAGGAGATGGTCCCACCTATGATGGGCGGGTCTTCTAACAATATTATTAACAATCATGCCACTCCCCCAAAGACATGCTCACAAGCCAACCTCATCTAGATAATTCCTCATTAATGCTTGCCTTCCAGGAGATTCTATGCTGTAGAAAGTTGGCATTCAACCCCAACCATTGCACTTATCAGCATCATCTAAGGTCCTCTTGTCATGTAGTTTTCAAGATCAAAATTCTCTTTAAAACTCCCTTTCACCAAAGTACATAAGCAACTCTGTGAAAAAATAAAGCCATAGAAAAGGTGAAAATGTTTGCAAATCGTGTGTCTGTTAAATGGTCACTAACAGTTAGTATGTGGACGCACTTCTATAACACAGTAATTGTTCAATTTAAGTAAAAAAAAAACTGTCAAGGGAGTGAACAGATACTTCTCCAGAGGGCATATACAAATGGTCAGAAAGCAGCTGAAAAGACGCTGACACCACCATTCAAATCATTAGGGAAATGCAGGTCAAACCCACAATGAGATGCTACCCCATACCCATGGGGATAGCTACTATCAAAACAAAAAAGCAAAACAGCAAGGTATCATTGTACACACCTGTACTCCTGCCTGCTGGGGTGCTGTGGCAGGAGGATCACTTGGGCCCAAGAGTTTGGGGCCTGAGCTGACAACACAGTGAGACTTTGTTTCAAATGAGGAGGAGAAGAACAGGAAAAAGAGGAAGAAAGAAAAGGTAGGGAGAAGATTTTTTTTTAAGTCATAAGGGGGGAAAAAGAAGCCTTTTCTCTTCCACTAAAATAAAACAGCATGCCTATGGTGGGACTCATTTGGTGGTCTCTTACAAACAAAGTAAAAACAGGGGCTACATAGATGGCTTAGCAGTTAGGAACATCTACTCCTCTTGCAGAGGGTCTGTTGTTTCTGGTCTCTTTGGGCAATGAACTCACATGGGCATACCCACATATAGAAACACACACAAATATACATCTGAATAATAATAATAATAATAATAATAATAATAATAAAGGCCTGGAGAGATGGATCAGCCATTAAGAGCATTGACTGCTCTTCAAGGGATCTGGGTTCAACTCCCAGTACCCAAACGGTAGCTTACAAACCACCTATAACTCCAAATCCAGGGGATCAGACGCCCTCTTCTGGCCTCCAAGGGCATGAGGCATGCGCATAGTACACAGACATATGAACAAGCAAAATACCTGTACAGACCAAACAGGTTTGTTTTTAATAATAATAATAAATATTTTTTTAAATTAAAACAGGACTGGGGACACGGCACAGTTGTGTTTGCCCAGCACACATCAAGTCTTGGGTTCAATCCCCAGCTGCAAACACTGGGTGTGATGGTGTGTGCCTGTAATTTCAGAACTCAGGATGTAAAGGCAGGAGGTCCCAAAGTTCAAGGCCATCTTCAACTATTTAATGAGTTCAAAGCTCATTATGGACTACATGAGACCCTGTCTTATAAAAAAATAAAAAATTTAAGTATAGCGGTGTTATCAAATGATCCACCAATCCCACCTCTGGGTGATAGTCAGGACTAAAATAAGGAGCACAAAGAGACACTTTTGATACCACATTCATAACAAAATTATCCATCATGTCTGCGGGTGGATGAATAGGTAAACAAAATGTGGTTTGAGTCTGGGGGTGTGGCTTGGTGGTGGGTGCTCACCTAGCACAGGCAAGGCCCTGGCTTGGATTCCAGCACCAGGGGAAAAGGAATGTGGCCTTAGCAGTGAAGTCGTATTCAGTCAAAAGAAGGCAGTTTTATCCATGCCATAACATGAGTGTACCCTGAGACAGCCGTGGTGAACAAAAGCGCCAGTTACAGGAAGGTAACAGTGCAGCTTCCAGTTAGGACACACCTATGGTGCTGAGATCAGCAGTAACGTAGGACTGTCAAGTCCTGGAGCCGGGCTATGTCTGAGGCTGTTCAGTGGGGATAAAGCTTCATAGCTGCAAACTGCAAACAGTTCTGATGAGTAAACAAATGCACGCTTATATCTATCACTGTAAACTCAAGTCGTTATGATGATGGGTTCTGTGTTATATATATTTTACTCCAATAGAAAAAAATTGAATGAGGTTTTCCAAATTTAATAGTTTTAAATTTCTCTTGTTGATCACCGCCTTCCTTAGCGCCATCCCTGGCATTCCAAGGTTGTTTGGAAAGCAATTTTTCTCCATATTATTAGGGACATAGCTTATGTACACACATTAAAATTTCAACTTTATTAATCTATTGTATGTGTTAGATATTTTCATATATTATATAATTAGATACTCATATATACAGGGATAATGAAGGAGTATTCTTTATATGAGCAGAACCAGAAGGTGGAAGGCTCATTATTTAGAGCAAAACCACACAACACTGGGGCACCCAGCTATTGTAAATGAATTTCAAAGCTCCCTGAGGACTTAGTGATTTGACTATGATTGCAGGAGGGACTCCCCAGAGCTCCAGGATAGATTTCAGGCAGTTCTGTAATCCTAAGGATGGCAAGAGATAATGCAGCAAAACCAGAAGCAAGAACAAAGAGGTAAGTTGGACCTGATTAAAATTAAAACTGGTGTGCCTCCAAGAACACTATTTTTAAAAATGGTTTAAAAAAAATGGGACTGGAGAGATGGCTCAGAACTTAAGATGGCTCGGATGCTCTTCCAGAGGACCAAAGTTTGGTTCCCAGCAACCATGTTGGGCAGCTCACAACCACCAGTTGTAATTCCAGTTCCAGGAGACCTGACCTCCAAGGTCACCTGCACACATGATACATAAAACCAGAGAGACATAGGCACATGCATGCACATAAATTAAAATAAAATAAACCTTTGAAAAAAGTGAAAAATAATCCAGGAAAGGAAGGAAATATTATCAGAAGCCACATGCCAGGGTTGAAGGGACAGCTGGGGGAGAGAGAGCCTGGCTGTCATGTGCGAAGTCCTAGGCTTGTTGGCCAGAGCTAACACTGAACAACAACCACTATCTATCAATAAAGAGGCAGGCTCTGGAATATATCAGGAATTCGTATCACTCAACAACTCGACAAGGAATCAAACTTAAAGACAGGCAATGAGCACCCAGAAAGCACAACAGTATGTTATTGGGGACAGGAATAAAACCACCAAGAGATTCCACAAAAAGACAGAAATAACCGGTGTTGGAGAGACGATGCAGACATGGGAACTCATACTTGGGCAGACCTAAAACATAAAGGAGTATGGATGTTCTTAAAATAGCTAACCTAGAATTACCACAGAGCCCAGGAGCTCCACTCCTATGTAGAATCCAAAAAAAAAAAAAAAAAAAATGGAGAATATGGTTCTACTTTGAGAAGAATGTGACTCAGCCATTTATTCAGAATGGTCAAAAGGCAGAAATGTCCCCAATGCCCATTAAGGGACAAATGGAAAAGCATGCAAAATGAGGTATATTATTCAGCCAGTAAAAGGCATAAAACCTCCTACACACTACAACGTGAACCTTAACAACAGTGAACTCATTAAGAGAAGGAAGAAACAAATGGCCACATACTGTGTGAGACTCTGTGAACACAAAATGTTCAGAGTAGGCAAATCCACAGAGACATAAAAACAGATCCATGGTTGGCAGAGGGTCTAATGGAAGTGTCTACTTACTGGGCACAGGGTTTAGTTTGAGAGTGGTGAAAGCATGTGGAATTGGGCAGTTTGGGTGGCATCCACTGAATAGTAAAAACACGACTTTTATGATATAAAAAGCAGCTAGGAATGGCGTAGCTTTCTTTCAGATCCTTCAGTGGAGAGATGGATAAGAAGCCTTGGAGATATAGGCCCACTCGATGGCAGCTCAAGGTCATGACTGTAGGTCACACAGCTCTGAGGTTGCAGAGCCAGGATAGCAGTGGGCCCTTTATGCAGCCTTCTCACTACTAGGCAGGTCTCTGGGAATCCAAACCCACATGTGTCATGTGTATTTGTTCAAAATCAAACCCAGAAGCACCTTCAAGACATGGTTCTCTCTCCTCAAGGCCAAGCTTTGGCTCTTCAAGGCCAGGCTTGCTCCCCTGAAGGCCACACTCTGACCCTTCAAGGTCAGGTTCTCTCCCTCAACTGCAGGGCTCTGACCCTTTCACTGAACCACCTGGGTATGGCTTTCAGACTATGCCACCAAACTTCTCATTGGTGAGAAACTCAAGTGTCTGGTAATCCCCACCCTACCCCCACTCCCACCCCTGTCATTACTTTTGCAACAATTACCTCACCACTCACAAATGAGTCATGACTGCTGAGGATTACATGTTTGTGTCCTTCAACAATCCATATGTATAGCCCTACAACCCAAGATTTCCTTCACAAGGTGAGACTTCTGGAAGACATGAGATCATAAAGGTGGAACTGCCCCGTGAGGTTAACGTCCTTAGACAGAGAGTCTCCTCCAGCACGTGAGGAATATGGAGCAGTTCTCCCCTGACAGGGGATCTGCAAGCCTCTTAATCTTGGACTTCAAGAGCACATAGCTGTGAGAACGAATGCCTGGTGTCCTAGAAGCCTAGTCTCTAGTAATCTGTTACAGCAATCCCAGCTGCCTTAGACTATGAGTGACAGCAACTAGAAAGGGCAGACTGTCATCACAGCACTCTAATCTTAGAAAGGGGTGTCATTCATGCTGTTCAGACTTGGCCTGTGTCCCAGGGGTAGTTGAAGATATTTCTTCTGATTAAAAATAAATGGACAGAATATCATCCGTTATGGGCACATTCATAAAGACAAATCAATAGTCCATTTGATAAATGACATTGAAGAGTTACAAGTAAAAGAAATGCAGTCACGTAGACTATTTTTGCAATAACTATTATTTTTGAGAGGGATAAGAAGTGAAGAATACAAGCAGTAGCTTAGAACTGGGTGTGATGGTATACCTTCACTCCCAGCACTAGGATGCTGGGATGGGATGGGAGGATCACCAGAAGTTCAAGGGTGGTCAGTCTAGTCTACCCAGTCCAGGCTACCGAGGGCTATATAAGGAGACCCTGTCTCAAAGAGCTGAAGATGGGAGCAACTCAGTACATCTTAGTGATTAAGAAGTTCTCAGTTGTCTGGTTCTGGGTTCAAATCCCACCCTTTGCACTTCATTAGGAAGTTGCTTTTAATTTTAGATACTTCCATTGCAAAATAAGGGTCACAGTAGTACATGCTTCATAAAGTCAATGTAGGATTAATAAAACAGAATACACAAAGCATTGCCCCCAGACCTGCACCATAAAGCTACGATGTTCAATGGGGTGTAAGGATTCTGCCAAGAGATCGGAATCACACCTTGAAGTTCATGAGGCACCACTGTCCACAGACCCGGGCTGCAGAATGCGGTGGAAGAAACACAGGGCAGGTTAGGATAGCTCCATTCTGAGCCCTGTCCGTGACTTCCCAGACTAACAAGGCCTCCGGGGTCAGGTGAGTAGACAGCAGTGAATCTCCTCTTCCTGATTTTCAACTGGGTGAGGCCACATCTATCAAAGGCGAGGTTTCAAAGTGAAGTGGATGTATGAGCTGCCACGGAGACTCGAGAGTGGGAAATCACAGCTGAGAGTCAGGATGTGGTTTGTAAGCAATGGGCAAGGCTCAAGGGAGATTGTTTGTTTTCTTTAAGAACTTATACATTTCCCTATTTGGAACACATTCCTAGTTTTGAAATATATTAAATGTCATAAGTCATAAAGCTAGGGTTTGTTTAAGATAAGATCTTTTAAAAACTTTTAAATCACATTTATTTATTTATTTATTTATTTATTATTTCTTTATTGTATGAGCAAGTGTGTAAATCATAGAAAAATGGACATCAGAGTACAGCATGTAGGAGTTGGCTTTTTCCTCCCATGTGTGTGGTTCTAGGGGTTGAACTTGGGTAAGTGCATTTACCCAGTGAGACATCACACGGGCTTGAAAAATTCCAGATTAGACTCCATACTTACTACGTGGCCAAGGCTGGCCTTGAACTCCTCATTCCCCTACCTCCACCTCCCAAGTAGTGGGGTTGCAGGCATGTGCCAGCACATCCAGCTAGTAACAAGGCTAGGGCTAGAGTATGACCAAGAGAAGAGGCCTCCATAGTCACAGGACTGTCAACCCAAGGTCCAGGGGTGAAGTCCTTTCTTCACACTTAAATGACGAAGTCTCATTTGAGCTGGACATTCAAGGTAAAGAGAACACCGGTAGTGTTCAGACAGCGGTCAATTCTCACTCTCCCTCCCTTCTCAAAGAATTAGAAAGACACTGTTGTGCCAAAGGACACCTGAAAACAGTTGCCTTGATGTTGTCAGGGTTACAATGGTGGCTCAGCCCAGCCTTAATTTCTATGGCTTGGAATCTGTACACTGTGCAACTTTCAAACGGTTGGGGGCAGGTCTCGCTGGTGGTAGGCCAATGGTAACTGCCTTCCTCTTGAGCTACTGTGGAGAGACGGCTACAGCCACTGTTAAGAAGCAGGCTGTCCATCTTCAGCCTTAGGCACAAGACTGGGAATCTTACCTCACCTAAGCTTGATCTTTCCCTTCTTCCTCCTACAATTAGTTAGCTGCAAACCTACTAACTGAACAAGCATTTTACTAATGATTTGTTGTTATTTTTAAAAATTATAAAACTACTCTTAAGCATTAAAAAATAAACAAGACTAGGAGATGGTTCAGTTGGTTAAGTGCTGACCTTGCAAGCTGACCCGCAGAACTCATGTAAAAACGTTGAAAGTAGTGACAGGCTAGTAATCCCAGCACTGGGGAGGCTGAAGCAGGAGGACCACTAAGAGTTTCAAGTTACTGGTCTGGATCTAGGCTCCCAGACAAACCTCCACCACACATTTGTTCTCACACAAGAATCTCAATGGACAGCTTGGTTATTAGCCATTTATACAGAAGTGCACAGTTTAACCGGGATTCCTCTGTAGCGAACATTCAGGGAAGTTGAATGGAAGAGGCAAGAACAAAGGGGAAGAGAAAGAATTTAGAACACATTGTCCTTAAGAGGAAAAGGGAGTAGAGAAAATGGGGTAGGGAAACTGTTATGAAACACTGGGGACCCAGAGCTGAGGCATGTCAACTTGGGGAGAAGAGATGTGGACCCAGAACGGAAGGGAAAATTAAAAAACATTGTACATGTGTGGTGTCTGTTTCCATCCAATCGATGCTACTGTAAAGAATACCTAAGTTGGACAAATTATAATGACATTTTCATTGTTATTTTATTCTATTATGTACTTATTTATATGCACATGTGCAGATTTTCATGCATGATTATGTATGTGTGGCTGTACATGTATGTACATGTGTGTGAAAGCCTGAGGTGGACCTCAAGTATCCTTTCAGGGGGCATCCATCTTGTTTTTTGAGACAAAGTCTCTTCCCAGGCCCTAGGGAGTGTTCCTTTGACTAGGGTGTCTGCCCATGAGACACATCTTCCCAGCTGTGTCTTCCCAGCTCTGAGATTACAAGCACACACCACCATAAACCACTGCTTTGTTTTGAGACAGCATCTCACTATGTAGCTGTACTGGCTGGTTTTGTGTGTCACCTTGACACACGCTGGAGTTATCACAGAGAAAGGAGCCTCCCTTGAGGAAATGCCTCCATGAGATCCAGCTATAAGACATTTTCTCAACTAGTGATCAAGGGTGGGAGGGCCCAGTGTGGGTGGTGCCATCCCTGGACTGGTTCTATAAGAAAGCAATCTGAGCAAGCCAGGGGAAGCAAGGCAGTAAGTAACATCCCTCCATGGCCTCTGCATCAGCTCCTGCTTGCTGACCTACTTGAGTTCCAGTTCTGACTTCCTTTGGTGATTAACAGCAATGTAGAAGTGTAAGTTGACTAAATCCTTTCCTCCCCCAACTTCCTTCTTGGTCATGATGTTTGTGTAGGAATAGAAACCCTAAGACAGTAGCCAAAACTGTTCTGGAAAACATTAAAGACCAGACTGGTCTTGAACTCACAGAGATGATCTGCCTGCCTCTGCCTCCCAAGTACTAGAATTAAAAGTGTGCACCATGATGCTCAGCCCACACTCATTTTTTTTTCTGTTTTCACTGAGGATTAACTCAGGTCCTCATGTTTATGCAGCAAGCACTTTATCGACTAGACCATTTCCTCAGTCCTAAATGAGAATTACATTTGGTGCTTGGATCCAGAGGCTGGGAAGTCTAAGATTACACCATAAACCTTCATCATTGCCGTATGACATGGCAGAAAGCATCACACGGGCAAAAGAGGAAATGGTACACAAGTCCAGAGTCTGGACCCTCCTATCATCAATGTGGACAACGAAGGGTAGGATGTTCCCATTGGCCTTGCTTCCCAAGACAGCACTACACTAGGATTTAAGTTTCCTGTAAATATCTTATGGGACACTTTTGAGCCACATTGTGATGCTGCCAAGCTCAATAGAACTCTACAGGGCACCTTCCCTAGAACAGGGGACAGTTATTTCCCCAGCTTGGTAGTCATTTGCACAGGTTGTTCATAGTTAAATGAACCCAAAACTTCCTTGAAAAGGGTTCAGGATATGGTATCCTAGGATGAGAGGATGTTTCTGACCTAATCATATAATCACAACTCCAGTGGAAGAGAGGGATCCTAGGAGAAAGGGTGGAGCTCAAAGACCCATGTTCACTGGCAAGCAGTCCAGTTGCAATGGGTAAGCACTAAATGTCCTCCAAAGGTTTGTGTGAAGTCTGGATCCCTGGAGAGGTGTTATAGACCTTTAAGTAGGATTTCATAAGAAGTCCCAATGTCATTGTGAGTGTGCCCTCAAAGGGCAATTATTCTCTCTCTGTCTCTCTGTCTCTCTGTCTCTGTCTCTGTCTCTCTCTTGCTCTCTCTCTGTCTCTCTCTGTGTGTGTGTGTGTGCATGTGTGTCTGTCTGTCTGTCTGTCTGTCTGTCCCCATTGCCAAACCCATAAAGCAACCTGATCTTAGACCTGAACTTCCAGAACGATAAGACGGAACAAATCTCTTTTTTTACGTCATAAGTACCCCACTCCAGGTTTTTGTTATAGTGATGTGAGGCTTACAAACACTCCAAAACAGCTGTACTTTTGTTCTTTATCCCAAATGGCTCGGGTCCTTCATAGCTAGGAATCAATATAACTTCGTTGCATCCCAAACTGGCCTCTTGGAAACACATGGGAAAGAGAAACAACAAGACAGAAGCTTCCCTTATTCCTAACCCTTCCACTGGCTCTTTTGGGGCAAATCACTCCTAGTGCTTTCTGGTTATGGCCTGCTCTCATCGTGCATCATGCTTCATAGTCCCTGGGAATAAATCCACTAGCCCCTTTCATCTCCCATAAGTGACGTGGCTAAGGAACCTGTTCTGGAGATCTAAGGAAGCGGCAGTGTAAGGACTTGAGAGGATCTGTGGCATTCAGCCAAGCGACACATCAGGTTAGAAAATATCATTTACTTTCCTCCTCTCCTCCTGAGTTCTTCACTGGCTGACCCTGCTGGCCATCCTGGAGCAGAAGGCCCTGAGCAGCCACTGATCAGTTGTCTGAGCAGAGATTGGGTGGGGACAGGCAGAGACGCATCCGCGGGGCAAGCAAGACCTACTGTGTGTATTTATATGCCTTGTCTTCTACCCTCTGTAAATTGCTACTAATAACGTGAGTTATGTTTGTAACTTTTATATATATAAATGATAGTTTCCCATCAAAAAAAAAGGAACCTGTTCTGGACCTTTCTTAGCCTTTCTAAAACAGTGGATTCATGGTGTGGTGAGTAAGCAAATCATTCTTCTCTTTTTCTCTCTTTCTTTCTTTCTTTCTTTCTTTCTTTCTTTCTTTCTTTCTTTCTTTCTTTCTCTTTTGAGACAGGATCTTGTCATGCAGCCCTGGCTGACCTAGAACTCACTGTGTAGATCAAGCTGCTCTTGAACTTTTCAAGGTCCACCTGCATCTGCCTCCACAGTGCTGGATTAAAAGTATGTGCCATTATGCCCAGCAACTCTGACCATCCTTAAGATTCCTTACAAGCACAGCTTTAAGAGAGAAGAAGAAAACATGACTCATTCCATCTACTCTTCTCTGTGCCAGGGCTTATAGAGGAATGCCCCAAAGGTCTGAAGACACACTGCTCATGAGTTAAATACAAGCAATAATCACCAATTCTGTCAAAGGAGTGAGCCAATTGAGCTTTCAGAAGTCACCATCATTATAGATATATGCACAGCCTCTTGTGAAACATGAAAAATTCATATATTGCAAGCACCAAGCTGGGTAAATGTCCCTAGTTATGAATGACAAAAGCCCAGGAGTGCCCTGTTTGTGACAAATGAGCCAGAGAAGGCTGTACAAAGGCCGAGCCAGAGTCAATGTCTTGAACTAATAACCAGGAAGCTGAGGAAGAGATGGATTTCCAGGATTAAAAGTACCCAAGGATTTAGTCTGGCACTTTTGTCTGCAAGTTGCCCCCTCCCTTTTATGTGCCTCAGATTTGCAATTTAGAGTTTCTGTTAAATTTGGGGTCTGTTCCAATAATTACTCCTGATTCTCCAGTCAGCAAAGCTGCCTTTCAGACTAGAATATTAATATGCTGCCTTTGTTGTACTGAGGTCACCTAATTTGTCACCTTTACATGTTTTCTTATAGATCCTCCAGGTGCAGTCCTGTTCCCTCCAGGCTGTTGGGATGTCCCTTACAGCTTGCCTGCTTGAGAGTGCTCACTCAGCCTCAGTGTTGTGTGATCTTGATTTTTCACCAGCATACTTCCATAAGAACTCATTCTATACTTACCCAGATTTTAGTACAATATCAAAACATTTGGTTAAGGATATAGCTCAGTGATATAACACTTGTTTAGCATGCACAGTCCCTGGGTTCAGGCCTCAGCACCACAAAGAAAAAGAAAGGAAAGATAGATAGATAGATAGATAGATAGATAGATAGATAGATAGACAGACAGACAGGCAGACAGGCAAAAAGGCAGACAGAAAGACAGCCAGAGCAAGCTGGTGATCATGGTGGCTCAGATCTGTAATGCCACCACCCAAGAGGTACTGGGGTTGTCATGAATTCAAGTCCAGCTTGGACTGCAAAGTGAGATTCTGTCTCAAAAGAAAAAAGAAAAAAGAAACATTTGCTTTAATTGACCACCTGGAACAAAACAAGCTTTTTGGATTTAGATTCTAGTTGCCTCTTAGCGAAATATAAATATAAAAATCAGAAGATGGATGGGTATAAAATAAATGATTACTTGCTTCACCTTACAAAAATAAAAGGAAATAGTCTCTCCACCCCTGCCACCTCCTTTGGTGAGAAATGATCCTAGGAAAGTCAAAAGCTAGAACGCCCTGCTGTGTCAGGAAAGGGGGAAGCTGTGTCCCAATCATTGCCCCCAGAGCTGTTCTCTGAGGCTTTCTCTGTAGCACACAACCTGAATGCTGGGCAAGCTCCCCCCACCTCCCCAGTGAGCATGTTCAGACCATCCCCAACTTCCCCAGTGGCTGTCTGAAAGGAAGCGCCTTTAGGACTAACCTTCCTCTTGCCCTAGAAGGGAAGGCACACGGGATTCAATATAAAGTCATTCGTAGATTGGTTTTCTATCTTCACCACGAGCATGGGAGAGAAGCAGCAACCGACCGTTAAGACACTGTGCACTGTAAACGATCAGTTGAGGCATTAAAGCTGTGAAAAAAATATTATACGAGCATAAACATCACCCTGAAATGGAGGCAAATGTGTGTGAAAAGACCCCTGGACTTGAAACGTGCACTGCTGGAAATTACTGACCCTTGTCAAACATTTTCCATGACGAAGGATAACCAAGCTAGCCTTCTTTGTCTCACCATTAACACAATCAGGGGGTCTTGTCTTCAAATGTGAGTCCTCCCCTCCCACCCTCATTTTTCCTTTCCTTTTTGGCTCTTTGGATATAATCCATGTAGTCACTCCCCATTCCCAAAGTGCCCTCCCATATAGCGCTGGGGAAGCGCTCTGGGAAGCCCTTGCCGAGACACTTAGCAGAACTTTGTTCTCCACATGGGCTATCTAGCTTTCCTCGGTGACATCACAGCCTCTCCAACTCTTCACTGGCTGCGGAACACAGTCCAGGCACTGGTAAGAGGCTTCGGGCGCTGGCCGTGGTCCTGACCTCCGAGCTCAGGACCAGGATGCTGAGCGCACTCGAGGCGGAGACCTTGCCACACAGAGTAGCCTTGTAAGCCCCTGTCTGTCCCTACGGAGCCCAAGGGAGTCCTCTAGCCTTCACTGTAGCCTTCCACTGCTCTCTTTGAGCTGCATCAAAAAAGGGTGGGGCACTGAGCCGCAGCTGCAATCGGATGCCGCCCGGGAGGATTTAAGAACAGCACAGTGGTCCACCCCAATCGCCACTCGACGCCTCCAGCCCGGGGATCAGCTGGTCCCTGACGCGAGTTTCCCACCTCCCAGACACAAGGAGAAGAGGGCAGCCTTTGTGGGAGCTCAGACGCCCACTGGCGAACCCGTGCCTCGCCGCACCCTGCGCGGTGAACGGGTGGGCAGGGCGCGGTGCGCGTGCAGATGCGGGAGGCAGAGCTCTTGACACCGCGTGCTGGCTGCCACGCGGGGATGCTCGGTCCTCCGCTACAAGCCAGGGGCCAGCCCCGCGCTCCATTCCCACCCACCCTCCATACCAACCTGATCGTAGATGTTTTGCAGGGCTTCCTTGCCCGAGGCCCGCCTGATCTCCACCTTCCGGCTCGATTCAACAGATGGCTCCCCGCTGGCACGCCGGCTCTGCCGGTGCGGGTCGGGGCCCAAGTGGGCGACATCCCGCTGCTGAGCCACCACCTGCCCGGAGCCCCGGCCCACTGAAAGCGAATCGAAATCGATGGTCTTGTTCTCCGAAGACCCTTCCACAGGGCAGAACATGCCGCAGAATTTCTGCCGCGGCTTGGGACTGCCCGAGCCCAGGTTTTTAAAAAAGGCAGGGACCTCTTCGTCTTCTGCTGCCTTCCCAGATTGCTTTCTCTCGGCCATGGCTCGGGGGGCGCTGGGGAAGGTCCTGTCTGTCTGTCCGTCCGTCCGTGGTTCCCTAAGTCTCCCTGGTTGGGTGTGCACTAGCCTCTTGCTGCCGCCGCGGCTGCCGCTCCCTGCCTACCGCAAGGTGCACAGAAAGGATGGAGGGCTGGCGAACAGGCGACCCACCCCTCGCGGTCCCTCCTCCTGACCTCGCTTTCTCCCTCCCTGCCCACGCCCCCCGGCGCCGCCACGCCACCTCCGAGCAAAGTTGGATCTGAGCGGGCGGTCGCTGCGGCAGAGGATGCCAGTTCCCGGCAGCGCGGGGCGGGGCGGGGCGGGGCGGGCGGAACGCAGGAGCAGAAGGGAGGGGACAAGGAGGGAGGGGACTCAGAAGGAGGAGACGGAGAAGGGAGGGTACGAGGGGGTGGGGGGCGCCCCGAGCCCGCGCTCCGGAAGTGAAGCGGCCACTCCACCCGCTAATGGACGCGCAGCAGCCGCCCGACAGACCGTTCTCGGCGCCAGGGTGAGTGTCGGATAGCTACTGCTGGGCAAGGACCCGAAGGAGCAGACCCTGGCCCCTCTCCCCTACCTGCCTCAATGCATTGCTAAGGTGGCCCTGGAGCTCCCCTGGCCTCGGGTGAGAGCTGAGGATTGGGGGAGCCAAGGGTCAAGCCTGCAGGCTCTTGGAAACTGGGGAGGGGTGACACTGGAAACAACAAGGTCTACTTGGGGATAACCAAATATCCGGTACCAACGCTTCAGTTTACCTACGACCCGGGGCCTGGGCGCGCACTGCAAGGAGCAGAAGGAAAGGAGAACGTTCTTCCTGCTTGCAGCCGCTGTGGTTGGGAGGTGGGGCTCACAACATGGCGGGGGCGAAAAAGCAGAGGGGCGTAGCAAATGGAAGCGATAACCGGGAAAAAGCAGCAAGCCTGTGGTGCAGGGGGAGACATCGTAAAGAATGCAGGCTGCGGATTGCGCCTCAGCATAGAGACTGAGGACCCTCAACGTAATCTGAAAGGGCCATGCCCTGCAGATAGGCCAGTGCCCCAGGAAAGGCTCAGAAGAGTCCTGGATTTGATATCTCCCACCCCTACACACCTACACATACCTACACACACACACACACACACACACACCCTGGTTACCCTCACTCCCACCCAAAATGGTTGGGAACTAAGCCGACCGAAGCACATTCAGACTCATCCTTTGCTTTCAAGTCGCCCCGCCTAGCTCCCCCGCCCCTGTTGCACGCTGCGCCAGAGGACCGCGAGTTTGCAAGATGCTTCTTCTCTAGGGCCGCAGCGGTTTGCATGGAGGGTAGAAGCACGTTGCGGTTTAGAGGAGGGTTACATGCTGTGAATTGTGGGGAGCCAAAGTGTGGAGATTTGGCGTGTGTGCGCGTGCACACGGTTCAGCCACCAGGTTCGAGGCTTTTCCTTGCTTAGTCCCACCTCCTGGTCCTGGCTCAGGTGCATTAAGTCCTTCCTGTTTTTCCAGAGTGGCTGAAACCTGCAGAAGTGTTGCCCATCCTTTAGGGGTTCTGGAGGGAGATCTGAGCATACTCACTAAGATGGATGGGTTTGGTCTAGGAGAGGCAGTTTACTGCAACGTGTTCTCACAGGGCGTTGTGACCAAGAAATCAGTCCCATTGTCAGCCTTTGCTTAGGAACGATTGCATGCAGATACCAACACCCCCATTGCTGGAGATAGCTTGATGGATGGAATTGTAGTTTGTGCGTGTACACACACACACACACACACACACACACACCATCCTGTAGGAGCTGAAAAGACTCCATGTGAGGAGGGCCTATGGACTCTCCAGATGCACCAGATGTGATTGGCATTTTAATATAAAGCTTCCACTGGAATTATCAATGCTGCACTAAAGCCCTGAGGTGAAGAAGTCTTTCATCCTCCCTGCCTTCCAAGTTAGGACACCAGTTTAGAAGGCGTTATGCCTAGGGTCATGTGTCTACTTGAAGCACTCAGTAATTCTAGGCCTTTACCCCACCCACCCCCACCCCCTCCCCGGCCTGGTTCCTTCAACAGGTTATCCTGTAGGCCCCTTTAGTGAGAAAAGTACAAAATGTTTGCACTCTTCCATTTCTCTAGGGGCTTTGCTGTACATCAAGGGTGTTTCACTTAAGGTCTTAAAACCTTTTTTAGTTAACTTTCATCTTATGTATGTGGGTGTTTTGCTTGAATGTATGTGCATGTGCTGTGTACATGCCTGGGGCCGTTGGAGGCCAGACAAAAGTGCCAGATCCCCTGGAATTGAAGTTACAGAGTCAGCCAACATGTGGGCGCTAGGACCCAAACCTGAGCTTCTAACCACTGAGCAATCGCTCCAGATGCCTGGGACCTTTTTTATTGAAGATCATCCCTTGTAGGTATGATTACCACTGGGTTAAAGGTCTCAAAGGCTAGAGGATTTTAGCATGATTTTTTTTTTTTAATGGATCTGGGCATTCAGTGCCTTTTGTTTGGTTGGTTGTGGTTTTTGTTTGTTCGTTTTCTGTTTGTTTCAGTTTTTCAAGACAGGGTTTCTCTGTGTAACAACTCTGGCTATACTCTGTAGACCAGGCTGGCCTGGAACTCACAGAATTCTGCCTACCTCTGTTTCTCAAGTGTTAGGATTAAAGGCATGTGCCACCACTGACTGGCGTGTCTTTTTTTTTTTTTCTCTTTCTGAGACAAGGTCTGTATGTAAGCCCAGGCTGACCTCAAACTCCCTATGTAGCCAAGGGAGTTAAACTTCTGATTCACCTGCCTTCACCACTGAAGTGCTGGGATAATGGCATGTGCCATGATGTCTGGCCTATGCAGTGCTGAGGATCTAACCTAAAGCTTTGTGCACAGTGACAAGCACTCCACCAACTGAGCTACAGTCTCAGCCCCTCCAGTGCTCTTTACATCTCTCATTCCTCCAAATAACTCCAAGCAGAGGAAGTTCACGCCCATATTTACAAGGAAATCTCAGGCCTGGATTTGTCTGAAGTTCCGGGCCCCCATGCTGCCAGACACAGAGTGAGGCAGCATCTTGCTCTCCTGGTTCTGGCACAGTGGAGCAGCCTTCAGCACCTTCCAGGAAGACTGAATCTGCTCCTGCTGCTGCCATAGTTAAGGCCAGCATCTGTGGCATACGGCCTCCTTCAGAGTGATGGGAAATGTTTAGACCAAGAGGGAAATGGTTGTAGCATCCTAACATACCCTCTACAAATCTCTGAGAGGCCCAGTCGAGCACCAAATTACATTTTAGTTGGCATTACCACATGGGCCCCATAAGAATGCATGGTCTAGTCATGGCACTCTGTGACAGTCAGCCAATTAGGAAGCTGTTTCTCTGGAGGCACCCTCATGGCTAAGTGACCACACTGTCTGTCACCAGGAGCACTCCCTTTTACATTCTTAGGTCTCCCCAGCCCTGCAGAGCAAGCATGCTTGATGCACACGTCACTCTGCAGTGGATATGTTTTCTGCTTTCTGCCCTTTTCTCAATGGCCCAGTCAAATTTAAATGCCAATGTCAAATTTAAATGTCTTAGTTACTTTTCTGTTTCTTTGACAAAAGCATCCTGACCAAGGCAACCTATTGGAGAAAGCATTCAATGGGGGCTTACAGTCTCAGAGGGTGAGTTCATGACCATCATGCCAGGAATCTGGCAGCAGGCAGGGAGGGATGGTGCTAGAGCAGTAGCTGAGAGCTTATATCTGACCCACAAGCATGGGACACAGACTGACAGTGGGAATGGTATGAGCTTTTAAAATTTTAAAGCCCACCCCTAGTGACGCACCTCCTCCAAAATCCTTCTCAAACAGTTCCACCAGCTAAGGACCAAGCATTTGAATATATGAGGCCCATTCTCATTCAGTGCACCACAGGAAGAGTTTGGTTAGTAACTTACCATGTGTGGCCCTTGAAAAGCCTAGCTAGACACAATCAAAGAGGACTGACTCGTAACTCCAAAGTGTACTTCTTTTTCTGAGATTTGCATTTTCTGTTATACCTGTTTTTAATTACTCTTGAGTGTTTGAATGATTCTGTTTAGTTTTGTTTGTGTCTTCTTCTTTTGAGACGTGACTTCTCTATGTAGCCCAGATTGACTTCAAATTTGAAGTCCTCTTGCTTCAACTTCACAAATGTTGGATGTACCACCAAACACAATTCAGTTGGATTTGTTTTTAAAGATGGTTCTCATGTAGCCCAGGCTGGCCTCACACTCCCTGTGTGGCTAAGAATGATCCAAAACTCCTGATCCTCCTGTCTCCAGCTTTCAAGTGCTGGGATTACAGAGATGTACCATCATGCCCAGTTTATATGGTGCTGGAAATTGAACCCCAGGCTTCCTATAGGCTTCTTCTAGGCAAGCACTTTGCAAACTGAGGAGCAGCCCCCGAACTACATGGGCTTTTCTTCAAAGAAGTGTAGTGACTCTGTCCTGTTTAGGATGTTCCATCAAATTCAGAGGGCTGTCATTTCTTTCATCCTTTACTAAACTGTTACATTTTTAATAAGTACATTAATCTTTGTTACTAGATTTTAGGCCTAAAAAATGTTATTCATGTTTATTTGTAACAGGACAGCTTGACGTGGCTGAAGACATATACATCCTACTGTATAGAGGTATGTGACATCTTCCTAATCTGGAAGCTGAGCTGTTGGCTCCTTGGTTCTTGAAGAACATTCTGAAACACATAAACAGGTATTTAACTACACCTCCTAATTTCATCTTTTGAATGGTGAAGGGTCTTGAATCCTGCTCACTGACGGAGCTTTCAGGGTGGAAAAAAATGGATGTTAGCTGATCCACACAGGGAAAAAGTACAGTCCGCAAAGAAGGGGTTCGCCAGAGTGGGGCAGACACAGGCGCAGTGGGAGTCAGAGCCCTTGGTCCACCCCTAGTTCTACCCCAAACTACAGTGTGGGTGTGTCCTGTGAAGTAGAGGGCTGTGTAGTCAAAATGAGCCTCTGTTTCCCTAGAAGTCCTTGCCATCTTGCTGTGTGACTCCCCAGAGTTGTGTGCTAGAGTGGAAGCCACCTCCCCACTGACTTGAGAGAGGCGAAGTGACAGAAACCAGGAGATGGTGGGAAAAGCAGTTGTTCCAGGTGTCTCCCAGTGACAAGAGTCAGCACCACGCAGCTGGCCCTCAGAAACAGCAGCAAATCCACTGCAGAGTAACAGCCCACCCTACCTACACAGTGGGACCCATCAACCTTGCTGTGGGTCTGAAGACAGACAGGTAGTGTCTAGTGCTTGCTACTGGGTGAAGAGACAAGGCATTTGGTCCACAAGGCTTTGAGCTGCTTGGAGACCAAGTGAAAAGCATATCCTGGGACAATGGCAGTGGCCTTGCTGGAGGAGTGGTGCAAGATTATGGGTGTAGATGTCCAGAAGTCACTGTTGGTGATTGGCATTCCCATGGACTGTGGTGAGCCTGAGATCCAGACAGTCCTCCAGGAGGCGCTGAAGTGTGTCAGCAGCTACCGGCTACTAGGCAAGATATTCCAGAAGCAAGACAACACCAGTGCTGTCTTACTAGAACTTATGGAGGACACGGATATGTCTGTGGTCCCCAGTGAGGTGCAGGGAAAGGGGGGTGTCTGGAAAGTGATCTTCAAGACCCCTAATCAGGACACTGAGTTTCTCCAAAGACTGAACCTCTTTCTAGAAAAAGAAGGGCAGACGGTCGCAGGGATGTTCCGAGCCCTCAAGCATGAGGGAGTGTCTCCAGCTACCACACCCTGCACATCCCCTGAGTTACTGGCCCACTTGGTGGGGCAGGCAATGGTTCATGCCCAGAGGCCTCTGTTGCCTGTGAGGTACTGTAAGCTGAGAGTATTCTCTGGGAGCACAGTAGCTGCCCCAGAGGAGGAGCCCTTTGAGGTCTGGTTGGAACAGGCCACTGAGATAGCCAAAGAGTGGCCCATCCCTGAGGAAGAAAAGAAAAGGTGGGTGACGGAGAGCCTCCGTGGCCCTGCCCTGGACCTCATGCACATAGTACAGGCAGACAACCCTTCCATCAGTGCGGAAGGATGTCTGGAGGCCTTCAAACAGGTGTTTGGGAGCATGGAGAGTCGTAGAACTTCACAGGTAAAATATCTGAAAACTTATCAGCAAGAAGGAGAGAAAATCTCAGCCTATGTGCTCCGGTTGGAAACTCTGCTCCGGAGAGCTGTGGAAAAAAGGGCCATCCCCCGGAACATTGCTGACCAGGTACGCCTGGAGCAGGTCATGGCTGGAGCCAACCTTAGCAATGTTCTGTGGTGCAGGCTACGGGAACTGAAGGATCATGGCCCGCTACCCACCTTTCTGCAGCTGATGAAGGTGATACGTGAGGAAGAAGAAGAAGAGGCCTACTTTGAACATGAGAGCAGGGAGGAGCCTGGCGAAAGGGAGGGCTCTGGCCGTTGGGACAGTTCGAGGAACAGCTGAGAGACATCCCCACTCCGTCCTGATCTGGTGGGCATAGGGATAACACTTGACAAGGCTAATCCCATTTCAGTGGACTCTTCTTAAAGTGCCAAACTGAAGTCAAACATTAGGACCGAAGGTTTTCTTGTTTATCTTTTTTTCTTTTGTTTTGTTTTGATAGGGTCTCACCTTATAGCTCAGGCTAGCCTTCAGCTGGCAGTCCTCCTGCCTTAGCCTCCCAAGTTCGGAGTTCTGAGATTAGAGGAATATACCACCACTAGATCCCAATCTCAGTTTTTCTTTCTGAGAAAAAAAAAAAAAAAAGCCTGAAGTTTAATGGACTCTAAATAGATTGCTTAAAAAAAAAAAAAATACAAGACTAAGTTCCTACACATACCTAAAACTCCTGAACTTTAGTTTCCTTTAAGTACACGAGAGTTGGCCAGATAGCTCGGTTGGACAAGTTGTTTGCCAGTCTCTTCAGAGGGAGCAATAATGTTAACAGGAGATAGAAACTGGCCAGGCAGGGGCAGGAGAGATGCTCGGCCATTAAACACTCTTGCTATTTTTTCAGAGGAGTTCAGGTCCCAGCACCCATGCAGTGGTTCACAGCTATCTATAACTCTGGTTTCAGGGGATCCAAACCTTCTTCTGGTCTCTTTGGGCACTGTGCACATGTGGCATACATACATACATACATACATGCATACATACATGCAGATCATACATGTAAAATAAAAACAAATAAATCTTTAGAAAAGAACCTGGCTGGGCAGTTTCCAGGCATTTCAAAAGTGTCCCTGGTTCTCTGGTCCACGAATGCCACAAGGAGCTCTGACTTCCCATTGCCCCCTTCCTGAAGGTTACACCTGAGGGTGGGACCTTCCGCCAGACACTAATCTATTTGTGGATTGCTTTAGAATTAGGTCCATAGATTTTTCATGATAAAATGGCTTATATCTGTTCCCCAATTTTAGTCCATCTCCTAAATGATTTCAGGGTTATCTCATCAGAGGGGGAAATTTACAGTAGCCTTGATCAGGGCTTTTCTGAGTCTCATTAAGAGAAAACTATTGCCTTCTGGTCAGAAGAATGGAATCTACCTCTTGCCTAGACAAAGACCTACCAGTTCAGGCTAACCAAGACATAAGAGTTAATCAAGTTGGGCAGTCCATCACCTGGCAAGTGGACTGCCCATCAGGAAGGCAGATTCACCTAACTCTATGCCAATGAGATGGGAGGAATAATTATCCCTTTAGTGAGGTCATATACTTTTCCTTCTCAGAATCCCTGCTATCCGTACAGTCACTACAGAACCACTATGAAATGTAATTTTTGCTTTATCTTTTTTTGTTTTGGCTGCTGGACCAGGCCTAAGTACACATTATCTAGCACTTTGAGCTATTTCACTCTCTCCATGTGGCTGCATGCTAACCCTGTACCTACTCGTGGCTTTCTCTCTTCTTTTTCTCTATATCCCTCTTCCAGATAGGTTTGATCCCCATAACCCACAGGGTGGAAGGAGAGAACCAATTCCTGCAAGCTGTCATTACACACACACACACACACTAATTTTTTAAAAAATTACACACGCATGTAATTTTTTAAAAACCAAACCAAGTAGACCAATGTTTACTCATACCATAGAAGGATAAACTGATCTTATTTAAAAACAACAACAACTTAAGTGAAACACACATATCCTACTTACTGTGTGCAGCAATCTACTCTCCATAGGGTGTGTATATGCTTGCATGCATGTATGTATGTGAGGAGGAGGGGTGGTGCTTGTGGTACACGTCATAAAGAGAAAGAAGCAAAGGTCAACTGAGTTAAATGGTCTCAGCACCAAAATGCTCAGAAGTGATCCTGGAACAGAAGCCCAGAACAAGGAATCCACCTTCCGCTGTGTGTCACTCAGATGTGCTTTCTTAGTTCTGTAGAGGATTCATTTTAAGCAAGTGTGTTTTAAACTCCTTAAATCTCTAACACCCAGCAGGTAGTGTCAGGTGTGCTAATGACCAAGTCTCGGCATATCAGTGTTCACCAAGCTTGCTTTTGTTTCCAGGCTGACCCATGGCTGCGGAACAAAGCTCCCTGCTGGCAATGGTGTACACATTCCAACTGTCCTGTAGTTGTGCATAGACGTGAAAAGCTGTAGTGTCTTGTGAGTATGTGCCAGGTCAAGTGCACTAGGGCACCATAAACAAACACTGCTTAGTTACATGCCAGGCAGAGTGCAGGCACACTTAATGTACATCACTGTGAGCTGTTAGCAAGTTGCCTAGTTTCTCTGAACATCAGTTACCTTATCTAAAAATGGGCTGCCATTAGGATCGAATAACATAATGCATTTTAAGTGCTTTGGGTAACGTTTGGAACTTAGAAACCCCTCGGTACGTGAAGGATCTTGGTATTTTTGTGATAGGTTGGCTCAATGCATGTTCTCCTGACTGTTGTTGTATGGAAACAAGTCAGGAAGTAACAGACTTCCATTCCAGTCAGGATGCTCCTACAGTCAGGAAGCATTTTGGCTCGTTTTGGAATAAGTGTGCACTAGCTGGTCGTCCACATCTGTGGTAAGTATCCCAGAAGTGGTTGGTGACTGTTAGTCAACTTGACTTCGAAATGATGACCTGTTCTTCTGGGTTGTGGCTTAGTTTAACTGAAAAATAAGAAGTTGTAAGAGTGGTATTTTTTTTTTAAAGTCATCATTTGTGATGGTTTATCTTTAGGAAATATATTTCTCAACACTGACCAGCCACAGTGATGTGATTGTTCCTGACTCCGTGTGGCTTTGTGTTCCTGGGAATAGCTTCACTGTTACACTTATCAACAGACTACAGAGTTAAATGTTACTACTGTGAAGTTACCAAATAAATCTGAGTTAGTGAAATCCTGAGTTATTTTCTGCTTGCTATATGTCTGAGTGTTTGTTTGAAGGAGCTTCATTACTAAAAACAAATCAATTATCAAGCCAAAGGGGCTGGTGAGATGACTCTGTGGTTAAGAGCGCTTGCTGATCTTCCAGAGGTCCTGAGGCCAGTTTCCAGCACCTACATCTGGTGGCTCGTAAATACCTATAACTCCAGTTCCAAGGGATCTAACACTTTCTTCTGGCCTCGGGGTACCAGCACACACAGTATTCACACACGTGTAAAAATAAATCTTTAAGCCAGGTGGTGGTGGTGGTACATGCCTTTGATCCCAGCACTTGGGAGGCAGAGGCAAGTGGATCTCTGAGTTTGAGGCCAGAGTGAGTTCCAGGACAGCCAAGTCCACAGAGAAACTCTTGTCTTGAAAAAGCAAATAAATAAATAAATAAAAATTAATTAATTAATTTTAAATAAATCAGTAAATCTTTAAGAAAAAGAAATCAAACTAAAGCCAAAGGTTTTGAACTCTCCTAGGCAAGAAAATCTAAGCACACGGGACTAGAGTAAGTACTCGGGTGCTGTCCCCAGGGACAAAACAAGGCTCCACCCACACCCCCATTGATTTTCTTATCAAAAACACAGGACTAGATGCAGACCACCAACCCACTTGCTCAGGAAAGTAAAATCACACATCAGCTCTCCATGCGTGAGAAAACTAAAGGTGGACTCTCTCATTTGGGGCTGGAATCAGCTTTTCCATGTAGATCTATACAGAGAAATTGCCTCTTGCCTTTGGAAACCTTAACGTTGCTTCACCTCTCTGAAGTGTATTGGGAGAGCATCTCATATTGTGCTAGACACACTGTGAGCAGTCCACGAGAGGTGAGTGCCCCAAGGGGTTCTCTGTTACCATCATTTGACCAAATTCCTCCCAGGAAGGCCTCTCGCCTCGTGTCCTATCTCCACTCCTACCCCTTAAGGATGGAACAATCCAAGATTCCAGAACCATTGATTTTGCAGATCACTTTCCTCTTCAATAGGTGTTCCTGGTACAAACTGCAGGCCAGCCCATCAGCTTCTTGCATGTTTCAGAACACTGATATCATCTGTTGTCCCCAACTGCATCAGGCTGGTGCATCCTGCAGGCTTCTGCTTCCCAAACTACATGCAAGGCTGTCATCAATGTAATCAAATCTCTAGTGTGTTCAGCAGACCTTCTGGACATCCCATTGTTTGCTAGACAAGTGGCCAAGACCAGCAGTCTTGACTGAATGCCTGCCACTCATATCCTTAACTGAACCCTTGTCTTGCTCCCAGTGTGCTACAGACCTTGTAGCCCCACTAAAAAGCTGCTCTGCCCCTTCTACCCCAAGAAAGACTGAAAGGTGTTAGTAGCATTCCTGTGGGCTCCGTATCTTCTAGGCTCTACTCAAAAAGACACTCATTTCTTTTTGGTATGTGTTCATCCCTCTGCCCTCCACCCACTATCCACTTAGACCACTATCCACTTAGGATGGGTGTTATCCAGAGCAAAAGTCAAAGAAAAATGACTTTAAGCTGAGTCAAGATAGTTCTGTGAGCCTGGGCAAAGCAGGAGGGTCAGAAGCTGCTGCTGGGAAGGGGCGGAGCCTGAAACAGGAGTGAAGAAAGAGGATCAGACACAGGCAAGCATTATTAAATGGGCTCCACCAGCAGAGAGAGAGTTGCTGGATAGTCTAAATACCTATCTTGTACGCAAGAACACACGTGTGCGCACAGAGAGAGAGAGAGAGAGAGAGAGAGAGAGAGAGAGAGAGAGAGAAGAAGAAGAAGAAGAAGAAGAAGAAGAAGGAGAAGGAGAAGGAGAAGGAGAAGGAGAAGGAGAAGGAGAAGAAGAAGAAGAGAGGGAGGGAGGGAGGGAGGGAGGGAGAGAGAGAGAGAGAGAGAGAGAGAGAGAGAGAGAGAGAGAGAGAACTAAAGTAGGAATTTGTCCTGGTCCAGACCTCTGTGACATTGTTCCTCTCTGTGTCCAAGTGCTCCTTGACATCCCAGATGGACAACTTCATAAAGACTAGTGAAACTCCAGGAGCACAAACCCAAATCAATGTCCCTGTTAGGAAAGGTGTAGGGTTTCCATCTTGCTTTCAATACACCAGCTGGGAGTGCCTATTAGTTGTCTGGGCTTTTTTCAACAGCAGCTGAGGCTTTTCCCCAGCCACCCCACCTCCCCTTAAAGGTCATACTTATAAAGGGAAAGGAGTGGGAAAGGCTAAGACCTATACAGCGGAATATGTTGGGCTGGGCTAGAAGCCACTGTGAGAGGCACCACAGCAAGGGAAGGGAAGATGTCAGGTTCAGTTTCCATTGTTCACGCGGTAGCTCACAGCCGTCTCTTAACTCCTGTGCCAGCCAATCTGATGCCCTCTTCTGGCCTTGGAGATCACTACACACACACAGACACACACACACACACAAACAATGCGGACAAAATACCCATGCACATAAAGTAAAAACAAGTAAATCTTTCAGAATAAAACATATTCCAATGGCTTATTTTGGGTCACTTTAGAATTTTCTGTCTAAGGATAAAGGTTGGCACAGCTGCTTTCTCTTCACCAGGAGTGGGTTGGACTGTTTTTCGGGAGTGGGCAGGTTATACGTCCGTAAGCATCTTGAGCATAAGTTGAGCATCTTGGGGTGGAAAAGGCATCCAGGCCCAGCCAGGGATATGGATGGGACTTGATATGCATCAAAGAATAAGGGGAGAGGCAGGGACCGCTGAATTGTCTCTGTGGGTAAGGGGACTACCACACAAGCACGACAGCCTGAGCTCGATCGGGAGGACTCATGGTGGGAAGAGAGAGCTGGCTCCACAAAGTTGTCCTCTGAATCCCACACATGCACTGTGGCATGAGTACTCTTACACACATCCTGCACACACATTAATAACAAATCAAAATAACAAGTTTAAAACGGAGGAGAACCAGAGACCACATCTACTACCTACCCCAATACATGGAGTACCGCTGGCATTTGCTGTTGATCAGAAACAAAAGATGGGATTTAGAAAGAGAAGAGAATAAGATGTAAGGACAGAGTCAGTGAGATTGCTCAGTAGAGAAGGGCGCTTGGCAACAAGCCAGAAGACCCGAGTTCAAGCCCTGGAACCCACGTGCCAGAAAGAGAGAGCCTACTTCTCCAGCTGTCCTCCGATGTCCACCTGCCTACTGTGGCACTCACCCATCCATCAATATATACAAATAAAGAGTCCTGGAAGCAGCTATAAGGAAATGATATTTACATAGAACAATAAGAGAAATAACTGCTAATATCACATAATAGCACATGCAGGCAAAAGGAGGGCATTAGTGCTATTAAGCCATTGCTGAATAAGGAGGACTATCAGCTCAGTGAGGACTCAGTACAGATGTGCCTTCATGGTCATCTGAGGCTGGGAGAGACGTGGAGGTGCTTGCCAGGGGAGTGATGCAGGTGCTGAGAGGAGGCCTACAGAATGGATTTCGTTCATGGATATTGGACCACTCAGGATTTTGCATTTCCTCTGGGACCAATCTTGATCATTCAGATTTTTGTTTTATCATTTATACAGGTTTTTCAAATGAAAAGGCATAAATTTGTCAGTCTCCTTTTCTTGTTTTAAAATATTAATACTTTATGGTTATGGCTTCATTTCCATTCTGAGTCTCTCCCCTACTCCACCCCCCTCTCTGCATTTTCCATAAGTTTAGCTGTTTTGTTATGTTTCGTGGAGAATCAGCTCTTTCTGTTTCATCATCTTCATCTTCCCTGCACCAACTTCCACTCCAAGTTTTATTCCATCTTACCTTTCATCTGCCTTATAATTAACGCATTACCTCATTTCTAGTTTTTCAGGGCTGTTCTTTGTCTTTTTGTTTTTTAATGCTGGGTATAAGACTGTCTTAGCTAGGGTTTTACTGCTGTGAACAGACACCACGACCAAGGCAAGTCTTATAAGGACAATGTGTAATTGGGGCTGGCTTACAGGCTCAGAGGTTAAGTCCATTGTAATCAACATGGGAACATGGCAGCACCTATGTAGGCATGGTGCAGGAGGAGCTGAGAGTTCAACATCTTATCCCAAAGGCAAGCAGGAGCAGACTGGCTTCCAGGCAGCTAGGATGAGGGTCTTAAAGCCCACACCCATAGTGACACACTTCCTTCAACCAGACCACACCTCCAAATAATCCACTCCCTGGGCCAAGCATATACAAACCATCACAAAGACACAGGATTTCACAACACTGAGCTACATCACAGCCCTGGTCTTTATTATCTGTCTTTCATGAATATATTTAAGCATAGAAACATATGTCGAGGCATCAGTTTTTTTATATCTCACTTTTAATTCTTGGCAATGCTAGGGATGGAACCTAAGATATCATACATGCTAGGCAAGCACTCTATTACTGAGCAACACCCTCCCAGTTACTCTATTGTGTGTGTTTGTGTGTCTGTGTGTAATTAAATAATGTGATATATATATGTATGTATGTATGTATGTATGTATATATGTATATATGTACATATATATACATATATTTGGTGTGTATGTAATCAAACATTATGTGTGCATTTTATATATATTTGTATATGTTTTAAAATTCTTGTTTGTATTTGTTTATTTGTGTTTGTCTATGTGAACAGGCATATGCCCATGAGCACAATGCCTGCAGAAGCCAGAAGAGGGCATCAGATACACTGAAACAGGAGCTACAGGTGGTCAAAGTGGGTGCAGGGAACTGAACTTGTGTCCTTTGCAAAAACTACAAATCCTCTTGACAGCTGAGCCATCTCTCTAGCCTGCTAAATGTTTTTTAGTCTTTTCTATTAAAGAATTTTTTTCAGTAGGGAGACAGAATTGTATCAACATCTCTTCATTTTAAGATATTTCTAAGCAATTGCAATGTAATTCATGGATATATTTACTTATTTGAGACAGGGTCTCATTATATAGCCCTGGATGGCCTCAAATTCACAGAAGTCCTGTGCACTGCCACATCTGGTAAGCAGAAACATGTTTTTTAATATTTCGGTGCTTCATTTTTGTAACTATCTTATTGCTTTGAAAAATCACCTCTCTCCTCCACGCACTTTCTTTCTATCCTGCTCCCAGCCTCCCAAGTGCCAGGATTACCAGCATGCACCAGCACCTCTGCACTGTGGCAGACACTCCCTCCAGCTGGAGTAACTGTGGAGGGCACTTCTCTCTGTTGCCCAGTCTTGGAGATCACAGGCTCTTTTTCCAATTATTCAATATCTTCAAACTGTTTCTTAATACACTTTTCATACACACACCCATATGTGTGTGTCTATAAACCTATCATACTCCATCTTAGCTGGAAATGGAAGTCTTCTGGCATCAATTTTTATTTTTCTAAAGAGACTTAGAAAATGAGAGCAAATGTGCTTCATATTTATTCTTACTTTAGTATTTCTAGTTCTCTCTGCCAAGAAACTCTTTCGATAACTTCTCACAGACTGTGGCAAGGAATTAGCACAGCCTGTTTGTGTGGAACATGCTTTGCTTTTTCTCTCCATTGTTTAAGGATATCTTCCTTGGATATAGACTTTTAGGTTGGCTTTTTGAAAGTTCTGTATGTGGGCTGGAAACATGACTCAGCAAGTCAAGGCGCTTGTAGAAAGTATTTCATCTCAATCTGGGGCTTTTACCTTGCCTTCGATTATTCAGTTCCTGAATAAAAGACACACATCTTTTATTATTTACAATAAACCTTAATCAGCACTAGAGCTGGGCAGAAGTCTACCCTCTATGCTATTAGAATCTACTTTCCTAACAATAACACCAAATTACTTATTACTTACTGTGTTTTTTTCTGGGCTGCTCTTAACCCCAAGCCCTCTTGGCCATGCTTCCTTGACTCTTATCCTATGGCGTCTTTCTCCTCTGTCCACCTTCTTCTCTCTCCACCTTCTTCTCTCCTCCAACCCCAAGGCCAGCAACACCAAACCCTGCCTATCTTAATTATGCCCAGCTATAGGCTGTTGGCATCTTTATTCACTGTGGGACTTCGTAAGGGTATCCTGGATCATGGTGGAGCAGGTGTCTAGAACCCCGAGACTCTGTAGATTCTGGGCAAGATTCTACATGAGAACCGGCAGGAGTTCGACAGCCCCCAGAACCCAGGATCCTGAAAAAGCGGTCACGGTCTCCATAGAATTACTACATAGGCCAGGCTATAGGCCTCAGGCCCTAAGGATTTACATACTAATGAAGGCCAGAGGGCAGAGCAAATTAAACATGCCTCCCCCCAGATCCTCCCCCAATCCTCCCCCTTTCTTCCTCCCTTCCTTCCTGCCCTGAGTTTTGGGGGGTACGTCTAGATCCATCTATTATGACAATAAACCTTTTTGGAACCAAGGACTTCCTCGTGTTACTGGGGCCTGCCGACGCCAAGGCCCCCAGGTCGCTGGAACCATAGGATTTCCTCCCGAATGTGGGACTCGCCACGGTGGTGGAAGCCCCTCCGGGGTGGCGGCCTTCTTAAATTTTCCCCACAATTCACCAGTTAGATATAACTTGAGGACAAGATCACACGATGTCACTGGGGTCTGTGTGCAGACACTCTCATCTCTGGAGCAGCCAGGTCTCAGAGGCTGCACTTAGCACTATAATACACAGCAACAGGCTAAACCTCAGCAGGTGCTTGTTGCAAGCCTGAGGACCAGAGTTCGATCCCCAACTTGCATATGCTGGAAGAACAGAATGGATTACCTCTAGGTGTATGTTAAGGCAAATACATGCCTCATGAAACAAAACTAATTAATTAATTAAATTAAATGTTTATTTTCTTTTTTCTTTTGTTCTCTTTCTCTTTCTTTCTTCCTTTTAATTTTTAGATCCAGGGTTTCTCTGTGTAGCCCTGGCTGTCCTGGAACTTGCTCTGTAGATCAGGCTAACCTCAAACTCAGAGATCTGCCTGCCTTTGCATCTCAACTGCTGGGCTTAAAGGCATGTCCCACCACACCCGGCTAAAATCAAAAGTTTTAAAAGTCCTAAACATCAAAGTTTGCTTTATCCTCTTGCTTGTACTATTTCTGAAAATATTTGTGGTTCTAGTTTTTATCCTTTTGTATACCTTGTGTCTTTAGTTGAAATTTTTTTAGAATTTCTTTTTCTAACTTGTTTCCAACAAGTTAGATACATTTTTGATATCTTAAAATCCTGCTTAGTGTTCACTGGCTTCTTGACCATCAAGATTATAGTTTTCATCAAATTTGGAAACTATTTTCCTCTTTAAATAACTGTCTGATGTCACCCTTGTTGGGAGACTCCAGCAGTCATCCTCATTACCTGCAGCTTGACGCTGTTCTGATATTGCCTAGGGGCAATGTTCCCGTCTTCCTCTCCTCCTCTCTGTGTGTTGCCTTGGGCAGTTGCTATTGCCGGGTCTTTGGCCTTGCTGACTTTGCTGCTGCTGTGTTGTGCTGTGGTACATAATCTGAAGCGAAGCCTAGGGAACTTTTTGGTCCAGATATTCTGTTCCCACCCCAACATCCCTCTCGTTCCTCATCGTGTTCCCCTTTATCTGCTCACTCTCTTCACAGTTTCCTCCGGATTCTAGAGCACGCTCTGATGCACCTCTAACATCCTTCCCTGTTAACATGGCTGTCTCTCTCTCAAGTCTTGGTCTACTTGTCATGTGCTCCTGATCCCAGTTCCGTTTCTCAGCTCTATATGTCTAATCATGTTCTTCTACGAGATGCGGGATGTGCTGACTCGGTGATGTGTCGCTTGGACTAACTGTGGCCCCAGATTCCCTTTTTATTTTGTAGCCACAATCTTAAGTCAAACCCAGGGCCTTGAGCGTGCTTGGGCAACTGCTGTGTCACTGAGCCCCACCACAGCTCAGAATCCCCTTTCTAGTATGTTTTTGGTTTGGCTGAGGTACAAAAGATACTCTGTCTTTGAGTTAGAGACATGAGGGAGGTAGATGCCATTCTGCAGAACAAGTCCCTTCCCAATACTGAACAAATACAAGCTGATGTGAAGATTCAGAGCCTGTTTGTGTCTCACTGAAGTCCATCGTTGTTCCCAGTTAGTTCATTTCAGTTTGATTGTTTCTGCAGTGCTGGGATCAAATCCAGAACCTCACACTTGTCAGTTTTCAAGTTACTGAAATGAAGTTTATTTACAGTATGCCTGCCTGACTGAATCAGCTGGCAGTCTTTCCAATTATTTTAACTTTTCATTTTTAATTATATGTATATGCATGTCTCTGTGGCCCCAGAGGAGGGCCTCCATCCCCAGAGCAGGAGTAACAAGCTCTTGTGAGGTGCCCAATATAGGTGCTAGGAACTGAACTGGGGTCCTTTGGAAGAGCAGTACACAACCTTAACAATATGGCTTACTACCCAGCCACAGTTGAAAGTCTTTAAAAGGGGATCTGAGCACTTGGAAGGCAGAGGTAGGTGGATGTCTGTGAGTTCAAGGCCAGAAAGAAAGAAAGAAAGAGAGAGAGAGAGAGAGAGAGAGAGAGAGAGAGAGAGAGAGAGAGA